>NC_134302.1:0-300000 GCF_949628215.1 Phalacrocorax aristotelis | reverse complement strand
GGGCTTATGCATAAATGTGAGGGTTTGGGACCCTAAAAATGAGGCTTGGACCCTAAAAAATGCAGGTTGAGAGCCTGAAAGTGAGGGTTTGTCACTTTAAAATGAGGCTTTAACCCCTAATAGAGATTAGAAGAGTGTATCTGTCACGAAGCAAGGGTAGGGCACGGGAAGGGTGGTCAGCTCCAGCCTCCCCGTGGGTCTGTGGGCATCGCAGCGAGGCCCCAGCAAGCACCTGCTGTTGCTGCTTCGCCACTTCCCCACGCCGTGATGGAGTCCGGCGGGTTTGCAAGCACAGTGCGAAGGTGCTAAGGGGGCTGGAGGGCAACCGCAGGGGTCCTAGAGGGGCTAGAGGACAAAGAGAGTGCCTTGGTCGCCATGACTGCCTCAGAAAGAAAGGGGTCCTCAGGGGCCCAGATGAGCCATGGGAGGCCCTGGGCCCTGACAAACCCCTCTGGAGGAGTGCTGAGGGGAGTGAGGTGGTACTGTAGAGTGGAGGGGGCCAGGCCCCAGTCTCGTGGGGTTTCATGGCTGCTAGAGGTCCTGCAGAAGAGGGGCCTGGGGTTGCAAGGAAGGCCCCCCGAGGGGTCCTGCGTGGGCTGGAGCAATCCTCACACAGCTACAGAGGCAAAGGGAGGAGTCCTGAGGTTGGACTGTGCCCGAGAGCCCTCCACTGGCCCCAGAGAAGGCCCACGGTGGGCTTTTGCGCCCAAGCAGGGCCAAGGGAGGGTTCCTGAGGCTCAAAGGGAGGGAGCAAGGAGGCGAACGGAGGGGTGCTGCGGGGACCAGGGGGCAAGCTGAGGCCTCTGGAGCACATCAAAAGGGGCACTGGGGCGCTGAGAGGTTCTGAGGGGGCAACCGCGTCAGGCTGAGGCAACGCCAGGGGCAACTGAGGCAACAGAGGGGTTCGGAGGGGACTAGCGGCTATGAGGAGGCCTCCAGGCCTCAGGGGACTGGAAGGGAAACATAACAAGTCTCCAGGGGATCCGACGGCAAAAAGAGAGTCACCCCCCCTTACATTTCCGAGGCAGCTGGGGTTTATCCACTGCTTTCCCATGCAGTCCCCAGCTCTCCCCACTTGCCCTCAGCCAGGCAGCTCGCACGCCCACACCCAGCCAGCTTGGGCAGAGCAGGGCTCTGAAGGTGCCTGAGCGTGGTCACGCTGGGCAGCGGCTCCTTGGCACCTCTCAGGCTGTCAGAGCAGGGGGCAGAGGCGGGAGCTCTTCCAGGGTCCCTTGGCCTTTGTTGGGGTGCCTCGGACTGCCTCCGTGGAACAGGCACGCTCAGGCAACAGCACCGTGACTACAGCTCCTGGCACGTCCTGTGGACCAACGTGGCCGCACAGCAGGCCTCTACCAGAAGATGACAGCTCCCGGCAGGCCCGGCAGGCCAACATGGCTGCCCAAAGGGGCTGTGCTGGAAGACTACGGCTGCCGGCATGACGAGGACCGCGGCCCTTCCCTTAGAGTTTATCCTGCTGGGTGCCAAACTTCCCCCTTTAACCCAAAGCCCCCACAGAGGACGCAGCGCAGCCCTGCCGCACCGGCCCGGGGCTCCAGTGCCCCGGCGATACCACACAGCCATCCCCCGGGGTGTCGTGGTTTAGCCGGCAGCTCAGCCCCACACAGTCGCTCCCTCACTCCCCCACCGGTAGATGGGGGAGAGAATCAGAAGGGTAACGCTCGTGGGTTGGGATAAGAACAGTTTAATAATTAAAATTAAAAGAAACAACAATAGAAAATGCAATGTAAAGGAGAACAACGAGAGGCGCAAAGCCCCGGGGGAGGGGGGAAGGGAGGGGAGAGGGGGAACAAACTGCCGAAAACAAACCGCACGCGCCGCACCGCCTCCGCGCTGCCACTGCCCCCCCCAATATACTGGTCATGGTGTCACATGGTATGGAATGAACCTGCCGTTGGCCGGTCGGGGTCAGCCGCCCCCACCATGGCCCTGCCCCTCCCAGCTCCCCCCCGCCACGCGGCAGAGCGCGGGAAGCTGGAAAGGTAGCCGACCCCCACAGTGAGGAGAATTAACCCCTTCTCAGCCAAAACCAGCACATTCTCCACCCCTTATTCCATACCATTTACACCATGCCCAGGTCCCATACGATGCAATACAACCGTACCAACCACCACCCCTCCCCTTCCCATCCTTTAACATAATACACAGGCATCATTCCCTTAGTTCATGGACCTTCCCTGTAAAATGTCCATTAAAATGTCCATTGAGTTCACCCAGTCCGTGACTCTGGGCTCCATCTGCCGTATCAGTCTTTCAGGGTGGGAGAGATGGTCTGTGGCATTGGGTTGCTGCACGCCGAGTCAGTCATCGTTCCATCACTGCTGCACGGCTTGTTTCATAGTTGATCTTCCATGGGTTGGGAGGCTCGTACTCTGATATCATTGATACAACACAGAGGTGACACACAGTATTATATAGCAGTTCACATTGTGCCACTCAGTTCATTGACTGTTTTCACCCAAAATCAACCCCCCTTGAGGCACACATTGGATTTCTCCATCCTCCCGCATTACCCACCAAGTGCACCCGGGTCCTCGAGCAAAAGCAGTCCCACGAATGGGTTTGCCTTTGCCGGAGGCAGGAAGAACCCAGACTGTTTTGCCCAGCATACTTTTTGCGTGCACTACAGGGACTCTATCCCCTTCCACAGTATGTAGGCTTTCTGACTAGGCAGGGCCAGCTCGGTCGGCAGATCCCCTCGTGTTGACTAACCACGTGGCTTTTGCTAAATGTGCATCCCAGTGCTTGAATGTTCCACCCCCCATTGCTCTCAGTGTAGTTTTTAACAGTCCATTGTACCGTTCAATTTTTCCAGAGGCTGGTGTGTGACAGGGGGTGTGATACACCCACTCAATGCCGCGCTCTTTGGCCCAGGTGTCTATGAGGCTATTTTGGAAATGAGTCCCATTGTCTGACTCAATCCTCTCTGGGGTGCCATGTCGCTACAGGACTTGTTTCTCAAGACCCAGGAGAGCGTTCCGGGCAGTGGCGTGGGGGACAGGAGATGTTTCCAGCCAGCCGGTCGTTGTTTCTACCATTGTAAGCACATGGCGCTTGCCTTGGTGGGTCTGTGGGAGTGCGATATAGTCAATTTGCCTCCCCGTATTTGTATTTCAGCCATCGTCCCCCATACCACAGAGGCTTTACCCGCTTCGCTTGCTTGATTGCAGCGCATGTGTCACATTCGTGGATAACCTGTGCAATAACATCCATGGTCAAGTCCACCCCTCGATCACGAGCCCACTGTATGTTGCATCTCTCCCTTGATGGCCTGAGGTGTCATGGGCCCACCGAGCTAGAAATAGTTCACCCTTATGCTGCCAGTCCAGATCCACCTCAGCCACTTCAATCTTGGCAGCCTGATCCACCTCCTGGTTGTTTCAATGCTCTTCAGTGGCCCGACTCCTGCGGACATGAGCATCCACATGCCGTACCTTTACAACCAGGTTCTCTACCCGGGCAGCAATATCTTGCCACAATGTGGCAGCCCAGATGGGTTTGCCTCTGCGCTGCCAGTTGCTTTGCTTCCACTGCTGCAGCCAGCCCCACAAGGCATTTGCCACCATCCAGGAGTCAGTATAGAGATAGAGCACTGGCCACTTTTCCCGTTCAGCGATGGCTAAGGCCAGCTGGATGGCCTTTACCTCTGCAAAGTGGCTCGATTCACCTTCTCCTTCAGCAGTTTCTGCGACTTGTCGTGTAGGACTCCATACAGCAGCCTTCCATCTCCGGTGCTTTCCCACAAGGCGACAGGACCCATCAGTGAACAGGGCATACTGCTTCTCATCTTCTGGCAGTTTGTTATACAGTGGGGCTTCTTCAGCACGTGTCACCTCCTCCTCTGGTGATAATCCAAAATCTTTGCCTTCTGGCCAGTCCATAATCACTTCCAAGATTCCTGGGCGACTGGGGTTTCCTACTCGAGCCCGCTGGGTGATCAGCGCAACCCATTTACTCCATGTAGCATCAGTTGCATGGTGTGTAGAGGGGATGTTTCCTTTGAACATCCAGCCCAGCACTGGCAGTCGGGGTGCCAGGAGCAGCTGTGCCTCAGTACCAACCACTTCTGAAGCAGCTCGGACCCCCTCATATGCTGCCAATATCTCTTTTTCAGTTGGAGTATAGCGGGCTTCGGACCCTCTGTATCCCCGACTCCAAAACCCTAGGGGTCGACCTCGGGTCTCCCCTGGTGCTTTCTGCCAGAGGCTCCAGGTAGGGCCATTCTCCCTGGCTGCAGTGTAGAGCACATTTTTTACATCTTGTCCTGCCCGGACTGGCGCAAGAGCTACTGCATGAACTATTTCTCGTTTAATCTGTTCAAAGGCTTGTCGTTGCTCAGGGCCCCATTTGAAATCATTCTTTTTCCGGGTCACTTGATAGAGAGGGCTTACGATCATACTGTAATCTGGAATATGCATTCTCCAAAAACCCACAACGCCCAAGAAAGCTTGTGTTTCCTTTTTGCTAGTTGGTGGAGACATGGCTGCTATTTTGTTGATCACATCCATTGGAATCTGACGACGACCATCTTGCCATTTGATTCCTAAGAACTGGATTTCTCGTGTGGGTCCCTTCACCTTACTTTGTTTTATGGCAAAACCAGCTTTCAGAAGGATTTGGACTATTTTCTCTCCTTTCTCAAAAACTTCTTCCGCTGTGTTGCCCCACACAATGATGTCATCAATGTATTGAAGGTGTTCTGGAGCTTCTCCCTGTTCCAGTACAGTCTGAATCAGTCCATGGCAAATGGTAGGACTGTGTTTCGACCCCTGGGGCAGTCGATTCCAGGTGTACTGGACGCCCCTCCATGTGAAAGCAAACTGTGGCCCGCATTCTGCTGCCAGAGGGATTGAGAAGAATGCATTAGCAATATCAGTTGTGGCATACCACTTGGCTGCCTTGGACTCCAGTTCGTATTGAAGTTCTAGCATGTCTGGCACAGCAGCACTCAACGGTGGAGTGACTTCATTCAGGCCACGGTAGTCTACTGTTAGTCTCCACTCTCCATTAGACTTCCGCACTGGCCATATGGGACTGTTAAAGGGTGAGTGGGTCTTACTGATGACTCCTTGGCTCCTCAGTTGGTGAATGAGTTTATGGATGGGGATCAGAGAGTCTCTGTTGGTGCGATATTGCTGCCGGTGCACTTTTGTGGTGGCGATTGGCACCTGTTGTTCTTTGACCTTCAGCAACCCCACCACAGAAGGGTCCTTTGAGAGACCGGGCAAGGTAGACAGCTGTTCAGTTTCCTCCGTCTCCAAGGCAGCTACACCAAAAGCCCACTTGTAACCATTTGGGTCCTTGAAATACCCTCTCCTGAGGTAGTCTATGCCCAGGATGCACGGAGCCTCTGGGCCAGTCACAATGGGGTGCTTCTGCCACTCGTTGCCAGTTGGGCTCACTTCGGCCTCCAATACAGTTAGCTCTTGGGATCCCCCTGTCACTCCAGCAATGCTGATGGGTTCTGCCCCTATATAGTTTGATGGCAGTAAGGTGCACTGTGCGCCGGTGTCCACTAAAGCTTTATGCTCCTGTGGGTCGGACGTGCCAGGCCATCGGATCCACACAGTCCAGTAAGCCCGGTTATCCCTTTCCTCCACCCAGCTGGAGGCAGGGCCCCTCTAGTCCTGATCATAGTATTCAACACTCCCTTCCTGTAAATGTGAATCAGGAGTCCCTCTGTTACACTTAGAAATAAAATCTCCACTTCTCCTCCTCTGTCTGGGGACCTGCTCACCGGAAACTGGAGCAGCAGCTTTCCTGGAAGAGCCTCCCTGAGTGACACTTCTTCCTTGCAGTTCATGTACTCGTGCCTGTAGGGTCGAAGTAGGCTTGCCATCCCACCTCATCATGTCCTCTCCGTGGTCACACAGGTAGAACCATAGGGTGGCCCGTGGTGTGTATCCCCTTCCTTGAGCCAGAGGACGCTTATTCCTAACAGCTGAGACACTACTCTGTCGCGGTGGGGAGTAGGACAGATCTTCTTTGAGTTGCTGGACCTCTTGGGATAGTTTCTCCGCAGCAGAGGCGAGCGAGGATGAGAGATTTGTCTCGTAACCCCGGAGTCTATCAATCACCTCCGCCACTGTTGGTGCCTCGTCCCCTCTCCAGGCCGTCACTGCCAATGAGGCTGCATACGAGGATGGTGCGCTCCGTACAAACTTCCGCCACATGGGTCGTGTGCACTGGGCTTCATCTGGATCTTTGGGTGACCGTTGATCGTCCAGGTCACCATAAATCACCTCAAACACAGCTAATTCCCTTAGATACTGGATGCCTTTCTCCATAGTTGTCCATTTTCCTGGGCGATATGTAACATCTTCTTTAAAGGGATACCTTTCCTTCACTCCGGACAGGAGTCGCCTCCAGAGGCTGAGGGCTTGTGGTTTTTTTCCAATTGCTTTGTCAACGCCCCTTCCCCAGAAAGGGATCCCAATTGTTTGGCTTCTTTTCCCTCTAGTTCCAGGCTACTGGCCCCATTATCCCAGCATCGGAGCAGCCAGGTGGCAATGTGCTCACCTGAAGGACGGCTATAATCTTTTCGCATATCTTGCAACTCGCTTAAGGACAGGGATCGGGTGGTCTCTCTTTCATTTATTACTTCTCCCTCCTCTCCCCGCGATGGCCCTGGTTCTTCATCATCCCGTTCTAAACGAGTTGATGTCCGCTTCCAATATTTCGTCTTGTGTATGGGGGCAACTGATACTGGTACGGGTTTATTTTCTGAGCTAGCTCCGGTACTTGTTGTGGGGGTTTGAGTGGCTGCAGTGCCTGTTGTCAGGGCTGGGTTGTCTACAGTGCCAGTCACTTTGCATTTCAATCCAGAGATTGCTACGGGCAAGCAGCACCATCAGCAGCACAGGGTGCAGATGCTGTCAAGAAACTCTATCTTCTGTCCCTCGTCCTGGCAGCCAAGGAAGAGAGGGACAGACAGGGAACGTGAGAGGGGGGCACAGGGCCAGCGGGACTGGAGTACTGGTGGTGCAGTGCCGCGTGGGCGACCTGGGAGAAGCCGCTCTGCCCAGCCAGCACACCTCCGGCAGCCCGGCAGCAGAGCCCCTGTCAGCAGACGCTGGCACAGCCACGTTCAAACTGGTGACGGTTACCTTTTCTGTGCTGCTGACAAAGGCCTGGATGGAGTCCACGGTTTCCTTTTCGTCTTGGTACACAGGTAACCACGAGGCATCTAATAGAGGAGGAGAGCAGGGAGGCTTGTAGGGAGGCTTGTAGGGAGGGTCCGGTGGCAGGGTAGAGCAGGGGAGGGAGGTCTGCCCTCCGTCCAGCCCCGTGCCTGCTGCACTGGCGCGTTCTTCCCATGCACGGCAGGGCTGGAGCGTGCCCAGCAGGCGGGCTGCCATGCTGGAGCACAGCACAGCTGGGCAAAGCCCCCAGTGCAACGGGCTGCGGAACTTGCTTGCAGATGGGCGGGAAAGGTCCCCGTCCCACAGCGTTGCTGCCTCCTGCCAGCCCAGCTGCCCCTGGCTGCCCGTGCCCCGGAGCAGGAGCTGGGTCCCCTCTGCTCTCTCCCTCCTTGGGGGAGGCTGTGCCGGGGCCAGCTCCCAGCCCTGAGCATGCCCTGCATTCAGGCCACCGCCCATGGGACCCCCGCTGCCAGCGTGCCGGGGAAACGTGAGCCTGGCATCGAGCAGGGTGCGCTGGCTGGCCCCAGCCCTGCCCAGACCAACAGGACCCCTCACTCACCAATCTGCAGTGGCTGCACCGTGCACACCTCGTAGGGTTCCGGTGGAGAGCTGCTCTCCTGGGGAGCCCTGTCCTCCTGCCAGGCCACCCTGGGGCGGCTGGGGGGTCTCTCTGCCATGCTGCGGGATGGAGGAAAGGGGTAGGAGTGGGGAAGGGGGAGGCTTTGGCAAAACGCTTTGGTGCCGCGGGGCTGCCAGCGGCAGCAGGGGAAGATGTGGGCTGCGCTCGGGGGCTCCTCGCCATCTCCGTGCTCCTGCCCTGTCCCGTCGCTGTCCTGCTGGACACTGCGGGCTGGGGGCCGCAGCCGCACTTACCACATGAGGCGCAGTGGGGTGTCACAAAGGGAGGTGTCAAAGGGCCCTACTGTGACCCGCCGCCCAGGCAGGGAGGGGCAGGGCGTCCCCTGGGGAGGCACGTGGCCAGCTCAACTCTTGTCTTCCTCCCAGCAAAGAAGAAGAGCTTGTGCGGAAAAGAGGGAAAAGGAGATTAAGCTTCTTCCACTGAGATTGCCCTTTTGGGATTTGGAAGTTCCCAGAAATGGAGATTCCCTGCTTTTCTTCTCGGTCTGCTTTGTGACCATGACGGAGGACACCCTCTTACAATTTCAGCCTTTCCCCGCTCTGAAGACCTCTTCCAGCACTGGCCTACTCAGGGTCCTTCGGGAGGCCTTCCTTGCGCCCCAGACCCCTCTGCGGGAGCTCGAGCTGCCCCTGGGGGATGGCTGTGTGGTATCGCCGGGGCACTGGAGCCCCGGGCCGGTGCGGCAGGGCTGCGCTGTGTCCTCTGTGGGGGCTTTGGGTTAAAGGGGGAAGTTTGGCACCCAGCAGGATAAACTCTTAAGGGAAGGGCCGCGGTCCTCGTCATGCCGGCAGCCGTAGTCTTCCAGCACAGCCCCTTTGGGCAGCCATGTTGGCCTGCCGCGCCTGCCGGGAGCTGTCATCTTCTGGTAGAGGCCTGTTGTGCGGCCACGTTGGTCCACAGGACGTGCCAGGAGCTGTAGTCACGGTGCTGTTGCCTGAGCGTGCCTGTTCCACGGAGGCAGTCCGAGGCACCCCAACAAAGGCCAAGGGACCCTGGAAGAGCTCCCGCCTCTGCCCCCTGCTCTGACAGCCTGAGAGGTGCCAAGGAGCCGCTGCCCAGCGTGACCACGCTCAGGCACCTTCAGAGCCCTGCTCTGCCCGAGCTGGCTGGGTGTGGGCGTGCGAGCTGCCTGGCTGAGGGCAAGTGGGGAGAGCTGGGGACTGCATGGGAAAGCAGTGGATAAACCCCAGCTGCCTCGGAAATGTAAGGGGGGGTGACTCTCTTTTTGCCGTCGAACCCCTGGAGACTTGTTATGCTTCCCTTCCAGTCCCCTGAGGCCTGGAGGCCTCCTCATAGCCGCTAGTCCCCTCCAAACCCCTCTGTTGCCTCAGTTGCCCCTGGCGTTGCCTCAGCCTGACGCGGTTGCCCCCTCAGAACCTCTCAGTGCCCCAGTGCCCCTTTTGATGTGCTCCAGAGGCCTCAGCTTGCTCCCTGGTCCCCACAGCACCCCTCCGTTCGCCTCCTTGTTCCCTCCCTTTGAGCCTCAGGAGCCCTCCCTTGGCCCTGCTTGGGCACAAAAGCCCACCGTGGGCCTTCTCTGGGGCCAGTGGAGGGCTCTCGGGCACAGTCCAACCTCAGGACTCCTCCCTTTGCCTCTGTAGCTGTGTGAGGATTGCTCCAGCCCACGCAGGACCCCTCGGGGGGCCTTCCTTGCAACCCCAGGCCCCTCTTCTCCAGGACCTCTAGCAGCCATGAAACCCCACGAGACTGGGGCCTGGCCCCCTCCACTCTACAGTACCACCTCACTCCCCTCAGCACTCCTCCAGAGGGGTTTGTCAGGGCCCAGGGCCTCCCATGGCTCATCTGGGCCCCTGAGGACCCCTTTCTTTCTGAGGCAGTCATGGCGACCAAGGCACTCTCTTTGTCCTCTAGCCCCTCTGGGACCCCTGCGGTTGCCCTCCAGCCCCCTTAGCACCTTCGCACTGTGCTTGCAAACCCGCCGGACTCCATCACGGCGTGGGGAAGTGGCGAAGCAGCAACAGCAGGTGCTTGCTGGGGCCTCGCTGCGATGCCCACAGACCCACGGGGAGGCTGGAGCTGACCACCCTTCCCGTGCCCTACCCTCGCTGCGTGACAGATACACTCTTCTAATCTCTATTAGGGGTTAAAGCCTCATTTTAAAGTGACAAACCCTCACTTTCAGGCTCTCAACCTGCATTTTTTAGGGTCCAAGCCTCATTTTTAGGGTCCCAAACCCTCACATTTATGCATAAGCCCCTCTTTTAACACTCAAAGCCTCAGTTTTCTGTCCCAAAGCGTCACTTTTAGGCTTCAAACCTACCTGTCTTTTTAGGATCAACGCCTCATTTTAAGTTCTCCAAACCTTCCCTTTCAGGGTCCAGTCCCCAATTTTAAAGACACAAAGCCTCATTTAGAGGTCTCAAACCCTCAGTTTCAGGGTCCAATCCCCTCTTTTAACTCTCAAAGCCTCAGTTTCAAGTTCCAAACCCCTCTATTAGGGATGATAGCCTCATTTTTAGGTCCCAAACCCTCACTTTCAGGCTCTCAACCTGTCTTCTTTAGGGTCAAAGCCTCATTTTTAGGGCTCCATGCCCTCACGTTTATGGCCCAAGCCCCTCTTTTAACACTCAAAGCCTCAGGTTTCTGTCCCAAAGCGTCACTTATACGCTTCAAATCTGTATTTAAGGCTCAAAGCCTCAGTTTTATATCCCACTTTTATATATTTTTATGTATCACATTTAGGCTCCAAACTCCACCTCTTTAGGGACAAGCCCTCATTCTTAGGTCCCAAAGAATCACTTTAAAGCACCCAAACCCTCTTTTCACATCAAAGCCTTATAGTTAGGACCGCAAACCTCACTTTTAGGGTCCAAACCCCGGTGTTAAAGCTGAAAGCCTCGTTTTGAACAGCGAAACCCTCACTGTGAATTGAGGGATGTGCTGCTTCCACTGTGACCAGTTGTCCTGCCCTCTGCTAATAACAGATGAGCCGTTGGCCGAAGGTGACAAGGGCAGGCTGACAACAAGGCTCCGGCACACCCCGCACGCCGCCGCTTTTCCTGCTAGCCCGCCAGCAAAAGAGCCTGGAAGGCTGAGAAACTGCCGAGGCGCCAAAACAAACCCCAGGCGGCAGAATTGCTAACGATCGCCACGTTGCGCCCGAGTGGGGCTGAGCAGGCCACGTGCACGCTCATGGTGTGGTTCTTGTCCGCGGGTGGCTGAGAAGGTGTGGCTGGGTCAAATCCACTTGCTTCAAGGTATTAATAGCAAAGTGAAATCGCCCACCCCTTCCGTCCCCAAGAGATTGCCTGGATCCATGCGCTTTGCCAGGCTCAAGGCTGGGCCCAGCATCACCAACACCTCAGAAGAAGCAAGCTAGGAAAGCTGCTACCCTGGCTCGCATGTCAGTCCCCCGAGTGCAGAAATCGCGTTAGCGCCTTGCTGATGTCTGCTGGGTTTTGGGTGCAAAGGCTGGGCTGCCCTTGCAGGCGCTTCGGGAGCCACGAGCAGAGCTGCAGACGTGGTGATGGTCAGGTTTGCCAGAGTCCTCAGGCTGGGCAGCCCCTTGAGTTTCCTGTTTCCCAGGGGACGAGAGCTGTCGGTCCCGCTCCCCTCCATCCCCGCTGAGCAGCTGGGAGTTTGGTACAAGGACACCCTGGGTCAGCGGGTGCTGCGCTGCCACGAGCTGCTGGAAAGCGGGAGCGTCAGGAAGCTCTCCGGGCAATCGCGGTGCCTTCACGCTGCCGTTTCCCCGTTGCCTTCTGGCTCTCTAAAGAAAAGACTTGCCCAGGGGGGAACAAACGTGGCTTCTCCGGGGAAAAGCCCCCCTGAGAGGTACACTTGTAACACAAGCCTGGAGCCAGGGTGTGCTGATGGGGAGTGACCTGCAGGCAGCAGGAGCAGCCAGCAAGGATGCTGTTTGCTCAGCACGCTCCTGGTGCTACACGTGTGAAGGAGACCAGGGGTTTGGGCTTTGTTGCTCCAGCTTTATTGAAAGAGAGGCATTTTCCTGAGGCACGTTGCACCTCTTCTGCCTGGCTTTTAGCAGCACCAGCAGCACAGCGCTCGCAGGATGCGTCGTGCTCTTTCCTGCACCCTGGGAGAGCTCAGGCTGAGGACGGTCTGAGCTGCCAGGGAACGGATGGAGAGGTCGCTGTCTTCCTGCAGGGACTGAAGGGCTGTGACAGAAAGAGAGGTGAGATGAAGGGCTGTCTCTGCAGAGGCTTCCAGGCATCCCCTGCACACCGTGGCAGCCCCACCTGCCGCTTTCCCCGGCCAGGAGAAAGCAGCAGCTGCTGCTGCTGCTGCTGCACAGGAATGCCCCAAATGCCCCGACACATTCCCCTGGCCCTGAGGCGCTTCCCTGGAGCAGGGCCAGCCATGGCAGCACCCTGCCCAGGCTCTGTCCCCTGCCCCTCCAGCCCCGGCCAACACAGCACTGCCCCTACTCACCGCTGCACATCTCGGCCAGCTTCTCCTTGCTTTGGTCCCTCAGGGGCCGCGCGGCAAGCCCTAGGCACAGAGCTCTGTCAGCCCTCCCTGCTCCCCAGCACGCTCCCAGCAGCGCAGCCCCCCGCCCTGCCGGCTGGGCCGCACGCCCTCCTCCCCCTCAAAGGGCTGAGCCCGGGCAAGAGCAGCAGCTCAGTGGGGTTGGACTGAGCGAGGCGGCCACCAAGGCCACCTGCGTGGGCAGGGGTGGGAGAGGGAGGCCAAGGCCCTGCGCGGGGCAGCTGGGGCTCGGGCAGCCGCAGGGCTGCTCCTTGGTGCCAGTGCAGTGGCGGGGACTGGGGCCAGGCTGCCCAAAGAGGGACTGCGGGGGCTGTGGCTCACCGATGAACCTCACGGCTGCCTCACGCAAGGGGACCTGAGCATCCTTCAGGTATGGCAGGCTCTGATGACAGTATCCTTCGGCCCTGCTGCTGTCCTGCTCCAGCTGGAGAGAGCAGAAGGGTATGGGCATGCCACAGTCCCTCCCCAGTGGGCTGGAGCACTCCCTCCTGCCAGCACCTCCCTGTTCCCCTTCCCCCCCCAGCCAATTCCCGTCTCCCAGCCAGGGGCCCTGTGGGGCTGAGGAGCAGAGAGCGCCACAGGCAGAGGTGCCCCAGGGGTGCTGAGACCCTTCCCTCCTGCGGGGTGTGGGGAGGGGAGAGGGGCATGGAGAAGAGCCCTTGGGCGCTCTCTTCTTGCGCACAGGGAAGGGGAGAAGGCTGCGGCTCACGGCTGTGGGCTCTGGGCTGCAGCAGGGCAGGTGAGGCACATGTGCAGAGCCCACAGCCCAGACACGGCGGGCAGCCCTTGTCCAGCCTGGGCCCTGGGGCCTGCAGCTTGTCCTCACCAAACACTCTCCAATCCTCCATGTCTGCTCTGTCTGCACCAGGTGTCTGAGCTGTTTCCACTTGAGGAGCTCTGCTCCAGCAAGGAGGGCTTCCCTGGAGGCCTGCAGAACAGCAGAAGCTGGGAGATGGCACCACGGCCTGGGGAAGGAGAGCTGGCGTCCCCCTCCTCGTGGCTTTGTTCCTGGGGTGATCCTGGCCTTGGGAAGGCGGGACATGCCCTGTCCCAAACATGTGGGGGTCTCTTGGGCACAGCCCTGAGGGGCAGGCATTGAGGCTCAAAGCCCTGGCCTTCCACACCTGCAGGGGCAGCAGGGAAGCCCGTAGGGACGCATGTGTTCACGCCACGGTTCACGGGCCACGGGCTGCTGCTGAGCCCTGCTGGAGCAGGCAAGGCAGGTGTTGGAAATGTCCATGGCAGCTTCTCTGCCCGTGCTTGCGCTGGGTCTGCAGGGACCCTCCCTATGGGCTGTGCTGGAGGAGGGCTGAGCAGTGGGAGCGTGGGTGGGAGGGGATCCCACCTCCCCTTCCAGCTCTGCAGCAAGAGGCACTGGGGGATGAGGAAGGCAGTGGTGGGCCCAGTGCAGGGACGGATGGGAGCTCTGCCCTGTCCGCAGTGCCTCGGGCAGCTGGACCCCAAGGTGACACACACTGCCAGAGTCTGACTGCCAGCAGCTCTTGCCCCTGAACCCAAGGGGTCAGCACGCCCTTCCCTGTGTCACTGGCCAGCTTTGAAATCTCTACCTTGGCCACGGTGTCCGCCTCATCGTGCAAGCGAAAGAAGAGCGGGAGCAGGCATCTTTGCACTTCCTCCTTCATCCTCTGCTTGCCATTCCCCACCACAGTCTCCACGGCGACTCTGAAGAGGCTGATGGAGAGCTCTCTCGTCTCGCCGGACTCCTGTTAGGGAGAAGGAGAGGGGGACTTGAGAAAGAGCCACTCCGGGCTCCCTGTGAGCATTAGCCCAAGGGCATGAGCATGGCAGGTGTGATGGCAGCTTGGCGGCACCAAGCTGTCAGGGGAAGCTGCGCTGGGCTGCAACGCCCAGAAGCCATCCCACGAGAGCCCAGGGGAGCGAGGAGGGCAGAAGGCCCTGCCCGCGGGGCTGCCCGCAGGTCTGGGCTGAAGGGCAGCTGTCATTGCCCAGTGCCCCTCTGCGGGGCTCAGTCTCCCACATCAGCCTTACATCGTCAAAGAGGGGTGGGAGCTTCTCCGCCAGCTCCAGAGCGAAGGTGCTGGCCTGCCTGCTCTTCAGGTGAGGCACCACGTTTCTGAAGACCAGCAGGGCCGCCTTCTTGATTTCCGTGCTGTCATCATCGAGCACCTTCATGATGTGTGGCAGGAGGACCTGCATTTTTCTCGCCTGTATGAAAGACACGAGTTTCCTTTTTGTGAAACAGTCAAAGAGCACCTTGGCAAAAACGCTCTGGTCACTGAGCAGCAGATGGCTCGGTAGCCCTGTGTGCCTGGAGAGCTCCCCAGGCAGCCACCAGGCCCCACCACGGCAGGGTGGGCATCTGGAGCGCTCACCCACCCCCTGACTCCCAGCCAAGGCTGAGCCACGGCCCTACCCAGCGCCCCAGCCCCCGGCTGCCAGCATGGCTCCCCTTGACGACACCCTGCTCACCATGTCAGGTCTCTGTGACAGCACAATGAGGCCTCCGAGAAACAGGGAGATTGTCACCAGGCTTGGGTGCCTCCGATAGGTCTCGTTGTGGGACGGGTCACCAAAATCCTCTGAGGGAAACTCGCCGGAGGCCATCAGCTGAAGGAAACAGAGCAGTGAGACACTGGCAGAGCCTGCGAGGCTCGCTGGAGGGGATCAAGGCCTTCTCTGGTAACTCACAAGCAAGGGGAAGATGCAGGTGGGTTCGCTGCTGGAGCTGAGAAGATTGCGCCACCACTGGTACCGGTGCAATCTGAGGAGTCCCGTTAAGATGTTCTCCAAAGCCTGGGGGACGCGAAGCACCATCTCCCACAGGGCCATGCCCGTGCTGCAAGCGAGAGCGCTGGGTGAGCAGGGCTGCCGCAGCCTCAGCAGCGTGGCCTGGGAGGGTCCCGCAGGAGGCAGAGCCTGCCCCTTGCTTGGGATGCCCCGGGCAGCAGGAGAGGGCTGACGGGGTGCTCCCCGCGGGGCTGGGAGGAGCGTGGTGGCCGGGCTCGGGGCTGCCTGGGCCAGCTTTGGCTGCTGCAGGCCTGGCGGAGCCAGCAGGGCTGGAAAGCGTGCTGGGATGGAGGGCCCTGCTCCTCGGGGGTGTCCTGCAGCATTCCTTGGGTCTGGCAGCCAGAGGGGCTCCGCATCCCTCTCCCCTCAGGGAACAAGCCCTCGTGGCTGTTGGGGCCAGTACCTGTGTCCTGGTGGAGAGAACTTCACCAGGCTGATGGCCACTTGCGCGGGGTACCGGTCGGTCAGCAGGAGAAGCAGTGACAGCACGCTCTGCTGCTCTGACTCCTGGTTGATTACTTCCAGGTTTTCGTGGAGGCACCTCATGAGCTTTGGCACCTGGAGGGGGGACACAGGGGAGGATGGTGCTGCCAGTGGAGCGCAGCCATTTCCTCAGCTGCCCTTCCCATCCCTCCCTGCTGGCTTAAGGTGTCTTCGGGTGCTCGAGACACCTACACCTGGGCTTGGGAGGGAGGGAGGAGCAAGGCCTGACAGGGGGAAGGGTAGGGCAATGCAGCCACAGGCCACTTACATCTGCCAGCCAGAAGTCAGGGTTTCTCATGACCCCATTCAGCATGTTTCTTGCTTCCCCCTTGTCAAAGATGCTGGAGTCTCCCATCGCCTCGATGGCCACAAGGACGATGTCTGTCCTCTCCGAAGGTTGGAGGTATTTTGCAAGGGACTGTGGGAGGAAGGAAGGGAGGGAAGCCATGTCACACCGAGTGCCCTGGGGGTGCTGCTTCGCGGGGCAGTGCGAGCAGCCCTGGCCAGAGATGCCCGGCAGTGCTGGCGGCAGCGCCTGCAGGAGAGCTGGCAGCAGGGGTTGCAGTCACTGTGCGGGGGAGGATGAGAGGAGGGGTCCCCAGGGTGAGGGAGGAAGGCTGGACTCATGGGCACAGTGTGCTGTCCCTACAGAGAAGCGGGGCTTGCTGGTGGCCAGGAGGGCTGGAGCTGCTGCTGGGACACTGGAGAGCAGCCCTCGCATCGTCCCTGCATGGGGACAGCAGGAACCCTCTCAGCAGGGACAGCGAGGCCATGCCAGCCCCACTGATTCTGGATGCCTTTGCTCACACAAGTCCCCTGCTGATGCCACGGGCAAGAGTCCCAGCAAGGGGGGAGCTCCTTACCATGGCAAAGTCTTCAGCGGCGTCCAAAGAAATCAGGGAGTTTTCCACAAGGTGCCAATGGAGCTGTTGTGCTTCATCCTTGAGCATTGCCCTGCCTAAAGAGCAGGGAAAACAGGAAAGGGTCAATAAGACACAATAGCTTTGCCAGCCAGCTTAACCAAAGGGCCCCGAGATCTGCTTGCGAGATGGCAGGACACAAGCAGTCAGGGAGGTTTGTGGAGGGCATCAGGAATAGCTTCTTGCTGCAAGCACTGGAGGGGCCACCCGGGGTGATGCACAGATGGATCTGCTCTTCACTAACTGGGAAGACATGGCAGCAGTAGCTTTGGCTGTGGGCTCCACAAAAGAGCGCGGTTCAAGGTTCTGAAAGGAGGGTGGAAGGAGAGCAGCAGAGAGCAGACCCTGCACTTCAGGAGAGCATTCAGCTTCTGCAGCAAAATGACAGCTGGGGTGCTATGGGAAGCAGCTGTGAGGGGCAAAGGAGGTCATGGAGAGAAGCAGACCCATCAGGAGATGTGTGCGCGCGAACAGATGAAGCCACCACAACTTCTCTTACGTTTTTGATTCTTGATGAACACTCTGAGGTGATCTAGAGCCTGGTAAACTATATACTCTGGCTCTTCAGCAGAATATAAGAAAAGGAGGAGACGTCCCATCAGCTGTCCCAGGATTGGGATCTGGATGTCTCCATAGCCATCAGGGGCGTGTGTGTCTCTTCCAAAGTGGCTCCAGCCCTGGGCGAGGGAGGCAGAACAGCAGAAGGGTAGAGGGCAGGCAGCAGGCGCCAAAGCCCTGAACCCAAGAGTGTGTCCAGGGCTGGATCCCTGGTGCGTCAGGACTTTGCAGGGCCGTGCTGGCCGTGGCTCCCAGAGCAGCTGTGTGGGCACCAGCCCCACGCGGGGAGAGCTGCAGGCTGCTCTGGTGCACAGGGAGGGGGACATGGCCTGGCTGGAGGGTGCCTGGCTCCCTACCTCCCGTGCGAAATGGTCAGCCAGCAAACGGCTCAGCACCCTAATCCTCCCCAGGGCTCTCTCCCGCACAACTGCTCTCTCAGACTTGGTGTAGTTGAGCAGCACCTGGGAAGAGAGAAGCTGCTGGTGTGCCCTGGGAGCAGACACCTGCTCCGGCAGAAGCAGCACTGCTGACCTCCGGGGCAGGACTCTGCCCTCGCGCAGTCCATTCGAGGCTTCCTGTGATGTCGAGCAAAGCCTGCAGTGGGGTTCCTGCCCTAGGAGTCTCGCAGGCTTGCAGGCTTGGGACAAACGCCGCTGGCCAACCTTGAGGCCAGGCAGGAGGGCAAATGCCACCCTCTGCCGCCACTGTGCTCCGGAAGAGCCTGGTGGGCAGCCCCAGGTCACCCCAGGGAGGTGGGCAGCCTCCCTGCAGCGTGCTGTCTCTGCATGGCACTGGGGTGGGGGCCATGCACTCAAGAGTGGACAGTCCCTTCCCCCCAGGCTGAGGAACAGCCCCTGTGAAGCCCCGTCTTTGCACATGCCAGACCTGAAAGATGTTCTGCAGCTCCTCGCTGACTCTGTTGGCAGCAAAGCTGAGCACCACCCTCTCTAGCATCTTGTCCATGGCTCTCAGGGTCTGCAAGGAGGACAAAGAGCTGTGGCAGTGTTTCCTGCTGTCCCTCTCACCCCCAGAAATTTGATCTGAACTCCCGGAGCCAAGGGAGGCCTCCCGTGCTGCGTTGAGGTTCCCCGGGAGAGATGCAGGGGCAGACAGTGTGCTGCGGGCAGAGCAGCCTGCGCCACCGGATGGGACCAGGCCCGCGGGAAGTGCACGAAGGGACGAAGGGATGAGGGTGGGAAAGCAAAGCTGAGACCCTTCATTGCCTTGGATCTCTGGTCATCTCACAGCACAGGGTGGCCCGGGGGCTCCTGTAGCTCACCCAGTGCTTACCTTGATGTAGAGAAAAGCGTCCAACCGGCTGCTCATATCCTCTTTTGGAGGAAGCAAGAAGACACTCAAAAAGCAGGCTTCTAGGAGGCTTTGCTCTTTGCCCTCCAGCACCGTCTGCACTGAGCTGCAGGGAGAGAGCGGGGCCTGTCAGAGACTGGTGCTGGGAGCGGTGCCTCGAGGACTCGTGCAGGTGGAGATGGACCTCTGGGGCAGGGGTCCCCAGGAGGGATGGACAGGTACCTCAACTCGGCGATGGCATTCATGGCTCTCAGCCGCACCGCTGTTTCTATTTGGTGCGTGGGCTCCTCTTGTAGCAGGTCCTGCAGAGCAGAAGCAGGATGGCACCCAGCAGCTGCCAGCACCCAGCGCCCCCAGACCCTCTCCCTGCCCAAGTGCTCTTCTCACAGGGAGCCATTGCCGGGAAGACTTGCCCCCTTCCCAAGAGCCGCCGGGTGTCCCCTCACCTTGATATTCTCTGCCAGCTCGTAGCACTCGCAGAAGACATCCAGGCCCCTTGACAAGCCATGGCACCTGGCCGTTCTGCACAGGGTACAGATGCTGTCAAGAAACTCTATCTTCTGTCCCTCGTCCTGGCAGCCAAGGAAAGAGAGGGACAGACAGGGAACGTGAGAGGGGGGCACGGGGCCAGCGGGACTGGAGTACTGGTGGTGCAGTGCCGCGTGGGCGACCTGGGAGAAGCCGCTCTGCCCAGCCAGCACACCTCCGGCAGCCCGGCAGCAGAGCCCGTCAGCAGACGCTGGCACAGCCACGTTCAAACTGGTGACGGTTACCTTTTCTGTGCTGCTGACAAAGGCCTGGATGGAGTCCACGGTTTCCTTTTCGTCTTGGTACACAGGTAACCACGAGGCATCTAATAGAGGAGGAGAGCAGGGAGGCTTGTAGGGAGGCTTGTAGGGAGGGTCCGGTGGCAGGGTAGAGCAGGGGAGGGATGTCTGCCCTCCGTCCAGCCCCATGCCTGCTGCCCTGGCGCGTTCTTCCCATGCACGGCAGGGCTGGAGCGTGCCCAGCAGGCGGGCTGCCATGCTGGAGCACAGCACAGCTGGGCAAAGCCCCCAGTGCAACGGGCTGCGGAACTTGCTTGCAGATGGGCGGGAAAGGTCCCCGTCCCACAGCGTTGCTGCCTCCTGCCAGCCCAGCTGCCCCTGGCTGCCCGTGCCCCGGAGCAGGAGCTGGGTCCCCTCTGCTCTCTCCCTCCTTGGGGGAGGCTGTGCCGGGGCCAGCTCCCAGCCCTGAGCATGCCCTGCATTCAGGCCACCGCCCATGGGACCCCCGCTGCCAGCGTGCCGGGGAAACGTGAGCCTGGCGTCGAGCAGGGCGCGCTGGCTGGCCCCAGCCCTGCCCAGACCAACAGGACCCCTCACTCACCAATCTGCAGTGGCTGCACCGTGCACACCTCGTAGGGTTCCGGTGGAGAGCTGCTCTCCTGGGGAGCCCTGTCCTCCTGCCAGGCCACCCTGGGGCGGCTGGGGGGTCTCTCCGCCATGCTGCGGGATGGAGGAAAGGGGTAGGAGTGGGGAAGGGGGAGGCTTTGGCAAAACGCTTTGGTGCCGCGGGGCTGCCAGCGGCAGCAGGGGAAGATGTGGGCTGCGCTCGGGGGCTCCTCGCCGTCTCCGTGCTCCTGCCCTGTCCCGTCGCTGTCCTGCTGGACACTGCGGGCTGGGGGCTGCAGCCGCACTTACCACATGCGGCGCAGTGGGGTGTCACAAAGGGACGTGTCAAAGGGCCCCACTGTGACCCGCCGCCCGGGGAGGGAGGGGCAGGGTGTCCCCTGGGGAGGCACGGGGCCGGCTCAGACCAGGGCACCTGGGTACTCTCCAGGTGCCTCCAGGTCCCCCTTTGCCCTCATGTCCATGCAGGACCTCACAGTGGCCCTCCGGTGTGAAGGGAGCATGTGTGGAGAACTCGGCCGCGATCATTAACGATTAGCACGAGATAACCAAAAGCTTGGAAAATGTCATTAGCGCCACAAGAAGTTAGGTGGGATAGAAACACTCGGGACGCTGGCTTCACATTTTTTCATGCCCAGCTCTGAGCTTAAAGCTGAAAGTGATAGTTCCTACTGTGCTGCAGCGGAGAAGTTTCCATGTTGCTAAACACCAACCACCTCTCCAACCCCTGCCTGGAGACAACATTGTCCGTGGGCCAAAAAATTCAAATTATTAAACTCTCCTGCAGAAATGGGCTGTTCATGGAAGCTGGCCCGAGGAGCAGGAGGTCAGGCAGGAGGAGTGCCCCATCAGGTACCCACGGAGGGCTGGAGGTGGTGGTCAGCCACCACCAGTGCAACCATCGGGGAGTTCTCCATCATGGCCACAAACCAGGCTCAGAAAACAAACTGTAAGACAGGGATCTCCATTTCTGAGAGGTTCCCAAAGCCTAAAAGGGGTAAACTCGGGAAGTTGTTTCATCTTCTTTTTCCTTTTCCCTGCACGAGCTCTTTGTGATGAGAAGATGAGAAGAGATGAAGTGGTAAAATGATGGTTTCTGTGAAGCTAGCGTAAATCTCATCCTTTTAACTTCAGGGCTCCGGGATGTGCTGGAGAGCAACAGGGAGATCCCGAGGGGACATGAGGGTGAAGTTGCCTCGGGGTGCCCTGAGAGGACCCAGGTCGCCAGGGGCCACCCTGCCCCTCCCACCTGGGCGACGGGTCACAGTGGGTCCCTTTGTGACCCGCTGCTTTGAGACCCCCTGGCACTGTATATAGCCGGCGCGGCTCCACCCCACAGTGTCCAACAGGACAGCGGCGGGACAAGGCAGGAGCGTGGAGCTGGCGAGGAGTCCCCCAGGCACAGCCCACATCTTGTCCCATTAGCCCCGAGGTGTTTCCCCAAGGCTTCCCCCTTCCCCATCCTTACCCCCTTCCTTCATCTCTGAGGATGGTGAATAGACCCCCCAGCCACCCCCTTGTGGCCTGGGAGGAGGTGGGGGTTCCTCAGGAGAGCAGCTCTCCACCGGAGCCCCATGAGGTGTGTGTGGTCCAGCCGCTGCAGGCAGGTGAGTGAGGGGCTCCAGCATCACAGTCTCCAGCCTCGAGGCCCCTGGGGAGGCTGCGCCTGGGGAGTGGGCGTGGGGATGAAGGGCAGAGTTCCTTCCTCTGCCCACTCCTGCCTGCAGCTGTGCTCTACAGCCCTCCCGGCTCTCCTCCTTTGCTAGATGCCAGCTGGCTAGCCGTGTATGAAGAGGAACAGGAAACGGTGGACTTCATCCAGGCTTTTCTCAAGAGCTCAGGAAAGGTAACCGCAGCTATTTCCCTTGCTTCTCTGCCAGCGCCTCCTGATCGGAACCCCAGCTCCGCTGCCTGCTGCTGGCCGGCTGTCGGCTGGGCAGAGCTGCTCTCCCACACGACTCTGCACCCCCAGTGCTCTAGTCCCGCTGGCCATGTCTCCCCTGCTCACACTCCTCCTTCGTCTCTCTATCCCCTGGCTGCCAGGAGGAGACCGAGAAGATGCAGTTTCTCAAGCGCATCTGCACGCTCTGCAGAGCTGCCAGGCACAAGGGCTTGTTGCAGGGCCTGGATGTCTTCTGCCACGGATTTGAGCTGGCCAAGAGCATCAAAGTAAGGGGACACTCGGAGGGTCTGGGGAAGGGGTCAGGGTCCCCAGTCACCGGCACGCTGCGAGGGCAGCATTTGGGCAGGATGAAACATGCATGGACGCTCCAAGGGGACTCAGGTGCTGCTGAGAATCCCCGCCAGCAAAGACCCCAGTGCCAGGGCTGGCAGGGACCGCACTGGGTCTACTGGCACTGGGTGCTGGCGGCTGCCAGGACCCTCATCCCAATTGTGCTCCGCAGGCACTTCTGGAAGAGGAGCCCAGGGACCAGCTGCGCACGGCTGTGCGGCAGCTTGCCATGGATGCCATCGCCGCCTTGAGGTACCTGCCCATCCCTCCTGGGGACCCCTGCTGTGGAGGTCCATGCCCTGAGGTGCCTGAGGCCTCCAGGCACCTCTCCCCAACACCGGCATCCAACAGGCCCCTCTCTCTCTTTGCAGCTCAGTAGAGACAGTGCTGGAGGGTCAGAAGGAAAGCCTCATACATGCCTGCTTCACCAGCGTCTTCTCGCTCCCTCCAGAAGAGGACATGCAGGACCTGGATGCTTCTCTCTACTGCCAGGTATGCGCTGAGCGAGCCCCATGTCCCTCTGGGCTGCCCTGTGCCAGGAGATGGCTGCAGATCCAAGGCAGATTCAGGGTGTCGGTTTTGCTTTCCCGCTCTCGTCCCTTCGTCCCCTCCTCATGGGCCTGGCCGCGTCCAGGCCTCTCTGCCCCGAGGCCTCCCCCAGCCACCGCGAGGCAGCACGGATGTCCTCCTTGGTGTTGGGAGTTCAGGTCCACCTCCTGAGGGTGAGAGGGACTGCCAAAAGATGCCACCACCCTCTGTCCTCCTTGCAGATCCTGGATGCCATGGACAGCATGCTGCGTGTGTTGGTGTTCAGCTCTCCTGCCTCTGGCCTCAGCAAGGAGCTGCAGACTGTCTTGAAGGTCTGGCATTTGCAAAGAGCAGGGTTGGCAGGGGCTGTTCATCTCCCTGGAGGGAAGGGACTGTCCACTCCTGAGTGGACGGTCTCCACCTCAGTGCCATGCAGGGTGCCCACCTCCCCTGGGGGAGCTGAGGGCTGCCCACAATGCTCTTCTGGAGCCCGGTGTCCCCGGGCTGCTGTCAAAGTCCCTTTCCCCTCCACAGACTTCCTCCTGTGTCATGGTAAAGCCTTGCCAGCTCAGGTCCCCAAAGCTTTTCTAGCACCAAAGCAATGGGGGAAATTTGGCCCCTCTCCTTCAGCACCCTGCGTTCCTCCCCCGACCCAAATGGGGCAGAGACCCCACTGGGACCTGCACGGGGAGCCTGGCCCTGAAGTCCTCCTCCCCTGGCTTCCCAGGGGGGCATACCCCCAAGCCTGGACTGTGTGAGTCCAGTCAGGAGTTCAGCAGCTCTGCTTCTGCTGGAGTGGGCCTCAGCTCCCCGGCAGATTGGCAGCTTCTCTCCTCTCCTCCCCTCCCAGATGCTGCTGACCTTGACCAACTCCCAGAGTGCAGCTGTGCGCACAAGGGCCTCGAGGAGGATTCAGAGGCTGAGCCACGTGCTGGCCAGATGGCCCTCACTGGAGGTAAGGAGGCAGGCAGCCTCCAGCCAGGACATCTCCCCTTCCCTGTGCACACCTGAGCAGCGTGCAGCTCAGGGTTCCTGCCAGGCCTTGGGCACCACTCAGCAAGGCTCTGCCCTGAAGCGAGGGTCTTGGTCCCGTGGACTCCTCTCCCCAGTCCCACCTCTGCCAGGACCTGGAGCTGCACCCAGCCCTGTCCCTGTGTGGGGCAGCACTGCCCCAGGAGCCTGGTGGGAGCTGCCCAGCTCTAGCTGCTTGGAGAGCTGGGGCCAGCAGGGCCCTGCAAAGCTCTGAACCGCCTGAGATACTGCCCTGGGCACAGTCTTGGGTTCACGGCTTTGACCCCAACGGCCTCGCCTCAGCCCTTCTGCTGTTCTGTCTCCCTCCCCCAGGCCTGGCAAGATGAGTTCAGCCACGGCTGCTACACAGAGGTCCAGATCCCCATCCTGGGACGGCTACTGGGATGTCTCATCCTTCTCAGCTCTTGCAAGGAAGAAGAGAGCAGCCACGTGGCTTCAGATGCTCTTTACTCCATCTACAGGTTCATTTGTCAGCGAGAAAGTAAGAGGAGCTGTGTCGTGGGCTGGGTCCCTCCACACACAGACTTCTCCTGATAGCGTCTGCTCCTCTTCCTGGGCATCGCGCTGGACCGTTCTGGTGCTTGCAGGAGGCTCTCTGTCACAGTCTGCCAGCTTCCCTGACCTCCCTGGCCCTTTGCAGCTGCTTCCCATAGGATCCCAGCTATCATTTTTCTGCGGAGCGGAGTGCTCTCCTGAAGTCCAGGATCCACTCTCTGCTGCTCTCCTTCCTTGTTCCTTTCAGGATCTTGAGCCCCCCTGTTTTGTGGTCCTCACACCCACAGCTACCATCGATTACCACAGCCTGAAACCAATTCTTCCCTCTCATTGAACAGCAGATCAGGCTGGGCGTCACCCCGGCTGCACCCTCCAATGCCTGTGGCAAGAAGCTGACCCTGACACCCTCCAGAAATCCCCTTGCCCACCACCACCTACCCTGACTGTGGGTTGTAACCCCTCGCCGCGGCCATTCCAAAAAGCTCTTTTCAGCGTTTGGTAAGCTTGTTGGCAAAGTTGCTGCCTCCTAACAACAGCTCTTTGTTTTCCCCTCCCCATTTAGGTAGGACGCGGTCAGAGGACAAGCCACAGCATCAACAGGCCCAAAGGGAATGGGAAGCTGAGAGCACTTCCTCGTGTTCTTTGCTCCACAAAGCCAGCACCCTGATCATGGTAATGATCTCCCCCCTTGCTGGGACTCTTGCCTGTGGCATCAGCAGGGGACTTGTGTGAGCAAAGGCATCCAGAATCAGTGGGGCTGGCGTGGCCTCGCTGTCCCTGCTGAGAGGGTTCCTGCTGTCCCGGTTCAGGGACGATGCAAGGGCTGCTCTCCAGTGTCCCAGCAGCAGCTCCAGCCCTCCTGGCCACCAGCAAGCCCCGCTTCTCTGTAGGGGCAAGCAGCACCATCAGGGCAGTCGTGTGACATGTCTTCCCTTCCTCCCTCCCGTAGGCAGGTAAAAACTACCTCCGGCCTTCTGAGAAGACAGGCATTGTCCTCACAGCCATTGAAGCCATGAGGCACTCCAGCACCTATGACAAGCAGGTGGCCAGGGCGGTGCTGAACAGGACCATGAGAGACCCTGCCTCCTGGCTGACAGATGTAAGTAGCTGGCCTGGCCTGCCCTTGAGCCCTTTCAAGCCTTATGCCTTGCCCCTGCCTTTGCCCCGCCTGTCCCTGCCTTTGCCCTGCTGTGCCTTGCGTCAGGCACCTAAAGCCATTTTGAGCCACCGGAGAAGGATGGGAAGTTTCAGTGGTGGCAGCTGAGGAAACGGCTGCACTGCAGTGGCAGCGCCACCTTCACCTGTGGCCCCTCCAGGTGCCAAGCATCGTGAGGTGCATCCATGAAAGCCTGCAGTCCACCAGCACAGTGTCAGCCCGGGAGAGCCTGGAAGCCCTGCTTGTCCTCCTGGCCTGCAAGTACCCCAGGGAACTGGTCTTCAGCATGGTGATCAATGTCCCACTATGTGACAGGTATGAGCCCCGACAGACCCAAGGGCTTGCTCCATTTGGGGAGAGGGGTCCCAGAGGCTCCCTTGGCTGCGAGAGACACTGAAAACTGCACGACATCCCCGAGGAGCGGGACCCTCCATCCCACCACATTTCCCAGCCCTGGAGGGTCATCCAGGCCTACAGCAGGCAAAGCTGGCCAAGCCAGGGCCCAGCGCTCCTCCCAGCCCCACGAGGAACACCACCTCAGCCCTCTCCTGCTTGCCCCCAAGCGAGGGGGGTGGGCAGCGCCAGGGCTGCGAGGCAGCCCAGGACTGGCTGGACTAGCCTGGGCACAGTGCCATGGCTGCGGCAGCCCTGCTGACGAAATGCTCTGTGCTTGGCAGCGCTGCCCTGTCCATGTGGGGGCTGATGCTCTTCCAGAACAAGACACCGACTGAGTTCCTGCCTGAGCTGAAGACAATCGTTAATTCACGGAAACGGCGGCACCGCAAGCTGATCAGCACCGCTGTGTTGCACGCCTGCAACATTCAGGAGGCAGTAAGTGACCAGACCTGGCCTTGCTCACCCTTGGGGATGTGCACGGCCGGGGACAGGAGACGCTTGTCGCGACCTGTGTGCCCTGCCTCCTTTGGGCCAACTCTTGCTCTCCAGTCGCTCCTCAGAGGCGTGAGAGCAAGAGGCTGCTGACAGTGGGAGGACAGGAGGAGCCAGCAAAGGCACTGTGCGGTCCTCCATGGGCAGGGCTGCTCCCACAACGGGCTGTCTGGTCCCGGTGCCCTTTCCCTGAGCTGCCAGTGGGAAGCAGGAGCCCCACGGGCTCTGCCCGTCTCTCACTGCCATCTTTGTTTCAGGTGCAAGACTGCACCAACGCTGAACAGCCGCGTTTTTCCTCCATACAACTCCTCCAGGAGCACCTGAGGGGTCCAAACCTGGGGTTTCACTGGCTGGTGCTCATGGGTCTCATCACCCTCTCAGAAAGACCCAAGACGGTGAGCAAGGCGTCAGGTTGAGCCACGTTGGCCAACACGGTGGCTTGGCCTTGGCTGGCAGTCAGGAGACGACTGCTCTCCCGCATACCACGTCTGTCTCCAGCCAGGACTGCTGCTGCCGTGATTGCTGCACCAGAAGCTGGAGGGGGGGCTGGTGCTCAGCAGCCAGAACATGTTTGCCAGGGTGGTCTCTGAACGCTTCACAAAGAGGAAATTCTGTGCTTCATCCAGGCAGGAAAAATCCAGGTCCTGCTGCCAGATGTTGTGGAGACCCTGCAGGATGCCAACAAAGACATCAAGAGGATGGCCCTGCTGGTCTTCCAAAACATGGTGCATTATATGAAGAGGAAGAAGGCCAGCCGCACCGCTCTCCAGTTCTCAGAGAAGCTCCTGCTGCTCTTTGATGATGTAAGGCTGCTGCGGGAGCCTGAGCTCTGCAGATGGATGCTGGCCCATGATAGTTGCCCTTCAGCCCAGCCCTATGTTGGCATGACCTTCTCCCCTCCTTGAGCGATCCCTCAGGGCTGTGTTCTGGGCTCTGCAGCCCATCACGGCTTCCCCCTGGCAGGCTGATGCCTCTGGGCAACTTGCGACCCCTGTGCTGGAGCCCAGCCCGGCCCCTGTGCAAAGCATCTGCAGACCAAGAGCTGCTCTCCAAGCCCTGAGAGCTCCCCCAGCTGCGTGGCCATGCAGCAGTGGGCAGGATCCGACCGCAGAGCAGCTCCCCTCCAATCGGCCGCGCCAACGCCTTTGCTCATCGTGTCCTGCCCTCCTGTCCTCCTCCCTACCAGGAGTGCAGCCAGCTGCGAGAGACCTCCATCTGCCTCTTCAAAGACCTGATGGAGGCTGTGGTGTGGTGTGACAGAAGGAGGATGAAGACCAAAGTGCGGAGGGGGCTGCTCCCGCTCTTCTTCCACATGAGTGACCAGAGCCCGAGCATGGCCAAGGTGCAGATTTCAAAGCTGGCTAGTGATATGGGGAAAGGTGTGACGACACCACCGGGGTGCTCTGGGTGTGCTGGGTCAGGGCTGCTGGCAGCTGGCACGGGCGTTTCCCAGAGCTGCCCTACCTGGTCAGCAGGTCTCAGCAGCAGCAGCCCGTGGCCACCGAGGCCTGAACGCACCCTAAGGGCTGCCCAGATTTCCCTGCAGCTGTTGGAAACCAGGGCTTTGAGCCCCTGCCCCCCAGGGCTGTGCCCAAGGGTACCCGAGATGTTTAGGCCAGCACATGTCCCAGCTCCCTAAGGGCAGGATCACTCCAGGGCTCAGAGCTCTGCCCACCTGGAACCGGGGCAGCTCCAGCTGAGGAGCCAAGTGTCCCTCTGGGGGATGCCCATGGGAGGTGCTGCTGGCTCTGCCCTGCCCCAGGGCCTCTGGGACTGGGGCCCTCACCGCCTACAGCGTGAGCCCACAGCTCTTGCGAATCTGTTCTGCTGGCTGGCAGGATGAGATACCTGAGGTGGTGGCTGGGAACGGCTGGCAGCCCGGCCAAGAGCAAGGGGATGCCAGGTCTCCTTTCCCAGGCCGTGGTTCCACCTCCCATCCTCTGCTGCTCTGCAGGTCTCTAGGAAAGCCCTCGCTGTTGTGGCAAAGATCCTGGAATGGGAAGAGCTCAGGCACGTGATCTGCCCACAGCAGACTCAGAGGATCACAGAGTGCTTGGTAAGGACAACCCCCAAGCTCCAGGGCCCTCCCTGCCCTCGAGCACAGAAGCCGCAAGGGCTCTTCTCCAGTCCACTCTCCCCTCCCCACCAGCCCATGTGGGCCCTGGCAGACGGACAAAGGGGTCTCTGGACCCCCGGACCACCCTCTGCCTGTGGCTCTCTCTGCTCCTCAGCCCTACAGGGCTCTGGCTGGGAGATGGGAACAGCTTGTGGGGGGAAGGTGGGGGGAAGGGGATCACTGGCTGGAGGGAGTGCTCCAGCCCACTGGGGAGGGTCCCTGCCAGCCCCATGCCCTTCTGCTCTCTCCAGCTGGTGCAGGACAGCAGCAGGGTTGAAGAATACCTGCAGCAGAGCCTGCCATACCTGAAGGATGCTCAGGCCCCCTTGCGCGAGGCAGCCGTGAGGTTCATCGGTGAGCCACAGCCCCCGCAGTCCCTCTTTGGGCAGCCTGGCCCCAGTCCCCGCCGCTGCACTGGCACCAAGGAGCAGCCCTGCGGCTGCCCGAGCCCCAGCTGCCCCGCGCAGGGCCTTGGCCTCCCTCTCCCACCCCTGCCCACGCAGGTGGCCTTGGTGGCCGCCTCGCTCAGTCCAACCCCGCTGAGCTGCTGCTCTTCCCCGGGCTCAGCCCTGATGAGGGGGAGGAGGGCATGCGGCCCAGCCGGCAGGGCGGGGGGCTGCGCTGCTGGGAGCGTGCTGGGGAGCAGGGGGGACTGACATAGCTCTGTGCCTAGGGCTTGCCGCACGGCCCCTGAGGGACCAAAGCAAGGAGAAGCTGGCCGAGATGTGCAGCGGTGAGTAGGGGCAGTGCTGTGTTGGCCGGGGCTGGAGGGGCAGGGGACAGAGCCTGGGCAGGGTGCTGCCATGGCTGGCCCTGCTCCAGGGAAGCGCCTCAGGGCCAGGGGAATGTGTCGGGGCATTTGGGGCATTTCTGTGCAGCAGCAGCAGCAGCAGCTGCTGCTTTCTCCTGGCCGGGGAAAGCGGCAGGTGGGGCTGCCACGGTGTGCAGGGGATGCCTGGAAGCCTCTGCAGAGACAGCCCTTCATCTCACCTCTCTTTCTGTCACAGCCCTTCAGTCCCTGCAGGAAGACAGCGACCTCTCCATCCGTTCCCTGGCAGCTCAGACCGTCCTCAGCCTGAGCTCTCCCAGGGTGCAGGAAAGAGCATGACGCACCCTGCGAGCGCTGTGCTGCTGGTGCTGCTAAGCCAGGCAGAAGAGGTGCAACGTGCCTCAGGAAAATGCCTGTCTCTCAATAAAGCCGGAGCAACAAACGCCAAACCCCTGGTCTCCTTCACACGTGTAGCACCAGGAGCGTGCTGAGCAAACAGCATCCTTGCTGGCTGCTCCTGCTGCCTGCAGGTCACTCCCCCTCAGCACACCCTGGCTCCAGGCTTGTGTTACAAGTGTACCTCTCAGGGGGGCTCTCTCCCGGAGAAGCCACGTTTGTTCCCCCCTGGGCAAGTCTTTTCTTTAGAGAGCCAGAAGGCAACGGGGAAACGGCAGCGTGAAGGCACCGCGATTGCCTGGAGAGCTTCCTGACGCTCCCGCTTTCCAGCAGCTCGTGGCAGCGCAGCACCCGCTGACCCAGGGCGTCCTTGTACCAAACTCCCAGCTGCTCAGCGGGGACGGAGGGGAGCGGGACCGACAGCTCTCGTCCCCTGGGAAACAGGAAACTCAAGGGGCTGCCCAGCCTGAGGACTCTGGCAAACCTGACCATCACCACGTCTGCAGCTCTGCTTGTGGCTCCCGAAGCGCCTGCAAGGGCAGCCCAGCCTTTGCACCCAAAACCCAGCAGACATCAGCAAGGCGCTAACGCGATTTCTGCACTCGGGGGACTGACATGCGAGCCAGGGTAGCAGCTTTCCTAGCTTGCTTCTTCTGAGGTGTTGGTGATGCTGGGCCCAGCCTTGAGCCTGGCAAAGCGCATGGATCCAGGCAATCTCTTGGGGACGGAAGGGGTGGGCGATTTCACTTTGCTATTAATACCTTGAAGCAAGTGGATTTGACCCAGCCACACCTTCTCAGCCACCCGCGGACAAGAACCACACCATGAGCGTGCACGTGGCCTGCTCAGCCCCACTCGGGCGCAACGTGGCGATTGTTAGCAATTCTGCCGCCTGGGGTTTGTTTTGGTGCCTCGGCAGTTTCTCAGCCTTCCAGGCTCTTTTGCTGGCGGGCTAGCAGGAAAAGCGGCGGCGTGCGGGGTGTGCCGGAGCCTTGTTGTCAGCCTGCCCTTGTCACCTTCGGCCAACGGCTCATCTGTTATTAGCAGAGGGCAGGACAACTGGTCACAGTGGAAGCAGCACATCCCTCAATTCACAGTGAGGGTTTCGCTGTTCAAAACGAGGCTTTCAGCTTTAACACCGGGGTTTGGACCCTAAAAGTGAGGTTTGCGGTCCTAACTATAAGGCTTTGATGTGAAAAGAGGGTTTGGGTGCTTTAAAGTGATTCTTTGGGACCTAAGAATGAGGGCTTGTCCCTCAAGAGGTGGAGTTTGGAGCCTAAATGTGATACATAAAAATATATAAAAGTGGGATATAAAACTGAGGCTTTGAGCCTTAAATACAGATTTGAAGCGTATAAGTGACGCTTTGGGACAGAAACCTGAGGCTTTGAGTGTTAAAAGAGGGGCTTGGGCCATAAATGTGAGGGCATGGAGCCCTAAAAATGAGGCTTTGACCCTAAAGAAGACAGGTTGAGAGCCTGAAAGTGAGGGTTTGGGACCTAAAAATGAGGCTATCATCCCTAATAGAGGGGTTTGGAACTTGAAACTGAGGCTTTGAGAGTTAAAAGAGGGGATTGGACCCTGAAACTGAGGGTTTGAGACCTCTAAATGAGGCTTTGTGTCTTTAAAATTGGGGACTGGACCCTGAAAGGGAAGGTTTGGAGAACTTAAAATGAGGCGTTGATCCTAAAAAGACAGGTAGGTTTGAAGCCTAAAAGTGACGCTTTGGGACAGAAAACTGAGGCTTTGAGTGTTAAAAGAGGGGCTTATGCATAAATGTGAGGGTTTGGGACCCTAAAAATGAGGCTTGGACCCTAAAAAATGCAGGTTGAGAGCCTGAAAGTGAGGGTTTGTCACTTTAAAATGAGGCTTTAACCCCTAATAGAGATTAGAAGAGTGTATCTGTCACGCAGCAAGGGTAGGGCACGGGAAGGGTGGTCAGCTCCAGCCTCCCCGTGGGTCTGTGGGCATCGCAGCGAGGCCCCAGCAAGCACCTGCTGTTGCTGCTTCGCCACTTCCCCACGCCGTGATGGAGTCCGGCGGGTTTGCAAGCACAGTACGAAGGTGCTAAGGGGGCTGGAGGGCAACCGCAGGGGTCCTAGAGGGGCTAGAGGACAAAGAGAGTGCCTTGGTCGCCATGACTGCCTCAGAAAGAAAGGGGTCCTCAGGGGCCCAGATGAGCCATGGGAGGCCCTGGGCCCTGACAAACCCCTCTGGAGGAGTGCTGAGGGGAGTGAGGTGGTACTGTAGAGTGGAGGGGGCCAGGCCCCAGTCTCGTGGGGTTTCATGGCTGCTAGAGGTCCTGGAGAAGAGGGGCCTGGGGTTGCAAGGAAGGCCCCCCGAGGGGTCCTGCGTGGGCTGGAGCAATCCTCACACAGCTACAGAGGCAAAGGGAGGAGTCCTGAGGTTGGACTGTGCCCGAGAGCCCTCCACTGGCCCCAGAGAAGGCCCACGGTGGGCTTTTGCGCCCAAGCAGGGCCAAGGGAGGGTTCCTGAGGCTCAAAGGGAGGGAGCAAGGAGGCGAACGGAGGGGTGCTGTGGGGACCAGGGGGCAAGCTGAGGCCTCTGGAGCACATCAAAAGGGGCACTGGGGCGCTGAGAGGTTCTGAGGGGGCAACCGCGTCAGGCTGAGGCAACGCCAGGGGCAACTGAGGCAACAGAGGCTGTTCGGAGGGGACTAGCGGCTATGAGGAGGCCTCCAGGCCTCAGGGGACTGGAAGGGAAACATAACAAGTCTCCAGGGGATCCGACGGCAAAAAGAGAGTCACCCCCCCTTACATTTCCGAGGCAGCTGGGGTTTATCCACTGCTTTCCCATGCAGTCCCCAGCTCTCCCCACTTGCCCTCAGCCAGGCAGCTCGCACGCCCACACCCAGCCAGCTTGGGCAGAGCAGGGCTCTGAAGGTGCCTGAGCGTGGTCACGCTGGGCAGCGGCTCCTTGGCACCTCTCAGGCTGTCAGAGCAGGGGGCAGAGGCGGGAGCTCTTCCAGGGTCCCTTGGCCTTTGTTGGGGTGCCTCGGACTGCCTCCGTGGAACAGGCACGCTCAGGCAACAGCACCGTGACTACAGCTCCTGGCACGTCCTGTGGACCAACGTGGCCGCACAGCAGGCCTCTACCAGAAGATGACAGCTCCCGGCAGGCCCGGCAGGCCAACATGGCTGCCCAGAGGGGCTGTGCTGGAAGACTACGGCTGCCGGCATGACGAGGACCGTGGCCCTTCCCTTAGAGTTTATCCTGCTGGGTGCCAAACTTCCCCCTTTAGCCCAAAGCCCCCACAGAGGACACAGCGCAGCCCTGCCGCACCGGCCCGGGGCTCCAGTGCCCCGGCGATACCACACAGCCATCCCCCGGGGTGTCGTGGTTTAGCCGGCAGCTCAGCCCCACACAGTCGCTCCCTCACTCCCCCACCGGTAGATGGGGGAGAGAATCAGAAGGGTAACGCTCGTGGGTTGGGATAAGAACAGTTTAATAATTAAAATTAAAAGAAACAACAATAGAAAATGCAATGTAAAGGAGAACAACGAGAGGCGCAAAGCCCCGGGGGAGGGGGGAAGGGAGGGGAGAGGGGGAACAAACTGCCGAAAACAAACCGCACGCGCCGCACCGCCTCCGCGCTGCCACTGCCCCCCCCAATATACTGGTCATGGTGTCACATGGTATGGAATGAACCTGCCGTTGGCCGGTCGGGGTCAGCCGCCCCCACCATGGCCCTGCCCCTCCCAGCTCCCCCCCGCCACGCGGCAGAGCGCGGGAAGCTGGAAAGGTAGCCGACCCCCACAGTGAGGAGAATTAACCCCTTCTCAGCCAAAACCAGCACATTCTCCACCCCTTATTCCATACCATTTACACCATGCCCAGGTCCCATACGATGCAATACAACCGTACCAACCACCACCCCTCCCCTTCCCATCCTTTAACATAATACACAGGCATCATTCCCTTAGTTCATGGACCTTCCCTGTAAAATGTCCATTAAAATGTCCATTGAGTTCACCCAGTCCGTGACTCTGGGCTCCATCTGCCGTATCAGTCTTTCAGGGTGGGAGAGATGGTCTGTGGCATTGGGTTGCTGCACGCCGAGTCAGTCATCGTTCCATCACTGCTGCACGGCTTGTTTCATAGTTGATCTTCCATGGGTTGGGAGGCTCGTACTCTGATATCATTGATACAACACAGAGGTGACACACAGTATTATATAGCAGTTCACATTATGCCACTCAGTTCATTGACTGTTTTCACCCAAAATCAACCCCCCTTGAGGCACACATTGGATTTCTCCATCCTCCCGCATTACCCACCAAGTGCACCCGGGTCCTCGAGCAAAAGCAGTCCCACGAATGGGTTTGCCTTTGCCGGAGGCAGGAAGAACCCAGACTGTTTTGCCCAGCATACTTTTTGCGTGCACTACAGGGACTCTATCCCCTTCCACAGTATGTAGGCTTTCTGACTAGGCAGGGCCAGCTCGGTCGGCAGATCCCCTCATGTTGACTAACCACGTGGCTTTTGCTAAATGTGCATCCCAGTGCTTGAATGTTCCACCCCCCATTGCTCTCAGTGTAGTTTTTAACAGTCCATTGTACCGTTCAATTTTTCCAGAGGCTGGTGCGTGACAGGGGGTGTGATACACCCACTCAATGCCGCGCTCTTTGGCCCAGGTGTCTATGAGGCTATTTTGGAAATGAGTCCCATTGTCTGACTCAATCCTCTCTGGGGTGCCATGTCGCTACAGGACTTGTTTCTCAAGACCCAGGAGAGCGTTCCGGGCAGTGGCGTGGGGGACAGGAGATGTTTCCAGCCAGCCGGTCGTTGTTTCTACCATTGTAAGCACATGGCGCTTGCCTTGGTGGGTCTGTGGGAGTGCGATATAGTCAATTTGCCTCCCCGTATTTGTATTTCAGCCATCGTCCCCCATACCACAGAGGCTTTACCCGCTTCGCTTGCTTGATTGCAGCGCATGTGTCACATTCGTGGATAACCTGTGCAATAACATCCATGGTCAAGTCCACCCCTCGATCACGAGCCCACTGTATGTTGCATCTCTCCCTTGATGGCCTGAGGTGTCATGGGCCCACCGAGCTAGAAATAGTTCACCCTTATGCTGCCAGTCCAGATCCACCTCAGCCACTTCAATCTTGGCAGCCTGATCCACCTCCTGGTTGTTTCAATGCTCTTCAGTGGCCCGACTCCTGCGGACATGAGCATCCACATGCCGTACCTTTACAACCAGGTTCTCTACCCGGGCAGCAATATCTTGCCACAATGTGGCAGCCCAGATGGGTTTGCCTCTGCGCTGCCAGTTGCTTTGCTTCCACTGCTGCAGCCAGCCCCACAAGGCATTTGCCACCATCCAGGAGTCAGTATAGAGATAGAGCACTGGCCACTTTTCCCGTTCAGCGATGGCTAAGGCCAGCTGGATGGCCTTTACCTCTGCAAAGTGGCTCGATTCACCTTCTCCTTCAGCAGTTTCTGCGACTTGTCGTGTAGGACTCCATACAGCAGCCTTCCATCTCCGGTGCTTTCCCACAAGGCGACAGGACCCATCAGTGAACAGGGCATACTGCTTCTCATCTTCTGGCAGTTTGTTATACAGTGGGGCTTCTTCAGCACGTGTCACCTCCTCCTCTGGTGATAATCCAAAATCTTTGCCTTCTGGCCAGTCCATAATCACTTCCAAGATTCCTGGGCGACTGGGGTTTCCTACTCGAGCCCGCTGGGTGATCAGCGCAACCCATTTACTCCATGTAGCATCAGTTGCATGGTGTGTAGAGGGGATGTTTCCTTTGAACATCCAGCCCAGCACTGGCAGTCGGGGTGCCAGGAGCAGCTGTGCCTCAGTACCAACCACTTCTGAAGCAGCTCGGACCCCCTCATATGCTGCCAATATCTCTTTTTCAGTTGGAGTATAGCGGGCTTCGGACCCTCTGTATCCCCGACTCCAAAACCCTAGGGGTCGACCTCGGGTCTCCCCTGGTGCTTTCTGCCAGAGGCTCCAGGTAGGGCCATTCTCCCCGGCTGCAGTGTAGAGCACATTTTTTACATCTTGTCCTGCCCGGACTGGCGCAAGAGCTACTGCATGAACTATTTCTCGTTTAATCTGTTCAAAGGCTTGTCGTTGCTCAGGGCCCCATTTGAAATCATTCTTTTTCCGGGTCACTTGATAGAGAGGGCTTACGATCATACTGTAATCTGGAATATGCATTCTCCAAAAACCCACAACGCCCAAGAAAGCTTGTGTTTCCTTTTTGCTAGTTGGTGGAGACATGGCTGCTATTTTGTTGATCACATCCATTGGAATCTGACGACGACCATCTTGCCATTTGATTCCTAAGAACTGGATTTCTCGTGTGGGTCCCTTCACCTTACTTTGTTTTATGGCAAAACCAGCTTTCAGAAGGATTTGGACTATTTTCTCTCCTTTCTCAAAAACTTCTTCCGCTGTGTTGCCCCACACAATGATGTCATCAATGTATTGAAGGTGTTCTGGAGCTTCTCCCTGTTCCAGTACAGTCTGAATCAGTCCATGGCAAATGGTAGGACTGTGTTTCGACCCCTGGGGCAGTCGATTCCAGGTGTACTGGACGCCCCTCCATGTGAAAGCAAACTGTGGCCCGCATTCTGCTGCCAGAGGGATTGAGAAGAATGCATTAGCAATATCAGTTGTGGCATACCACTTGGCTGCCTTGGACTCCAGTTCATATTGAAGTTCTAGCATGTCTGGCACAGCAGCACTCAACGGTGGAGTGACTTCATTCAGGCCACGGTAGTCTACTGTTAGTCTCCACTCTCCATTAGACTTCCGCACTGGCCATATGGGACTGTTAAAGGGTGAGTGGGTCTTACTGATGACTCCTTGGCTCCTCAGTTGGTGAATGAGTTTATGGATGGGGATCAGAGAGTCTCTGTTGGTGCGATATTGCTGCCGGTGCACTTTTGTGGTGGCGATTGGCACCTGTTGTTCTTTGACCTTCAGCAACCCCACCACAGAAGGGTCCTTTGAGAGACCGGGCAAGGTAGACAGCTGTTCAGTTTCCTCCGTCTCCAAGGCAGCTACACCAAAAGCCCACTTGTAACCATTTGGGTCCTTGAAATACCCTCTCCTGAGGTAGTCTATGCCCAGGATGCACGGAGCCTCTGGGCCAGTCACAATGGGGTGCTTCTGCCACTCGTTGCCAGTTGGGCTCACTTCGGCCTCCAATACAGTTAGCTCTTGGGATCCCCCTGTCACTCCAGCAATGCTGATGGGTTCTGCCCCTATATAGTTTGATGGCAGTAAGGTGCACTGTGCGCCGGTGTCCACTAAAGCTTTATGCTCCTGTGGGTCGGACGTGCCAGGCCATCGGATCCACACAGTCCAGTAAGCCCGGTTATCCCTTTCCTCCACCCAGCTGGAGGCAGGGCCCCTCTAGTCCTGATCATAGTATTCAACACTCCCTTCCTGTAAATGTGAATCAGGAGTCCCTCTGTTACACTTAGAAATAAAATCTCCACTTCTCCTCCTCTGTCTGGGGACCTGCTCACCGGAAACTGGAGCAGCAGCTTTCCTGGAAGAGCCTCCCTGAGTGACACTTCTTCCTTGCAGTTCATGTACTCGTGCCTGTAGGGTCGAAGTAGGCTTGCCATCCCACCTCATCATGTCCTCTCCGTGGTCACACAGGTAGAACCATAGGGTGGCCCGTGGTGTGTATCCCCTTCCTTGAGCCAGAGGACGCTTATTCCTAACAGCTGAGACACTACTCTGTCGCGGTGGGGAGTAGGACAGATCTTCTTTGAGTTGCTGGACCTCTTGGGATAGTTTCTCCGCAGCAGAGGCGAGCGAGGATGAGAGATTTGTCTCGTAACCCCGGAGTCTATCAATCACCTCCGCCACTGTTGGTGCCTCGTCCCCTCTCCAGGCCGTCACTGCCAATGAGGCTGCATACGAGGATGGTGCGCTCCGTACAAACTTCCGCCACATGGGTCGTGTGCACTGGGCTTCATCTGGATCTTTGGGTGACCGTTGATCATCCAGGTCACCATAAATCACCTCAAACACAGCTAATTCCCTTAGATACTGGATGCCTTTCTCCATAGTTGTCCATTTTCCTGGGCGATATGTAACATCTTCTTTAAAGGGATACCTTTCCTTCACTCCGGACAGGAGTCGCCTCCAGAGGCTGAGGGCTTGTGGTTTTTTTCCAATTGCTTTGTCAACGCCCCTTCCCCAGAAAGGGATCCCAATTGTTTGGCTTCTTTTCCCTCTAGTTCCAGGCTACTGGCCCCATTATCCCAGCATCGGAGCAGCCAGGTGGCAATGTGCTCACCTGAAGGACGGCTATAATCTTTTCGCATATCTTGCAACTCGCTTAAGGACAGGGATCGGGTGGTCTCTCTTTCATTTATTACTTCTCCCTCCTCTCCCCGCGATGGCCCTGGTTCTTCATCATCCCGTTCTAAACGAGTTGATGTCCGCTTCCAATATTTCGTCTTGTGTATGGGGGCAACTGATACTGGTACGGGTTTATTTTCTGAGCTAGCTCCGGTACTTGTTGTGGGGGTTTGAGTGGCTGCAGTGCCTGTTGTCAGGGCTGGATTGTCTACAGTGCCAGTCACTTTGCATTTCAATCCAGAGTTTGCTACGGGCAAGCAGCACCATCAGCAGCACAGGGTGCAGATGCTGTCAAGAAACCCTATCTTCTGTCCCTCGTCCTGGCAGCCAAGGAAGAGAGGGACAGACAGGGAACGTGAGAGGGGGGCACAGGGCCAGCGGGACTGGAGTACTGGTGGTGCAGTGCCGCGTGGGCGACCTGGGAGAAGCCGCTCTGCCCAGCCAGCACACCTCCGGCAGCCCGGCAGCAGAGTCCCTGTCAGCAGACGCTGGCACAGCCACGTTCAAACTGGTGACGGTTACCTTTTCTGTGCTGCTGACAAAGGCGTGGATGGAGTCCACGGTTTCCTTTTCGTCTTGGTACACAGGTAACCACGAGGCATCTAATAGAGGAGGAGAGCAGGGAGGCTTGTAGGGAGGCTTGTAGGGAGGGTCCGGTGGCAGGGTAGAGCAGGGGAGGGAGGTCTGCCCTCCGTCCAGCCCCGTGCCTGCTCCCCTGGTGCGTTCTTCCCATGCACGGCAGGGATGGAGCGTGCCCGGCAGGCGGGCTGCCATGCTGGAGCACAGCACAGCTGGGCAAAGCCCCCAGTGCAACGGGCTGCGGAACCTGCTTGCAGATGGGCGGGAAAGGTCCCCGTCCCACAGCGTTGCTGCCTCCTGCCAGCCCAGCTGCCCCTGGCTGCCCGTGCCCCGGAGCAGGAGCTGGGTCCCCTCTGCTCTCTCCCTCCTTGGGGGAGGCTGTGCCGGGGCCAGCTCCCAGCCCTGAGCATGCCCTGCATTCAGGCCACCGCCCATGGGACCCCCGCTGCCAGCGTGCCGGGGAAACGTGAGCCTGGCATCGAGCAGGGTGCGCTGGCTGGCCCCAGCCCTGCCCAGACCAACAGGACCCCTCACTCACCAATCTGCAGTGGCTGCACCGTGCACACCTCGTAGGGTTCCGGTGGAGAGCTGCTCTCCTGGGGAGCCCTGTCCTCCTGCCAGGCCACCCTGGGGCGGCTGGGGGGTCTCTCCGCCATGCTGCGGGATGGAGGAAAGGGGTAGGAGTGGGGAAGGGGGAGGCTTTGGCAAAACGCCTTGGTGCCGCGGGGCTGCCAGCGGCAGCAGGGGAAGCCGTGGGCTGCGCTCGGGGGCTCCTCGCCATCTCCGTGCTCCTGCCCTGTCCCGTCGCTGTCCTGCTGGACACTGCGTGCTGGGGGCCGCAGCCGCACTTACCACATGCGACGCAGTGGGGTGTCACAAAGGGAGGTGTCAAAGGGCCCCACTGTGACCCGCCGCCCAGGCAGGGAGGGGCAGGGCGTCCCCTGGGGAGGCACGGGGCCGGCTCAACTCTTGTCTTCCTCCCAGCAAAGAAGAAGAGCTTGTGCGGAGAAGAGGGAAAAGGAGCTTAAGCTTCTTCCACTGAGATTGCCCTTTTGGGATTTGGAAGTTCCCAGAAATGGAGATTCCCTGCTTTTCTTCTCGGTCTGCTTTGTGACCATGACGGAGGACACCCTCTTACAATTTCAGCCTTTCCCCGCTCTGAAGACCTCTTCCAGCTCTGGCCTACTCAGGGTCCCTCGGGAGGCCTTCCTTGCACCCCAGACCCCTCTGCGGGAGCTCGAGCTGCCCCTGGGGGATAGCTGTGTGGTATCGCCGGGGCACTGGAGCCCCGGGCCGGTGCGGCAGGGCTACGCTGCGTCCTCTGTGGGGGCTTTGGGTTAAAGGGGGAAGTTTGGCCCCCAGCAGGATAAACTCTAAGGGAAGGGCCACGGTCCTCGTCATGCCGGCAGCCGTAGTCTTCCAGCACAGCCCCTCTGGGCAGCCATGTTGGCCTGCCGCGCCTGCCGGGAGCTGTCATCTTCTGGTAGAGGCCTGCTGTGCGGCCACGTTGGTCCACAGGACGTGCCAGGAGCTGTAGTCACGGTGCTGTTGCCTGAGCGTGCCTGTTCCACGGAGGCAGTCCGAGGCACCCCAACAAAGGCCAAGGGACCCTGGAAGAGCTCCCGCCTCTGCCCCCTGCTCTGACAGCCTGAGAGGTGCCAAGGAGCCGCTGCCCAGCGTGACCACGCTCAGGCACCTTCAGAGCCCTGCTCTGCCCAAGCTGGCTGGGTGTGGGCGTGCGAGCTGCCTGGCTGAGGGCAACTGGGGAGAGCTGGGGACTGCATGGGAAAGCGGTGGATAAACCCCAGCTGCCTCAGAAATGTAAGGGGGGGTGACTCTCTTTTTGCCGTCGGATCCCCTGGAGACTTGTTATGCTTCCCTTCCAGTGTCCTGAGGCCTGGAGGCCTCCTCATAGCCGCTAGTCCCCTCCGAACAGCCTCTGTTGCCTCAGTTGCCCCTCGGGTTGCCTCAGCCTGACGCGGTTGCCCCCTCAGAACCTCTCAGTGCCCCAGTGCCCCTTTTGATGTGCTCCAGAGGCCTCAGCTTGCCCCCTGGTCCCCGCAGCACCCCTCCGTTCGCCTCCTTGTTCCCTCCCTTTGAGCCTCAGGAACCCTCCCTTGGCCCTGCTTGGGCGCAAAAGCCCACCGTGGGCCTTCTCTGGGGCCAGTGGAGGCCCCTCTTCTGCAGGACCTCTAGCAGCCATGAAACCCCACGAGACTGGGGCCTGGCCCCCTCCACTCTACAGTACCACCTCACTCCCCTCAGCACTCCTCCAGAGGGGTTTGTCAGGGCCCAGGGCCTCCCATGGTTCATCTGGGCCCCTGAGGACCCCTTTCTTTCTGAGGCAGTCATGGCGACCAAGGCACTCTCTTTGTCCTCTAGCCCCTCTAGGACCCCTGCGGTTGCCCTCCAGCCCCCTTAGCACCTTCGCACTGTGCTTGCAAACCCGCCGGACTCCATCACGGCGTGGGGAAGTGGCGAAGCAGCAACAGCAGGTGCTTGCTGGGGCCTCGCTGCGATGCCCACAGACCCACGGGGAGGCTGGAGCTGACCACCCTTCCCGTGCCCTACCCTTGCTGCGTGACAGATACACTCTTCTAATCTCTATTAGGGGTTAAAGCCTCATTTTAAAGTGACAAACCCTCACTTTCAGGCTCTCAACCTGCATTTTTTGGGGTCCAAGCCTCATTTTTAGGGTCCCAAACCCTCACATTTATGCATAAGCCCCTCTTTTAACACTCAAAGCCTCAGTTTTCTGTCCCAAAGCGTCACTTTTAGGCTTCAAACCTACCTGTCTTTTTAGGATCAACGCCTCATTTTAAGTTCTCCAAACCTTCCCTTTCAGGGTCCAGTCCCCAATTTTAAAGACACAAAGCCTCATTTAGAGGTCTCAAACCCTCAGTTTCAGGGTCCAATCCCCTCTTTTAACTCTCAAAGCCTCAGTTTCAAGTTCCAAACCCCTCTATTAGGGATGATAGCCTCATTTTTAGGTCCCAAACCCTCACTTTCAGGCTCTCAACCTGTCTTCTTTAGGGTCAAAGCCTCATTTTTAGAGCCCCCTGCCCTCACATTTATGGCCCAAGCCCCTCTTTTAACACTCAAAGCCTCAGGTTTCTGTCCCAAAGCGTCACTTATACGCTTCAAATCTGTATTTAAGGCTCAAAGCCTCAGTTTTATATCCCACTTTTATATATTTTTATGTATCACATTTAGGCTCCAAACTCCACCTCTTGAGGGACAAGCCCTCATTCTTAGGTCCCAAAGAATCACTTTAAAGCACCCAAACCCTCTTTTCACATCAAAGCCTTATAGTTAGGACCGCAAACCTCACTTTTAGGGTCCAAACCCCGGTGTTAAAGCTGAAAGCCTCGTTTTGAACAGCGAAACCCTCACTGTGAATTGAGGGATGTGCTGCTTCCACTGTGACCAGTTGTCCTGCCCTCTGCTAATAACAGATGAGCCGTTGGCCGAAGGTGACAAGGGCAGGCTGACAACAAGGCTGCGGCACACCCCGCACGCCGCCGCTTTTCCTGCTAGCCCGCCAGCAAAAGAGCCTGGAAGGCTGAGAAACTGCCGAGGCGCCAAAACAAACCCCAGGCGGCAGAATTGCTAACAATCGCCACGTTGCGCCCGAGTGGGGCTGAGCAGGCCACGTGCACGCTCATGGTGTGGTTCTTGTCCGCGGGTGGCTGAGAAGGTGTGGCTGGGTCAAATCCACTTGCTTCAAGGTATTAATAGCAAAGTGAAGTCGCCCACCCCTTCCTTCCCCAAGAGATTGCCTGGATCCATGCGCTTTGCCAGGCTCAAGGCTGGGCCCAGCATCACCAACACCTCAGAAGAAGAAAGCTAGGAAAGCTGCTACCCTGGCTCGCATGTCAGTCCCCCGAGTGCAGAAATCGCGTTAGCGCCTTGCTGATGTCTGCTGGGTTTTGGGTGCAAAGGCTGGGCTGCCCTTGCAGGCGCTTCGGGAGCCACGAGCAGAGCTGCAGACGTGGTGATGGTCAGGTTTGCCAGAGTCCTCAGGCTGGGCAGCCCCTTGAGTTTCCTGTTTCCCAGGGGACGAGAGCTGTCGGTCCCGCTCCCCTCCGTCCCCGCTGAGCAGCTGGGAGTCTGGTACAAGGACGCCCTGGGTCAGCGGGTGCTGCGCTGCCACGAGCTGCTGGAAAGCGGGAGCGTCAGGAAGCTCTCCAGGCAATCGCGGTGCCTTCACGCTGCCGTTTCCCCGTTGCCTTCTGGCTCTCTAAAGAAAAGACTTGCCCAGGGGGGAACAAACGTGGCCTCTCCGGGGAAAAGCCCCTGTGCTGGTTTCGGCTGAGAAGGGGTTAATTCTCCTCACTGTGGGGGTCGGCTACCTTTCCAGCTTCCCAGGCTCTGCCGCGTAGGGGGGGGGGGCTGGGAGGGGCGGGGCCGTGGTGGGGGCGGCTGACCCCGACTGGCCAATGGCACGTTCATTCCATACCATGTAACTCCGTGACCAGTATATTGAGGGGGGGCACTTGCAGCGCGGGGGCGGCGCGGCGTCGGGTCGGCGGGCGGCTGCGGCGCGGGCGGTTTGTTCCGGCGGTTCGTTCCCCCTCTCCCCTCCCTTCCCCCCTCCCACGGGGCTTTGCGCCTCTCGTTGTTCTCCTTTACATTGCATTTCTACTGTTGTTTCTTTTAATTTTAATTATTAAACTGTTCTTATCCCAACCCACGAGCGTTACCCTTCTGATTCTCTCCCCCACCTACCGGTGGGGAGGGAGCGAGCGACTGTGTGGGGCTGAGCTGCCGGCTAAACCACGACAGCCCCCCTGAGAGGTACACTTGTAACACAAGCCTGGAGCCAGGGTGTGCTGAGGGGGAGTGACCTGCAGGCAGCAGGAGCAGCCAGCAAGGATGCTGTTTGCTCAGCACGCTCCTGGTGCTACACGTGTGAAGGAGACCAGGGGTTTGGCGTTTGTTGCTCCGGCTTTATTGAGAGACAGGCATTTTCCTGAGGCACGTTGCACCTCTTCTGCCTGGCTTTTAGCAGCACCAGCAGCACAGCGCTCGCAGGATGCGTCGTGCTCTTTCCTGCACCCTGGGAGAGCTCAGGCTGAGGACGGTCTGAGCTGCCAGGGAACGGATGGAGAGGTCGCTGTCTTCCTGCAGGGACTGAAGGGCTGTGACAGAACGAGAGGTGAGATGAAGGGCTGTCTCTGCAGAGGCTTCCAGGCATCCCCTGCACACCGTGGCAGCCCCACCTGCCGCTTTCCCTGGTCAGGTGAAAGCGGCTGCTGCTGCTGCTGCTGCACAGGAATGCCCCAAATGCCCCGACACATTCCCCTGGCCCTGAAGCGCTTCCCTGGAGCAGGGCCAGCCATGGCAGCACCCTGCCCAGGCTCTGTCCCCTGCCCCTCCAGCCCCGGCCAACACAGCACTGCCCCTACTCACCGCTGCACATCTCGGCCAGCTTCTCCTTGCTTTGGTCCCTCAGGGGCCGCGCGGCAAGCCCTAGGCACAGAGCTCTGTCAGTCCCCCCTGCTCCCCAGCACGCTCCCAGCAGCGCAGCCCCCCGCCCTGCCGGCTGGGCCGCACGCCCTCCTCCCCCTCATCAGGGCTGAGCCCGGGGAAGAGCAGCAGCTCAGCGGGGTTGGACTGAGCGAGGCGGCCACCAAGGCCACCTGCGTGGGCAGGGGTGGGAGAGGGAGGCCAAGGCCCTGCGCGGGGCAGCTGGGGCTCGGGCAGCTGCAGGGCTGCTCCTTGGTGCCAGTGCAGCGGCGGGGACTGGGGCCAGGCTGCCCAAAGAGGGACTGCGGGGGCTGTGGCTCACCGATGAACCTCACGGCTGCCTCGCGCAAGGGGGCCTGAGCATCCTTCAGGTATGGCAGGCTCTGCTGCAGGTATTCTTCAACCCTGCTGCTGTCCTGCACCAGCTGGAGAGAGCAGAAGGGCATGGGGCTGGCAGGGACCCTCCCCAGTGGGCTGGAGCACTCCCTCCAGCCAGTGATCCCCTTCCCCCCACCTTCCCCCCACGCTGTTCCCATTTCCCAGCCAGAGCCCTGTAGGGCTGAGGAGCAGAGAGAGCCACAGGCAGAGGGTGGTCCGGGGGTCCAGAGACCCCTTTGTCCATCTGCCAGGGCCCACATGGTGGGGAGGGGAGAGTGGACTGGAGAAGAGCCCTTGCGGCCTCTGTGCTCGAGGGTAAGGGAGGGCCCTGGAGCTTGGGGGTTGTCCTTACCAAGCACTCTGTGATCCTCTGAGTCTGATGTGGGCAGATCACGTGCCTGAGCTCTTCCCATTCCAGGATCTTTGCCACAACAGCGAGGGCTTTCCTAGAGACCTGCAGAGCAGCAGAGGATGGGAGGTGGAACCACGGCCTGGGAAAGGAGACCTGGCATCCCCTTGCTCTTGGCCGGGCTGCCAGCCGTTCCCAGCCACCACCTCAGGTATCTCATCCTGCCAGCCAGCAGAACAGATTCGCAAGAGCTGTGGGCTCACGCTGTAGGCGGTGAGGGCCCCAGTCCCAGAGGCCCTGGGGCAGGGCAGAGCCAGCAGCACCTCCCATGGGCATCCCCCAGAGGGACACTTGGCTCCTCAGCTGGAGCTGCCCCGGTTCCAGGTGGGCAGAGCTCTGAGCCCTGGAGTGATCCTGCCCTTAGGGAGCTGGGACATGTGCTGGCCTAAACATCTCGGGTACCCTTGGGCACAGCCCTGGGGGGCAGGGGCTCAAAGCCCTGGTTTCCAACAGCTGCAGGGAAATCTGGGCAGCCCTTAGGGTGCGTTCAGGCCTCGGTGGCCACGGGCTGCTGCTGCTGAGACCTGCTGACCAGGTAGGGCAGCTCTGGGAAACGCCCGTGCCAGCTGCCAGCAGCCCTGACCCAGCACACCCAGAGCACCCCGGTGGTGTCGTCACACCTTTCCCCATATCACTAGCCAGCTTTGAAATCTGCACCTTGGCCACGCTCGGGCTCTGGTCACTCATGTGGAAGAAGAGCGGGAGCAGCCCCCTCCGCACTTTGGTCTTCATCCTCCTTCTGTCACACCACACCACAGCCTCCATCAGGTCTTTGAAGAGGCAGATGGAGGTCTCTCGCAGCTGGCTGCACTCCTGGTAGGGAGGAGGACAGGAGGGCAGGACACGATGAGCAAAGGCGTTGGCGCGGCCGATTGGAGGGGAGCTGCTCTGCGGTCGGATCCTGCCCACTGCTGCATGGCCACGCAGCTGGGGGAGCTCTCAGGGCTTGGAGAGCAGCTCTTGGTCTGCAGATGCTTTGCACAGGGGCCGGGCTGGGCTCCAGCACAGGGGTCGCAAGTTGCCCAGAGGCATCAGCCTGCCAGGGGGAAGCCGTGATGGGCTGCAGAGCCCAGAACACAGCCCTGAGGGATCGCTCAAGGAGGGGAGAAGGTCATGCCAACATAGGGCTGGGCTGAAGGGCAACTATCATGGGCCAGCATCCATCTGCAGAGCTCAGGCTCCCGCAGCAGCCTTACATCATCAAAGAGCAGCAGGAGCTTCTCTGAGAACTGGAGAGCGGTGCGGCTGGCCTTCTTCCTCTTCATATAATGCACCATGTTTTGGAAGACCAGCAGGGCCATCCTCTTGATGTCTTTGCTGGCATCCTGCAGGGTCTCCACAACATCTGGCAGCAGGACCTGGATTTTTCCTGCCTGGATGAAGCACAGAATTTCCTCTTTGTGAAGCGTTCAGAGACCACCCTGGCAAACATGTTCTGGCTGCTGAGCACCAGCCTCCCCTCCAGCTTCTGGTGCAGCAATCACGGCAGCAGCAGTCCTGGCTGGAGACAGACGTGGTATGCGGGAGAGCAGTCGTCTCCTGACTGCCAGCCAAGGCCAAGCCACCGTGTTGGCCAACGTGGCTCAACCTGACGCCTTGCTCACCGTCTTGGGTCTTTCTGAGAGGGTGATGAGACCCTTGAGCACCAGCCAGTGAAGCCCCAGGTTTGGACCCCTCAGGTGCTCCTGGAGGAGTTGCGTGGAGGAAAAACGCAGCCATTCAGCATTGGTGCAGTCTTGCACCTGAAACGAAGATGGCAGTGAGAGACGGGCAGAGCCCGTGGGGCTCCTGCTTCCCACTGGCAGCTCAGGGAAAGGGCACCGGGACCAGACAGCCTGTTGTGGGAGCAGCCCTGCCCATGGAGGACCGCGCAGTGCCTTTGCTGGCTCCTCCTGTCCTCCCACTGTCAGCAGCCTCTTGCTCTCACGCCTCTGAGGAGCGACTGGAGAGCAAGAGTTGGCCCAAAGGAGGCAGGGCACACAGGACGCGACAAGCGTCTCCTGTCCCTGGCCGTGCGCATCCCCAAGGGTGAGCAAGGCCAGGTCTGGTCACTTACTGCCTCCTGAATGTTGCAGGCGTGCAACACAGCGGTGCTTATCAGCTTGCGGTGCCGCCGTTTCCGTGAATTAACGATTGTCTTCAGCTCGGGCAGGAACTTAGCCGGTGTCTTGTTCTGGAAGAGCATCAGCCCCCACATGGACAGGGCAGCGCTGCCAAGCACAGAGCATTTCGTCAGCAGAGCTGCCGCAGTCATGGCACTGTGCCCAGGCTAGTCCAGCCAGTCCTGGGCTGCCTCGCAGCCCTGGCGCTGCCCGCCCCCCTCGCTTGGGGGCAAGCAGGAGAGGGCTGAGGTGGTGTTCCTCGTGGGGCTGGGAGGAGCGCTGGGCCCTGGCTTGGCCAGCTTTGCCTGCTGTAGGCCTGGATGACCCTCCAGGGCTGGGAAATGTGGTGGGATGGAGGGTCCCGCTCCTCGGGGATGTCGTGCAGTTTTCAGTGTCTCTCGCAGCCAAGGGAGCCTCTGGGACCCCTCTCCCCAAATGGAGCAAGCCCTTGGGTCTGTCGGGGCTCATACCTGTCACATAGTGGGACATTGATCACCATGCTGAAGACCAGTTCCCTGGGGTACTTGCAGGCCAGGAAGACAAGCAGGGCTTCCAGGCTCTCCCAGGCTGACACTGTGCTGGTGGACTGCAGGCTTTCATGGATGCACCTCACGATGCTTGGCACCTGGAGGGGCCACAGGTGAAGGTGGCGCTGCCACTGCAGTGCAGCCGTTTCCTCAGCTGCCACCACTGAAACTTCCCATCCTTCTCCGGTGGCTCAAAATGGCTTTAGGTGCCTGACGCAAGGCACAGCAGGGCAAAGGCAGGGACAGGCGGGGCAAAGGCAGGGCAAGGCATAAGGCTTGAAAGGGCTCAAGGGCAGGCCAGGCCAGCTACTTACATCTGTCAGCCAGGAGGCAGGGTCTCTCATGGTCCTGTTCAGCACCGCCCTGGCCACCTGCTTGTCATAGGTGCTGGAGTGCCTCATGGCTTCAATGGCTGTGAGGACAATGCCTGTCTTCTCAGAAGGCCGGAGGTAGTTTTTACCTGCCTACGGGAGGGAGGAAGGGAATACATGTCACACAACTGCCCTGATGGTGCTGCTTGCCCCTACAGAGAAGCGGGGCTTGCTGGTGGCCAGGAGGGCTGGAGCTTCTGCTGGGACACTGGAGAGCAGCCCTCGCATCGTCCCTGCGCCGGGACAGCAGGAACCCTCTCAGCAGGGACAGCAAGGCCACGCCAGCCCCACTGATTCTGGATGCCTTTGCTCACACAAGTCCCCTGCTGATGCCACAGGCAAGAGTCCCAGCAAGGGGGGAGATCATTACCATGATCAGGGTGCTGGCTTTGTGGAGCAAAGAACACGAGGAAGTGCTCTCAGCTTCCCATTCCCTTTGGGCCTGTTGATGCTGTGGCTTGTCCTCTGACCGCGTCCTACCTAAATGGGGAGGGGAAAACAAAGAGCTGTTGTTAGGAGGCAGCAACTTTGCCAACAAGCTTACCAAACGCTGAAAAGAGCTTTTTGGAATGGCCGCGGCGAGGGGTTACGACCCACAGTCAGGGTAGGTGGTGGTGGGCAAGGGGATTTCTGGAGGGTGTCAGGGTCAGCTTCTTGCCACAGGCATTGGAGGGTGCAGCCGGGGTGACGCCCAGCCTGATCTGCTGTTCAATGAGAGGGAAGAATTGGTTTCAGGCTGTGGTAATCGATGGTAGCTGTGGGTGTGAGGACCACAAAACAGGGGGGCTCAAGATCCTGAAAGGAACAAGGAAGGAGAGCAGCAGAGAGTGGATCCTGGACTTCAGGAGAGCACTCCGCTCCGCAGAAAAATGATAGCTGGGATCCTATGGGAAGCAGCTGCAAAGGGCCAGGGAGGTCAGGGAAGCTGGCAGACTGTGACAGAGAGCCTCCTGCAAGCACCAGAACGGTCCAGCGCGATGCCCAGGAAGAGGAGCAGACGCTATCAGGAGAAGTCTGTGTGTGGAGGGACCCAGCCCACGACACAGCTCCTCTTACTTTCTCGCTTACAGATGAACCTGTAGATGGAGTCAAGAGCATCTGAAGCCACGTGGCTGCTCTCTTCTTCCTTGCAAGAGCTGAGAAGGATGAGACATCCCAGTAGCCGTCCCAGGATGGGGATCTGGACCTCTGTGTAGCAGCCGTGGCTGAACTCATCTTGCCAGGCCTGGGGGAGGGAGACAGAACAGCAGAAGGGCTGAGGCGAGGCCGTTGGGGTCAAAGCCGTGAACCCAAGACTGTGCCCAGGGCAGTATCTCAGGCGGTTCAGAGCTTTGCAGGGCCCTGGTGGCCCCAGCTCTCCAAGCAGCTAGAGCTGGGCAGCTCCCACCAGGCTCCTGGGGCAGTGCTGCCCCACACAGGGACGGGGCTGGGTGCAGCTCCAGGTCCTGGCAGAGATGGGACTGGGGAGAGGAGTCCACGGGACCAAGACCCTCGCTTCAGGGCAGAGCCTTGCTGAGTGGTGCCCAAGGCCTGGCAGGAACCCTGAGCTGCACGCTGCTCAGGTGTGCACAGGGAAGGGGAGATGTCCTGGCTGGAGGCTGCCTGCCTCCTTACCTCCAGTGAGGGCCATCTGGCCAGCACGTGGCTCAGCCTCTGAATCCTCCTCAAGGCCCTTGTGCGCACAGCTGCACTTTGGGAGTTGGTCAAGGTCAGCAGCATCTGGGAGGGGAGGAGAGGAGAGAAGCTGCCAATCTGCCGGGGAGCTGAGGCCCACTCCAGCAGAAGCAGAGCTGCTGAACTCCTGACTGGACTCACACAGTCCAGGCTTGGGGGTATGCCCCCCTGGGAAGCCAGGGGAGGAGGACTTCAGGGCCAGGCTCCCCGTGCAGGTCCCAGTGGGGTCTCTGCCCCATTTGGGTCGGGGGAGGAACGCAGGGTGCTGAAGGAGAGGGCCCAAATTTCCCCCATTGCTTTGGTGCTAGAAAAGCTTTGGGGACCTGAGCTGGCAAGGCTTTACCATGACACAGGAGGAAGTCTGTGGAGGGGAAAGGGACTTTGACTGCAGCCCGGGGACACCGGGCTCCAGAAGAGCATTGTGCGCAGCCCTCAGCTCCCCCAGGGGAGGTGGGCACCCTGCATGGCACTGAGGTGGAGACCGTCCACTCAGGAGTGGACAGTCCCTTCCCTCCAGGGAGATGAACAGCCCCTGCCAACCCTGATCTTTGCAAATGCCAGACCTTCAAGACAGTCTGCAGCTCCTTGCTGAGGCCAGAGGCAGGAGAGCTGAACACCAACACACGCAGCATGCTGTCCATGGCATCCAGGGTCTGCAAGGAGGACAGAGGGTGGTGGCATCTTTTGGCAGTCCCTCTCACCCTCAGGAGATGGACCTGAACTCCCAGCACCAAGGAGGACATCCGTGCTGCCTCGCGATGCCTGGGGGAGGCCTCGGGGCAGAGAGGCCTGGACGCAGCCAGGCCCATGAGGAGGGGACGAAGGGACGAGAGCGGGAAAGCAAAACCGACACCCTGAATCTGCCTTGGATCTGCAGCCATCTCCTGGCACAGGGCAGCCCAGAGGGACCAGGGGCTCGCTCAGCACATACCTGGCAGTAGAGAGAAGCATCCAGACCCTGCATGTCCTCTTCTGGAGGGAGCGAGAAGACGCTGGTGAAGCAGGCATGTATGAGGCTTTCCTTCTGGCCCTCCAGCACTGTCTCTACTGAGCTGCAAAGAGAGAGAGGGGCCTGTTGGACGCTGGTGTTGGGGAGAGGTGCCTGGAGGCCTCAGGCACCTCAGGGCATGGACCTCCAGGGCAGGGGTCCCCAGGAGGGATGGGCAGGTACCTCAAGGCGGCAATGGCATCCATGGCAAGCTGCCGCACAGCCGTGCGCAGCTGGTCCCTGGGCTCCTCTTCCAGAAGTGCCTGCGGAGCACAATTGGGATGAGGGACCTGGCAGCCGCCAGCACCCAGTGCCAGTAGACCCAGTGCGGTCCCTGCCAGCCCTGGCACTGGGGTCTTTGCTGGCGGGGATTCTCAGCAGCACCTGAGTCCCCTTGGAGCGTCCATGCATGTTTCATCCTGCCCAAATGCTGCCCTCGCAGCGTGCCGGTGACTGGGGAGCCTGACCCCTTCCCCAGACCCTCCGAGTGTCCCCTTACTTTGATGCTCTTGGCCAGCTCAAATCTGTGGCAGAAGACATCCAGGCCCTGCAACAAGCCCTTGTGCCTGGCAGCTCTGCAGAGCGTGCAGATGCGCTTGAGGAACTGCATCTTCTCGGTCTCCTCCTGGCAGCCAGGGGATAGAGAGACGAAGGAGGAGTGTGAGCAGGGGAGACATGGCCAGCGGGACTAGAGCACTGGGGGTGCAGAGTCGTGTGGGAGAGCAGCTCTGCCCAGCCGACAGCCGGCCAGCAGCAGGCAGCGGAGCTGGGGTTCCGATCAGGAGGCGCTGGCAGAGAAGCAAGGGAAATAGCTGCGGTTACCTTTCCTGAGCTCTTGAGAAAAGCCTGGATGAAGTCCACCGTTTCCTGTTCCTCTTCATACACAGCTAGCCAGCTGGCATCTAGCAAAGGAGGAGAGCCGGGAGGGCTGTAGAGCACAGCTGCAGGCAGGAGTGGGCAGAGGAAGGAACTCTGCCCTTCATCCCCACGCCCACTCCCCAGGCGCAGCCTCCCCAGGGGCCTCAAGGCTGGAGACTGTGATGCTGGAGCCCCTCACTCACCTGCCTGCAGCGGCTGGACTGCACACACCTCATGGGGCTCCGGTGGAGAGCTGCTCTCCTGAGGAACCCCCACCTCCTCCCAGGCCACAAGGGGGTGGCTGGGGGGTCTATTCACCATCCTCAGAGATGTAGGAAGGGAGTAAGGATGGGGAAGGGGGAAGCCTTGGGGAAACACCTCAGGGCTAATGGGACAAGATGTGGGCTGTGCCTGGGGGAGTCCTCGCCAGCTCCACGCTCCTGCCTTGTCCCGCCGCTGTCCTGTTGGACACTGTGGGGTGGAGCCGCGCCGGCTATATACAGTGCCAGGGGGTCTCAAAGCAGCGGGTCACAAAGGGGCCCACTGTGACCCGTCGCCCAGGTGGGAGGGGCAGGGTGGCCCCTGGCGACCTGGGTCCTCTCAGGGCACCCCGAGGCAACTTCACCCTCATGTGCCCTCAGGATCTCCCTGTTGCTCTCCAGCACGTCCCAGAGCCCTGAAGTTAAAAGGATGAAATTTACTCTAGCTTCACAGAAACCATCATTTTACCACTTCATCTCTTCTCATCTTCTCATCATGAAGAGCTTGTGCAGGGAAGAGGATAAAGAACATGAAACAACTTCCCAAGTTTACCCCTTTTGGGCTTTGGGAACCTCTCAGAAATGGAGATCCCTGTCTTACAGTTTGTTTTCTGAGCCTGGTTTGTGGCCATGATGGAGAACTCCCCGATGGTTGCACTGGTGGTGGCTGACCACCACCTCCAGCCCTCCGTGGGTACCTGCTGGGGCACTCCTCCTGCCTGAACCCCTGCTCCTCGGGCCAGCTTCCATGAACAGCCCATTTCTGCAGGAGAGTTTAATAATTTGAATTTTTTGGCCCACGGACAATGTTGTCTCCAGGCAGGGGTTGGAGAGGTGGTTGGTGTTTAGCAACATGGAAACTTCTCCGCTGCAGCACAGTAGGAAATATCACTTTCAGCTTTAAGCTCAGAGCTGGGCATGAAAAAATGTGAAGCCAGCATCCCGAGTGTTTCTATCCTACCTAACTTCTTGTGGTGCTAATGACATTTTCCAAGCTTTTGGTTATCTCGTGCTAATCGTTAATGATCGCGGCCGAGTTCTCCACACATGCTCCCTTCACACCGGAAGGCCACTGTGAGGTCCTGCATGGACATGAGGGCAAAGGGGGACCTGGAGGCACCTGGAGAGTACCCAGGTGCCCTGGTCTGAGCCGGCCCCGTGCCTCCCCAGGGGACGCCCTGCCCCTCCCTGCCCGGGCGGCGGGTCACAGTGGGGCCCTTTGACACCTCCCTTTGTGACACCCCACTGCGCCGCATGTGGTAAGTGCGGCTGCGGCCCCCAGCCCGCAGTGTCCAGCAGGACAGCGACGGGACAGGGCAGGAGCACGGAGACGGCGAGGAGCCCCCGAGCGCAGCCCACATCTTCCCCTGCTGCCGCTGGCAGCCCCGCGGCACCAAGGCGTTTTGCCAAAGCCTCCCCCTTCCCCACTCCTACCCCTATCCTCCATCCCGCAGCATGGCGGAGAGACCCCCCAGCCGCCCCAGGGTGGCCTGGCAGGAGGACAGGGCTCCCCAGGAGAGCAGCTCTCCACCGGAACCCTACGAGGTGTGCACGGTGCAGCCACTGCAGATTGGTGAGTGAGGGGTCCTGGTGGTCTGGGCAGGGCTGGGGCCAGCCAGCGCACCCTGCTCGACGCCAGGCTCACGTTTCCCCGGCACGCTGGCAGCGGGGGTCCCATGGGCGGTGGCCTGAATGCAGGGCATGCTCAGGGCTGGGAGCTGGCCCCGGCACAGCCTCCCCCAAGGAGGGAGAGAGCAGAGGGGACCCAGCTCCTGCTCCGGGGCACGGGCAGCCAGGGGCAGCAGGGCTGGCAGGAGGCAGCAACGCTGTGGGACGGGGACCTTTCCCGCCCATCTGCAAGCAAGTTCCGCAGCCCGTTGCACTGGGGGCTTTGCCCAGCTGTGCTGTGCTCCAGCATGGCAGCCCGCCTGCCGGGCACGCTCCAGCCCTGCCGTGCATGGGAAGAACGTGCCAGGGGAGCAGGCACGGGGCTGGACGGAGGGCAGACCTCCCTCCCCTGCTCTACCCTGCCACCAGACCCTCCCTACAAGCCTCCCTACAAGCCTCCCTGCTCTCCTCCTCTATTAGATGCCTCGTGGTTACCTGTGTACCAAGACGAAAAGGAAACTGTGGACTTCATCCACGCCTTTGTCAGCAGCACAGAAAAGGTAACCGTCACCAGTTTGAACGTGGCTGTGCCAGCGTCTGCTGACAGGGGCTCTGCTGCCGGGCTGCCGGAGGTGTGCTGGCTGGGCAGAGCGGATTCTCCCAGGTCGCCCACGCGGCACTGCACCACCAGTACTCCAGTCCTGCTGGCCCCGTGCCCCCCTCTCACGTTCCCTGTCTGTCCCTCTCTTTCCATGGCTGCCAGGACGAGGGACAGAAGATAGGGTTTCTTGCCAGCATCTGTACCCTGTGCAGAACGGCCAGGTGCCATGGCTTGTCAAGGGGCCTGGATGTCTTCTGCGAGGGCTACAAGCTGGCAGAGAATATCAAGGTGAGGGGACACCCGGCGGCTCTTGGGAAGGGGGCAAGTCTTCCCGGCAATGGCTCCCTGTGAGAAGAGCACTTGGGCAGGGAGAGGGTCTGGGGGCGCTGGGTGCTGGCAGCTGCTGGGTGCCATCCTGCTTCTGCTCTGCAGGACCTGCTACAAGAGGAGCCCACGCACCAAATAGAAACAGCGGTGCGGCTGAGAGCCATGAATGCCATCGCCGAGTTGAGGTACCTGTCCATCCCTCCTGGGGACCCCTGCCCCAGAGGTCCATCTCCACCTGCACCAGTCCTCGAGGCACCGCTCCCAGCACCAGTCTCTGACAGGCCCCGCTCTCTCCCTGCAGCTCAGTGCAGACGGTGCGGGAGGGCAAAGAGCAAAGCCTCCTAGAAGCCTGCTTTTTGAGTGTCTTCTTGCTTCCTCCAAAAGAGGATATGAGCAGCCGGTTGGACGCTTATCTCTACATCAAGGTAAGCACTGGGTGACCAACAAGAGCCCCCGGGCCACCCTGTGCTGTGAGATGACCAGAGATCCAAGGCAATGAAGGGTCTCAGCTTTGCTTTCCCACCCTCATCCCTTCGTCCCTTCGTGCACTTCCCGCGGGCCTGGTCCCATCCGGTGGCGCAGGCTGCTCTGCCCGCAGCACACTGTCTGCCCCTGCGTCTCTCCCGGGGAACCACAACGCAGCACGGGAGGCCTCCCTTGGCTCTGGGAGTTCAGATCAAATTCCTGGGGGTGAGAGGGACAGCAGGAGACACTGCCACAGCTCTTTGTCCTCCTTGCAGACCCTGAGAGCCATGGACAAGATGCTAGAGAGGGTGGTGCTCAGCTTTGCTGCCAACAGAGTCAGCGAGGAGCTGCAGAACATCTTTCAGGTCTGGCATGTGCAAAGACGGGGCTTCACAGGGGCTGTTCCTCAGCCTGGGGGGAAGGGACTGTCCACTCTTGAGTGCATGGCCCCCACCCCAGTGCCATGCAGAGAGAGCACGCTGCAGGGAGGCTGCCCACCTCCCTGGGGTGACCTGGGGCTGCCCACCAGGCTCTTCCGGAGCACAGTGGCGGCAGAGGGTGGCATTTGCCCTCCTGCCTGGCCTCAAGGTTGGCCAGCGGTGTTCGTCCCAAGCCTGCAAGCCTGCGAGACTCCTAGGGCAGGAACCCCACTGCAGGCTTTGCTCGACATCACAGGAAGCCTCGAATGGACTGCGCGAGGGCAGAGTCCTGCCCCGGAGGTCAGCAGTGCTGCTTCTGCCGGAGCAGGTGTCTGCTCCCAGGGCACACCAGCAGCTTCTCTCTTCCCAGGTGCTGCTCAACTACACCAAGTCTGAGAGAGCAGTTGTGTGGGAGAGAGCCCTGGGGAGGATTAGGGTGCTGAGCCGTTTGCTGGCTGACCATTACGCACAGGAGGTAGGGAGCCAGGCACCCTCCAGCCAGGCCATGTCCCCCTCCCTGTGCACCAGAGCAGCCTGCAGCTCTCCCCGCGCGGGGCTGCTGCCCACACAGCTGCTCTGGGAGCCACGGCCGGCACGGCCCTGCAAAGCCCTGACGCACCAGGGATCCAGCCCTGGACACACTCTTGGGTTCAGGGCTTTGGCGCCTGCTGCCTGCCCTCTACACTTCTGCTGTTCTGCCTCCCTCGCCCAGGGCTGGAGCCACTTTGGAAGAGACACGCACGCCCCTGATGGCTATGGAGACATCCAGATCCCAATCCTGGGACAGCTGATGGGACGTCTCCTCCTTTTCTTATATTCTGATGAAAAGCCAGAGTATATAGTTTACCAGGCTCTAGATCACCTCAGAGTGTTCATCAAGAATCAAAAACGTAAGAGAAGTTGTGGTGGCTTCATGTGTTCGCGCGCACACGGCTCCTGATGGGTCTCCTTCTCTCCATCACATCCTTTGCCCCTCACAGCTGCTTCCCATAGCACCCCAGCTGTCATTTTGCTGCAGAAGCTGAATGCTCTCCTGAAGTGCAGGGTCTGCTCTCTGCTGCTCTCCTTCCACCCTCCTTTCAGAACCTTGAACCGCGCTCTTTTGTGGAGCCCACAGCCAAAGCTACTGCTGCCATGTCTTCCCAGTTAGTGAAGAGCAGATCCATCTGTGCATCACCCCGGATGGTCCCTCCAGTGCTTGCAGCAAGAAGCTATTCCTGATGCCCTCCACAAACCTCCCTGACTGCTTGTGTCCTGCCATCTCGCAAGCAGATCTCGGGGCCCTTTGGTTAAGCTGGCTGGCAAAGCTATTGTGTCTTATTGACCCTTTCCTGTTTTCCCCGCTCTTTAGGCAGGGCAATGCTCAAGGATGAAGCACAACAGCTCCATTGGCACCTTGTGGAAAACTCCCTGCTTTCTTTGGACACCGCTGAAGACTTTGCCATGGTAAGGAGCTCCCCCCTTGCTGGGACTCTTGCCCGTGGCATCAGCAGGGGGACTTGTGTGAGCAAAGGCATCCAGAATCAGTGGGGCTGGTGGGCCTCACCTTCCCTGGTGAGAGGGTTCCTGCTGTCCCAGCGCAGGGACGATGCGAGGGCTGCTCTCCAGTGTCCCAGCAGCAGGTCCAGCCCTCCTGGCCGCCAGCAAGCCCCGCTTCTCTGTAGGGGCAAGCAGCACACTGTGCCCATGAGTCCAGCCTTCCTCCCTCACCCTGGGGCCCCTCCTCTCATCCTCCCCCGCGCAGTGACTGCAACCCCTGCTGCCAGCTCTCCTGCAGGCGCTGCCGCCAGCACTGCCGGGCATCTCTGGCCAGGGCTGCTCGCACTGCCCCGCGAAGCAGCACCCCCAGGGCACTCGGTGTAACATGGCTTCCCTCCCTTCCTTCCTCCCACAGGCCTTTGCAAAATACCTCCTACCTTCGGAGAGGACAGACATCGTCCTTGTGGCCATCGAGGCGATGAGAGACTCCAGCATCTTTGACAAGGGGGAAGCAAGAAACATGCTGAATGGGGTCATGAGAAACCCTGACTTCTGGCTGGCAGACGTAAGTGGCCTGTGGCTGCATTGCCCTACCCTTCAGCCCTGTCAGGCCTTGCTCCTCCCTCCCTCCCAAGCCCAGGTGTAGGTGTCTCGAGCACCCGAAGCCACCTTAAGCCAGCAGGGAGGGATGGGAAGGGCAGCTGAGGAAATGGCTGCGCTCCACTGGCAGCACCATCCTCCCCTGTGTCCCCCCTCCAGGTGCCAAAGCTCATGAGGTGCCTCCACGAAAACCTGGAAGGCATCAACCGGGAGTCAGAGCAGCGGAGCGTGCTGTCACTGCTTCTCCTGCTGACCGACTGGTACCCCGCGCAAGTGGCCATCAGCCTGGTGAAGTTCTCTCCACCAGGACACAGGTACTGGCCCCAACAGCCATGAGGGCTTGTTCCCTGAGGGGAGAGGGACGCGGAGCCCCTCTGGCTGCCAGACCCAAGGAATGCTGCAGGACACCCCCGAGGAGCAGGGCCCTCCATCCCAGCACGCTTTCCAGCCCTGCTGGCTCCGCCAGGCCTGCAGCAGCCAAAGCTGGCCCAGGCAGCCCCGAGCCCTGCCACCACGCTCCTCCCAGCCCCGCGGGGAGCACCCCGTCAGCCCTCTCCTGCTGCCCGGGGCATCCCAAGCAAGGGGCAGGCTCTGCCTCCTGCAGGACCCTCCCAGGCCACGCTGCTGAGGCTGCGGCAGCCCTGCTCACCCAGCGCTCTCGCTTGCAGCACGGGCATGGCCCTGTGGGAGATGGTGCTTCGCGTCCCCCAGGCTTTGGAGAACATCTTAACGGGACTCCTCAGATTGCACCGGTACCAGTGGTGGCGCAATCTTCTCAGCTCCAGCAGCGAACCCACCTGCATCTTCCCCTTGCTTGTGAGTTACCAGAGAAGGCCTTGATCCCCTCCAGCGAGCCTCGCAGGCTCTGCCAGTGTCTCACTGCTGTGTTTCCTTCAGCTGATGGCCTCCGGCGAGTTTCCCTCAGAGGATTTTGGTGACCCGTCCCACAATGAGACCTATCGGAGGCACCCAAGCCTGGTGACAATCTCCCTGTTTCTCGGAGGCCTCATTGTGCTGTCACAGAGACCTGACATGGTGAGCAGGGTGTCGTCAAGGGGAGCCATGCTGGCAGCCGGGGGCTGGGGCGCTGGGTAGGGCCGTGGCTCGGCCTTGGCTGGGAGTCAGGGGGTGGGTGAGCGCTCCAGATGCCCACCCTGCCGTGGTGGGGCCTGGTGGCTGCCTGGGGAGCTCTCCAGGCACACAGGGCTACCGAGCCATCTGCTGCTCAGTGACCAGAGCGTTTTTGCCAGGGTGCTCTTTGACCGTTTCACAAAAAGGAAACTCGTGTCTTTCATACAGGCGAGAAAAATGCAGGTCCTCCTGCCACACATCATGAAGGTGCTCGATGATGACAGCACGGAAATCAAGAAGGCGGCCCTGCTGGTCTTCAGAAACGTGGTGCCTCACCTGAAGAGGAGGCAGGCCAGCACCTTTGCTCTGGAGCTGGCGGAGAAGCTCCCACCCCTCTTTGACGATGTAAGGCTGATGTGGGAGACTGAGCCCCGCAGAGGGGCACTGGGCAATGACAGCTGCCCTTCAGCCCCAGACCTGCGGGCAGCCCCGCGGGCAGGGCCTTCTGCCCTCCTCGCTCCCCTGGGCTCTCGTGGGATGGCTTCTGGGCGTTGCAGCCCAGCGCAGCTTCCCCTGACAGCTTGGTGCCGCCAAGCTGCCATCACACCTGCCATGCTCATGCCCTTGGGCTAATGCTCACAGGGAGCCCGGAGTGGCTCTTTCTCAAGTCCCCCTCTCCTTCTCCCCTAACAGGAGTCCGGCGAGACGAGAGAGCTCTCCATCAGCCTCTTCAGAGTCGCCGTGGAGACTGTGGTGGGGAATGGCAAGCAGAGGATGAAGGAGGAAGTGCAAAGATGCCTGCTCCCGCTCTTCTTTCGCTTGCACGATGAGGCGGACACCGTGGCCAAGGTAGAGATTTCAAAGCTGGCCAGTGACACAGGGAAGGGCGTGCTGACCCCTTGGGTTCAGGGGCAAGAGCTGCTGGCAGTCAGACTCTGGCAGTGTGTGTCACCTTGGGGTCCAGCTGCCCGAGGCACTGCGGACAGGGCAGAGCTCCCATCCGTCCCTGCACTGGGCCCACCACTGCCTTCCTCATCCCCCAGTGCCTCTTGCTGCAGAGCTGGAAGGGGAGGTGGGATCCCCTCCCACCCACGCTCCCACTGCTCAGCCCTCCTCCAGCACAGCCCATAGGGAGGGTCCCTGCAGACCCAGCGCAAGCACGGGCAGAGAAGCTGCCATGGACATTTCCAACACCTGCCTTGCCTGCTCCAGCAGGGCTCAGCAGCAGCCCGTGGCCCGTGAACCGTGGCGTGAACACATGCGTCCCTACGGGCTTCCCTGCTGCCCCTGCAGGTGTGGAAGGCCAGGGCTTTGAGCCTCAATGCCTGCCCCTCAGGGCTGTGCCCAAGAGACCCCCACATGCTTGGGACAGGGCATGTCCCGCCTTCCCAAGGCCAGGACCACCCCAGGAACAAAGCCACGAGGAGGGGGACGCCAGCTCTCCTTCCCCAGGCCGTGGTGCCATCTCCCAGCTTCTGCTGTTCTGCAGGCCTCCAGGGAAGCCCTCCTTGCTGGAGCAGAGCTCCTCAAGTGGAAACAGCTCAGACACCTGGTGCAGACAGAGCAGACGTGGAGGATTGGAGAGTGTTTGGTGAGGACAAGCTGCAGGCCCCAGGGCCCAGGCTGGACGAGGGCTGCCCGCCGTGTCTGGGCTGTGGGCTCTGCACATGTGCCTCACCTGCCCTGCTGCAGCCCAGAGCCCACAGCCGTGAGCCGCAGCCGCCTTCCCTTCCCTGTGCGCAAGAAGAGAGCGCCCAAGGGCTCTTCTCCACGCCCCTCTCCCCTCCCCACACCCCGCAGGAGGGAAGGGTCTCAGCACCCCTGGGGCACCTCTGCCTGTGGCGCTCTCTGCTCCTCAGCCCCACAGGGCCCCCTGCTGGGAGACGGGAATTGGCTGGGGGGGAAGGGGAACGGGGAGGTGCTGGCAGGAGGGAGTGCTCCAGCCCACTGGGGAGGGACTGTGGCATGCCCATACCCTTCTGCTCTCTCCAGCTGGAGCAGGACAGGAGCAGGGCCGAAGGATACTGTCATCAGAGCCTGCCATACCTGAAGGATGCTCAGGCCCCCTTGCGCGAGGCAGCCGTGAGGTTCATCGGTGAGCCACAGCCCCCGCAGTCCCTCTTTGGGCAGCCTGGCCCCAGTCCCCGCCGCTGCACTGGCACCAAGGAGCAGCCCTGCGGCTGCCTGAGCCCCAGCTGCCCCGCGCAGGGCCTTGGCCTCCCTCTCCCACCCCTGCCCACGCAGGTGGCCTTGGTGGCCGCCTCGCTCAGTCCAACCCCGCTGAGCTGCTGCTCTTCCCCGGGCTCAGCCGTGATGAGGGGGAGGAGGGCGTGCGGCCCAGCCGGCAGGGCGGGGGGCTGCGCTGCTGGGAGCGTGCTGGGGAGCAGGGGGGACTGACAGAGCTCTGTGCCTAGGGCTTGCCGCGCGGCCCCTGAGGGACCAAAGCAAGGAGAAGCTGGCCGAGATGTGCAGCGGTGAGTAGGGGCAGCGCTGTGTTGGCCGGGGCTGGAGGGGCAGGGGACAGAGCCTGGGCAGGGTGCTGCCATGGCTGGCCCTGCTCCAGGGAAGCGCTTCAGGGCCAGGGGAATGTGTCGGGGCATTTGGGGCATTCCTGTGCAGCAGCAGCAGCAGCAGCTGCCGCTTTCTCCTGGCCAGGGAAAGCGGCAGGTGGGGCTGCCACGGTGTGCAGGGGTTGCCTGGAAGCCTCTGCAGAGACAGCCCTTCATCTCACCTCTCTTTCTGTCACAGCCCTTCAGTCCCTGCAGGAAGACAGCGACCTCTCCATCCGTTCCCTGGCAGCTCAGACCGTCCTCAGCCTGAGCTCTCCCAGGGTGCAGGAAAGAGCACGACGCACCCTGCGAGCGCTGTGCTGCTGGTGCTGCTAAAAGCCAGGCAGAAGAGGTGCAACGTGCCTCAGGAAAATGCCTCTCTCTCAATAAAGCCGGAGCAACAAACGCCAAACCCCTGGTCTCCTTCACACGTGTAGCACCAGGAGCGTGCTGAGCAAACAGCAATCCTTGCTGGCTGCTCCGGCTGCCTGCAGGTCACTCCCCCTCAGCACACCCTGGCTCCAGGCTTGTGTTACAAGTGTACCTCTCAGGGGGGCTGTCGTGGTTTAGCCGGCAGCTCAGCCCCACACAGTCGCTCGCTCCCTCCCCACCGGTAGGTGGGGGAGAGAATCAGAAGGGTAACGCTCGTGGGTTGGGATAAGAACAGTTTAATAATTAAAATTAAAAGAAACAACAACAGAAATGCAATGTAAAGGAGAACAACGAGAGGCGCAAAGCCCCGGGGGAGGGGGGAAAGGAGGGGAGATGGGGAACGAACCGCCGGAACAAACTGCCCGCGCCGCAGCCGCCCGCCGACCCGACGCCGCGCCGCCCCCGCGCTGCAAGTGCCCCCCCTCAATATACTGGTCACGGAGTTACATGGTATGGAATGAACGTGCCATTGGCCAGTCGGGGTCAGCCGCCCCCACCACGGCCCCGCCCCTCCCAGCCCCCACCCCCAACGCGGCAGAGCCTGGGAAGCTGGAAAGGTAGCCGACCCCCACAGTGAGGAGAATTAACCCCTTCTCAGCCGAAACCAGCACAGGGGCTTTTCCCCGGAGAGGCCACGTTTGTTCCCCCCTGGGCAAGTCTTTTCTTTAGAGAGCCAGAAGGCAACGGGGAAACGGCGGCCGTGAAGGCACCGCGATTGCCTGGAGAGCTTCCTGACGCTCCCGCTTTCCAGCAGCTCATGGCAGCGCAGCACCCGCTGACCCAGGGTGTCCTTGTACCAAACTCCCAGCTGCTCAGCGCGGACGGAGGGGAGCGGGACCGACAGCTCTCGTCCCCTGGGAAACAGGAAACTCAAGGGGCTGCCCAGCCTGAGGACTCTGGCAAACCTGACCATCACCACGTCTGCAGCTCTGCTCGTGGCTCCCGAAGCGCCTGCAAGGGCAGCCCAGCCTTTGCACCCAAAACCCAGCAGACATCAGCAAGGCGCTAACGCGATTTCTGCACTCGGGGGACTGACATGCGAGCCAGGGTAGCAGCTTTCCTAGCTTGCTTCTTCTGAGGTGTTGGTGATGCTGGGCCCGGCCTTGAGCCTGGCAAAGCGCATGGATCCAGGCAATCTCTTGGGGAAGGAAGGGGTGGGCGATTTCACTTTGCTATTAATACCTTGAAGCAAGTGGATTTGACCCAGCCACACCTTCTCAGCCACCCGCGGACAAGAACCACACCATGAGCGTGCACGTGGCCTGCTCAGCCCCACTCGGGCGCAACGTGGCGATTGTTAGCAATTCTGCCGCCTGGGGTTTGTTTTGGCGCCTCGGCAGTTTCTCAGCCTTCCAGGCTCTTTTGCTGGCGGGCTAGCAGGAAAAGCGGCGGCGTGCGGGGTGTGCCGCAGCCTTGTTGTCAGCCTGCCCTTGTCACCTTCGGCCAACGGCTCATCTGTTATTAGCAGAGGGCAGGACAACTGGTCACAGTGGAAGCAGCACATCCCTCAATTCACAGTGAGGGTTTTGCGGTTCAAAATGAGGCTTTGAGCTTTAACACCAGGGTTTGGACCCTAAAAGTGAGGTTTGCGGTCCTAACTAAAAGGCTTTGATGTTAAAAGAGGGTTTGGGTGCTCTAAAGTGATTCTTTGGGACCTAAGAATGAGGGCTTGTCCCTAAAGAGGTGTAGTTTGGAGCCTAAATGTGGTACATAAAAATATATAAAAGTGGGATATAAAAATGAGGCTTTGAGCCTTAAATACAGATTTGAAGCGTATAAGTGACGATTTGGGACAGAAACCTGAGGCTTTGAGTGTTAAAAGAGGGGCTTGGGCCATAAATGTGAGGGCATGGAGCCCTAAAAATGAGGCTTTGACCCTAAAGAAGACAGGTTGAGAGCCTGAAAGTGAGGGTTTGGGACCTAAAAATGAGGCTATCGTCCCTAATAGAGGGGTTTGGAACTTGAAACTGAGGCTTTGAGAGTTAAAAGAGGGGATTGGACCCTGAAACTGAGGGTTTGAGACCTCTAAATGAGGCTTTGTGTCTTTAAAATTGGGGACTGGAGCCTGAAAGGGAAGGTTTGGAGAACTTAAAATGAGGCGTTGATCCTAAAAGACAGGTAGGTTTGAAGCCTAAAAGTGACGCTTTGGGACAGAAAACTGAGGCTTTGAGTGTTAAAAGAGGGGCTTATGCATAAATGTGAGGGTTTGGGACCCTAAAAATGAGGCTTGGACCCTAAAAAATGCAGGTTGAGAGCCTGAAAGTGAGGGTTTGTCACTTTAAAATGAGGCTTTAACCCCTAATAGAGATTAGAAGAGTGTATCTGTCACGCAGCGAGGGTAGGGCACGGGAAGGGTGGTCAGCTCCAGCCTCCCCGTGGGTCTGTGGGCATCGCAGCGAGGCCCCAGCAAGCACCTGCTGTTGCTGCTTCGCCACTTCCCCACGCCGTGATGGAGTCCGGCGGGTTTGCAAGCACAGTACGAAGGTGCTAAGGGGGCTGGAGGGCAACCGCAGGGGTCCTAGAGGGGCTAGAGGACAAAGAGAGTGCCGTGGTCGCCATGACTGCCTCAGAAAGAAAGGGGTCCTCAGGGGCCCAGATGAGCCATGGGAGGCCCTGGGCCCTGACAAACCCCTCTGGAGGAGTGCTGAGGGGAGTGAGGTGGTACTGTAGAGTGGAGGGGGCCAGGCCCCAGTCTCGTGGGGTTTCATGGCTGCTAGAGGTCCTGCAGAAGAGGGGCCTGGGGTTGCAAGGAAGGCCCCCCGAGGGGTCCTGCGTGGGCTGGAGCAATCCTCTCACAGCTACAGAGGCAAAGGGAGGAGTCCTGAGGTTGGACTGTGCCCGAGAGCCCTCCACCGGCCCCAGAGAAGGCCCACGGTGGGCTTTTGCGCCCAAGCAGGGCCAAGGGAGGGTTCCTGAGGCTCAAAGGGAGGGAACAAGGAGGCGAACGGAGGGGTGCTGCGGGGACCAGGGGGCAAGCTGAGGCCTCTGGAGCACATCAAAAGGGGCACTGGGGCACTGAGAGGTTCTGAGGGGGCAACCGCGTCAGGCTGAGGCAACCCGAGGGGCAACTGAGGCAACCGAGGGGTTCGGAGGGGACTAGCGGCTATGAGGAGGCCTCCAGGCCTCAGGGGACTGGAAGGGAAGCATAACAAGTCTCCAGGGGATCCAACGGCAAAAAGAGAGTCACCCCCGCTTACATTTCCGAGGCAGTTGGGGTTTATCCACCGCTTTCCCATGCAGTCCCCAGCTCTCCCCACTTGCCCTCAGCCAGGCAGCTCGCACGCCCACACCCAGCCAGCTTGGGCAGAGCAGGGTTCTGAAGGTGCCTGAGCGTGGTCACGCTGGGCAGCGGCTCCTTGGCACCTCTCAGGCTGTCAGAGCAGGGGGCAGAGGCGGGAGCTCTTCCAGGGTCCCTTGGCCTTTGTTGGGGTGCCTCGGACTGCCTCCGTGGAACAGGCACGCTCAGGCAACAGCACCGTGACTACAGCTCCTGGCACGTCCTGTGGACCAACGTGGCCGCACAACAGGCCTCTACCAGAAGATGACAGCTCCCGGCAGGCCCGGCAGGCCAACATGGCTGCCCAGAGGGGCTGTGCTGGAAGACTACGGCTGCCGGCATGACGAGGACCGCGGCCCTTCCCTTAGAGTTTATCCTGCTGGGTGCCAAACTTCCCCCTTTAGCCCAAAGCCCCCACAGAGGACGCAGCACAGCCCTGCCGCACCGGCCCGGGGCTCCAGTGCCCCGGCGATACCACACAGCCATCCCCCAGGGGCAGCTCGAGCTCCCGCAGAGGGGTCTGGGGCGCAAGGAAGGCCTCCCGAGGGACCCTGAGTAGGCCAGTGCTGGAAGAGGTCTTCAGAGCGGGGAAAGGCTGAAATTGTAAGAGGGTGTCCTCCGTCATGGTCACAAAGCAGACCGAGAAGAAAAGCAGGGAATCTCCATTTCTGGAAACTTCCAAATCCCAAAAGGGCAATCTCAGTGGAAGAAGCTTAATCTCCTTTTCCCTCTTTTCCGCACAAGCTCTTCTTCTTTGCTGGGAGGAAGACAAGAGTTGAGCCGGCCCCGTGCCTCCCCAGGGGACGCCCTGCCCCTCCCTGCCCGGGCGGCGGGTCACAGTGGGGCCCTTTGACACCTCCCTTTGTGACACCCCACTGCGCCGCATGTGGTAAGTGCGGCTGCGGCCCCCAGCCTGCAGTGTCCAGCAGGACAGCGACGGGACAGGGCAGGAGCACGGAGACGGCGAGGAGCCCCCGAGCGCAGCCCACATCTTCCCCTGCTGCCGCTGGCAGCCCCGCGGCACCAAGGCGTTTTGCCAAAGCCTCCCCCTTCCCCACTCCTACCCCTTTCCTCCATCCCGCAGCATGGCGGAGAGACCCCCCAGCCGCCCCAGGGTGGCCTGGCAGGAGGACAGGGCTCCCCAGGAGAGCAGCTCTCCACCGGAACCCTACGAGGTGTGCACGGTGCAGCCACTGCAGATTGGTGAGTGAGGGGTCCTGTTGGTCTGGGCAGGGCTGGGGCCAGCCAGCGCACCCTGCTCGACGCCAGGCTCACGTTTCCCCGGCACGCTGGCAGCGGGGGTCCCATGGGCGGTGGCCTGAATGCAGGGCATGCTCAGGGCTGGGAGCTGGCCCCGGCACAGCCTCCCCCAAGGAGGGAGAGAGCAGAGGGGACCCAGCTCCTGCTCCGGGGCACGGGCAGCCAGGGGCAGCAGGGCTGGCAGGAGGCAGCAACGCTGTGGGACGGGGACCTTTCCCGCCCATCTGCAAGCAAGTTCCGCAGCCCGTTGCACTGGGGGCTTTGCCCAGCTGTGCTGTGCTCCAGCATGGCAGCCCGCCTGCCGGGCACGCTCCAGCCCTGCCGTGCATGGGAAGAACGCGCCAAGGGAGCAGGAACAGGGATGGACGGAGGGCAGACCTCCCTCCCCTGCTCTACCCTGCCACCGGACCCTCCCTACAAGCCTCCCTACAAGCCTCCCTGCTCTCCTCCTCTATTAGATGCCTCGTGGTTACCTGCGTACCAAGACGAAAAGGAAACCGTGGACTTCATCCACGCCTTTGTCAGCAGCACAGAAAAGGTAACCGTCACCAGTTTGAACGTGGCTGTGCCAGCATCTGCTGACAGGGGCTCTGCTGCCGGGCTGCCGGAGGTGTGCTGGCTGGGCAGAGCAGCTTCTCCCAGGTCGCCCACGCGGCACTGCACCACCAGTACTCCAGTCCTGCTGGCCCCGTGCCCCCCTCTCACGTTCCCTGTCTGTCCCTCTCTTTCCATGGCTGCCAGGATGAGGGACAGAAGATAGGGTTTCTTGCCAGCATCTGTACCCTGTGCAGAACGGCCAGGTGCCATGGCTTGTCAAGGGGCCTGGATGTCTTCTGCGAGTGCTACGAGCTGGCAGAGAATATCAAGGTGAGGGGACACCCGGCGGCTCTTGGGAAGGGGGCAAGTCTTCCCGGCAATGGCTCCCTGTGAGAAGAGCACTTGGGCAGGGAGAGGGTCTGGGGGTGCTGGGTGCTGGCAGCTGCTGGGTGCCATCCTGCTTCTGCTCTGCAGGACCTGCTACAAGAGGAGCCCACGCACCAAATAGAAACAGCGGTGCGGCTGAGAGCCATCAATGCCATCGCCAAGTTGAGGTACCTGCCCATCCCTCCTGGGGACCCCTGCCCCAGAGGTCCAACTCTACCTGCACGAGTCCTCGAGGCACCGCTCCCAGCACCAGTCTCTGACAGGCCCCGCTCTCTCCCTGCAGCTCAGTGCAGATGGTGCTGGAGGGCAAAGAGCAAAGCCTCCTAGAAGCCTGCTTTTTGAGTGTCTTCTTGCTTCCTCCAAAAGAGGATATGAGCAGCCGGTTGGACGCTTATCTCTACATCAAGGTAAGCACTGCGTGACCAACAAGAGCCCCCGGGCCACCCTGTGCTGTGAGATGACCAGAGATCCAAGGCAATGAAGGGTCTCAGCTTTGCTTTCCCACCCTCATCCCTTCGTCCCTTCGTGCACTTCCCGCGGGCCTGGTCCCATCCGGTGGCGCAGGCTGCTCTGCCCGCAGCACACTGTCTGCCCCTGCGTCTCTCCTGGGGAACCACAACGCAGCACGGGAGGCCTCCCTTGGCTCTGGGAGTTCAGATCAGATTCCTGGGGGTGAGAGGGACAGCAGGAAACACTGCCACAGCTCTTTGTCCTCCTTGCAGACCCTGAGAGCCATGGACAAGATGCTAGAGAGGGTGGTGCTCAGCTTTGCTGCCGACAGAGTCAGCGAGGAGCTGCAGAACATCTTTCAGGTCTGGCATGTGCAAAGACGGGGCTTCACAGGGGCTGTTCCTCAGCCTGGGGGGAAGGGACTGTCCACTCTTGAGTGCATGGCCCCCACCCCAGTGCCATGCAGAGACAGCACGCTGCAGGGAGGCTGCCCACCTCCCTGGGGTGACCTGGGGCTGCCCACCAGGCTCTTCCGGAGCACAGTGGCGGTAGAGGGTGGCATTTGCCCTCCTGCCTGGCCTCAGTTTGGCCAGCGGCGTTTGTCCCAAGCCTGCAAGCCTGCGAGACTCCTAGGGCAGGAACCCCACTGCAGGCTTTGCTCGACATCACAGGAAGCCTCGAATGGACTGCGTGAGGGCAGAGTCCTGCCCCGGAGGTCAGCAGTGCTGCTTCTGCCGGAGCAGGTGTCTGCTCCCAGGGCACACCAGCAGCTTCTCTCTTCCCAGGTGCTGCTCAACTACACCAAGTCTGAGAGAGCAGTTGTGCGGGAGAGAGCCCTGGGGAGGATTAGGGTGCTGAGCCGTTTGCTGGCTGACCATTACGCACAGGAGGTAGGGAGCCAGGCACCCTCCAGCCAGGCCATGTCCCCCTCCCTGTGCACCAGAGCAGCCTGCAGCTCTCCCCGCGCGGGGCTGCTGCCCACACAGCTGCTCTGGGAGCCACGGCCAGCACGGCCCTGCAAAGCCCTGACGCACCAGGGATCCAGCCCTGGACACACTCTTGGGTTCAGGGCTTTGGCGCCTGCTGCCTGCCCTCTACTCTTCTGCTGTTCTGCCTCCCTCGCCCAGGGCTGGAGCCACTTTGGAAGAGACACGCACGCCCCTGATGGCTATGGAGACATCCAGATCCCAATCCTGGGACAGCTGATGGGACGTCTCCTCCTTTTCTTATATTCTGATGAAAAGCCAGAGTATATAGTTTACCAGGCTCTAGATCACCTCAGAATGTTCATCAAGAATCAAAAACGTAAGAGAAGTTGTGGTGGCTTCATGTGTTCGCGCGCACACGGCTCCTGATGGGTCTCCTTCTCTCCATCACATCCTTTGCCCCTCACAGCTGCTTCCCATAGCACCCCAGCTGTCATTTTGCTGCAGAAGCTGAATGCTCTCCTGAAGTGCAGGGTCTGCTCTCTGCTGCTCTCCTTCCACCCTCCTTTCAGAACCTTGAACCGCGCTCTTTTGTGGAGCCCACAGCCAAAGCTACCGCTGCCATGTCTTCCCAGTTAGTGAAGAGCAGATCCATCTGTGCATCACCCCGGATGGTCCCTCCAGTGCTTGCAGCAAGAAGCTATTCCTGATGCCCTCCACAAACCTCCCTGACTGCTTGTGTCCTGCCATCTCGCAAGCAGATCTCGGGGCCCTTTGGTTAAGCTGGCTGGCAAAGCTATTGTGTCTTATTGACCCTTTCCTGTTTTCCCCGCTCTTTAGGCAGGGCAATGCTCAAGGATGAAGCACAACAGCTCCATTGGCACCTTGTGGAAAACTCCCTGCTTTCTTTGGACACCGCTGAAGACTTTGCCATGGTAAGGAGCTCCCCCCTTGCTGGGACTCTTGCCCGTGGCATCAGCAGGGGGACTTGTGTGAGCAAAGGCATCCAGAATCAGTGGGGCTGGTGGGCCTCACCTTCCCTGGTGAGAGGGTTCCTGCTGTCCCAGCGCAGGGACGATGCGAGGGCTGCTCTCCAGTGTCCCAGCAGAAGCTCCAGCCCTCCTGGCCACCAGCAAGCCCCGCTTCTCTGTAGGGGCAAGCAGCACACTGTGCCCATGAGTCCAGCCTTCCTCCCTCACCCTGGGGCCCCTCCTCTCATCCTCCCCCGCGCAGTGACTGCAACCCCTGCTGCCAGCTCTCCTGCAGGCGCTGCCGCCAGCACTGCCGGGCATCTCTGGCCAGGGCTGCTCGCACTGCCCCGCGAAGCAGCACCCCCAGGGCACTCGGTGTAACATGGCTTCCCTCCCTTCCTTCCTCCCACAGGCCTTTGCAAAATACCTCCTACCTTCGGAGAGGACAGACATCGTCCTTGTGGCCATCGAGGAGACGAGAGACTCCAGCATCTTTGACAAGGGGGAAGCAAGAAACATGCTGAATGTTTTCATGAGAAACCCTGACTTCTGGCTGGCAGATGTAAGTGGCCTGTGGCTGCATTGCCCTACCCTTCAGCCCTGTCAGGCCTTGCTCCTCCCTCCCTCCCAAGCCCAGGTGTAGGTGTCTCGAGCACCCGAAGCCACCTTAAGCCAGCAGGGAGGGATGGGAAGGGCAGCTGAGGAAATGGCTGCGCTCCACTGGCAGCACCATCCTCCCCTGTGTCCCCCCTCCAGGTGCCAAAGCTCATGAGGTGCCTCCACGAAAACCTGGAAGGCATCAACCGGGAGTCAGAGCAGCGGAGCGTGCTGTCACTGCTTCTCCTGCTGACCGACCGGTACCCCGCGCGAGTGGCCATCAGCCTGGTGAAGTTCTCTCCACCAGGACACAGGTACTGGCCCCAACAGCCATGAGGGCTTGTTCCCTGAGGGGAGAGGGACGCGGAGCCCCTCTGGCTGCCAGACCCAAGGAATGCTGCAGGACACCCCCGAGGAGCAGGGCCCTCCATCCCAGCACGCTTTCCAGCCCTGCTGGCTCTGCCAGGCCTGCAGCAGCCAAAGCTGGCCCAGGCAGCCCCGAGCCCTGCCACCACGCTCCTCCCAGCCCCGCGGGGAGCACCCCGTCAGCCCTCTCCTGCTGCCCGGGGCATCCCAAGCAAGGGGCAGGCTCTGCCTCCTGCGGGACCCTCCCAGGCCACGCTGCTGAGGCTGCGGCAGCCCTGCTCACCCAGCGCTCTCGCTTGCAGCACGGGCATGGCCCTGTGGGAGATGGTGCTTCGCGTCCCCCAGGCTTTGGAGAACATCTTAACGGGACTCCTCAGATTGCACCGGTACCAGTGGTGGCGCAATCTTCTCAGCTCCAGCAGCGAACCCACCTGCATCTTCCCCTTGCTTGTGAGTTACCAGAGAAGGCCTTGATCCCCTCCAGCGAGCCTCGCAGGCTCTGCCAGTGTCTCACTGCTGTGTTTCCTTCAGCTGATGGCCTCCGGCGAGTTTCCCTCAGAGGATTTTGGTGACCCGTCCCACAACGAGACCTATCGGAGGCACCCAAGCCTGGTGACAATCTCCCTGTTTCTCGGAGGCCTCATTGTGCTGTCACAGAGACCTGACATGGTGAGCAGGGTGTCGTCAAGGGGAGCCATGCTGGCAGCCGGGGGCTGGGGCGCTGGGTAGGGCCGTGGCTCGGCCTTGGCTGGGAGTCAGGGGGTGGGTGAGCGCTCCAGATGCCCACCCTGCCGTGGTGGGGCCTGGTGGCTGCCTGGGGAGCTCTCCAGGCACACAGGGCTACCGAGCCATCTGCTGCTCAGTGACCAGAGCGTTTTTGCCAGGGTGCTCTTTGACCGTTTCACAAAAAGGAAACTCGTGTCTTTCATACAGGCGAGAAAAATGCAGGTCCTCCTGCCACACATCATGAAGGTGCTCGATGATGACAGCACGGAAATCAAGAAGGCGGCCCTGCTGGTCTTCAGAAACGTGGTGCCTCACCTGAAGAGGAGGCAGGCCAGCACCTTTGCTCTGGAGCTGGCAGAGAAGCTCCCACCCCTCTTTGACGATGTAAGGCTGATGTGGGAGACTGAGCCCCGCAGAGGGGCACTGGGCAATGACAGCTGCCCTTCAGCCCCAGACCTGCGGGCAGCCCCGCGGGCAGGGCCTTCTGCCCTCCTCGCTCCCCTGGGCTCTCGTGGGATGGCTTCTGGGCGTTGCAGCCCAGCGCAGCTTCCCCTGACAGCTTGGTGCCGCCAAGCTGCCATCACACCTGCCATGCTCATGCCCTTGGGCTAATGCTCACAGGGAGCCCGGAGTGGCTCTTTCTCAAGTCCCCCTCTCCTTCTCCCTAACAGGAGTCCGGCGAGACGAGAGAGCTCTCCATCAGCCTCTTCAGAGTCGCGGTGGAGACTGTGGTGGGGAATGGCAAGCAGAGGATGAAGGAGGAAGTGCAAAGATGCCTGCTCCCGCTCTTCTTTCGCTTGCACGATGAGGCGGACACCGTGGCCAAGGTAGAGATTTCAAAGCTGGCCAGTGACACAGGGAAGGGCGTGCTGACCCCTTGGGTTCAGGGGCAAGAGCTGCTGGCAGTCAGACTCTGGCAGTGTGTGTCACCTTGGGGTCCAGCTGCCCGAGGCACTGCGGACAGGGCAGAGCTCCCATCCGTCCCTGCACTGGGCCCACCACTGCCTTCCTCATCCCCCAGTGCCTCTTGCTGCAGAGCTGGAAGGGGAGGTGGGATCCCCTCCCACCCACGCTCCCACTGCTCAGCCCTCCTCCAGCACAGCCCATAGGGAGGGTCCCTGCAGACCCAGCGCAAGCACGGGCAGAGAAGCTGCCATGGACATTTCCAACACCTGCCTTGCCTGTGATACAAAAATTCGCGGATACTATCTTTCAAAGTCCGAACCTCCCCGTAAGAGGAAGCGGAGTATCCAGAAAGTTCCCGAAATAAAACTCAATAGCAACAAAGTCACTATTAAGCAGGCATCCTTTATTACAGCCCTGGGCAGCACTGGGGATTGATCCACCATAAGTGCTCCAGTGATTCAGTAAACTTCTAAAGATTATATACTATAAAGTCATACATATTAATGAGATTCACGAGGATTCATTAACATATGTAAAAGCTCAAGCTGTATGCATAGTTGTCCTTTTCGTGGTCTTTGGGAGTCCTCCAGTGGTCTCTGATGGTCTTCCTCACCTATCCGCTGGCTGAACTTTGGGTTTCCTTTGCCCATATATAGTCATTGAATGAGCTCCTCGGTCCTTTAGCCTTGGACTGTCACAAGGGGTTGATTTAAACTAGTTCCTCGAGTGCTTATCTCGGCACTGATGTCCTGAGTCTCTGTTATCAATGAATTTACGAGCTTATTCACTATCTTTTTAATCCTGTCTGGCACCAAGTTGCATTCTTCAAAACCCTGAAACTATCTTTTCAAGGGAGGAAACCACAAGAGAACAAGGATGCTTACAATAAGGACTAAGTCAAGGACTGTCAGGGGTTTAGTTCTTTCATTCCCCCCTTTTCTTTAAGCTTTGTAAATTCCTTTACAAAGGTTCTAAATTTTCATATTTCATTATCTTAGGTAAAGCCCAAACTCTTATTGCCAATTTCTTTAGCTTATACCACAAACAGTAATTGACGACACTTAGTATAATAACAAATGCTAACAATATCAAAAGCGGGTGAACTAAAATATTCAAAGTTTTCTCTGCAGAGGGTGAATACCCTGAAAAGATATCCCACCAATGATGGGCAGTATCAGATTCAATTTGACTCGACAGTCCGACAAGCTTGTCTCCAGTTATTATTGTTTTAATAATAGATTCAGCTAATGTTTTGTTTCGTTTTCCTAAATGTTCTTGAAGTTTCTGTGATTGATTCAAGATTTCATTTAATTTCTTCAGAGATAAACTTGCATGACTTAAATTTAAGCTCTCATAATGCCAAAACCTTGCTACTTGTTCTTCTGTATATGCAAAAAATGAATAGGTTTGTCCATGCCAAGTTAAATGGGTTATGTTCTTGAGACATCCTATGAATGGGGTAGTTACATTGTATTGTTCAACTACTGATCGATTGTTAGTTACTAAGCACACATATCTGGCATTAACTTCTACAAACATTTCGAACACATTAGGAGACAAGATCGTCCATTTACAATTGTTAACAGAGTGTTCTAATAAGCAGGGTTCATATACTCGAGATTGTTGTCCACACAAGATTCCATCAGAGGTGGTTTCACAAAGATCTAAATCGTATGTTTTGTTATTGTTCCCAATATACTTCCCTTGGAATTCTGGTAACCAATATTCTGGGTTCCCTTGACTCAAAAAGAGGGTTGGCAGAATTAAATATTTACACATTACTTCGGGGTCAGTTATATTATAGTATACTAATTTTCCTGCACACCATCTATCATAACACTGCACAAATTGTGAATAGGCTTTTATCCAGTGTCTAGGTAAAACCCATTGTCCAAATAATTTTCTCCACATAAACTCATTATTACTCATCAAGTAGGACTGCACCTTATTCTTTTGTTCTAATTGCCACATGACTTGTAGAGTACAGACAGTCCAGTCCACAAATTTTGTCAAATTTTTAAGTGATTGTATCTGGGTAATTATACTCTTATTAAAGAGATATAAGGACTCTTTATCATATTCTAAATTCTGTATCTGAGGATTAAAGGTGGTTGGCATCCATTCAGCCTAAATCTTGATTGCTTGAGCTACATCGAATCCTGCGGTTCCAACTTTACTCCTTAAAGTTTCCAAATCTACTGAATTTAGTAGTCCTAACCCAGTTCCTGCACCTCCGAGTAAAGTATCATACCAAGCTCGTTTTACTTTGCAGGGAGGGGTGGCTGGAAAAGATATGTTAAAGAACAACATATGCTTTTGCCTTATCTTTGCCACATTCTTACAAGTGGATGGTAATCTAATTAATTGGTCCTGATTCACTGCAGGTCGTGGATTCAACAATGTTAAGGAGACTGCCACCCCAGCAGTTCTATTAATGCTTCCATTGTACACATTAGTGTATCCCAGTTACCAGTTTTCCAAGTATGTGTCTCCTTTATGGGGGTGTTATTTTGAAGAAAGCACTTCTTCATCTGCAGTGGAGGCCCTATCCCTTTGATTGCACAACATTTTAAGGCAACATTCGTTATCACAGTGACATTTGTCAAATTTGAACATAATACAAAGGTCATTCCATGCCATCCCGTCAATTTATCACTCCTAGTATAGGGTTCCCACAAAGAGCAGTTTTCAGCAAACTGAACTAACGTATTGGTGTTATTTCCCCAAATCCACCAGAGACTATCAACAGATTCGCTTCTTCTCTTCAGGGGCCAACTGGGAGTAAATGTACTTATTAATTCAAGACAACAACATAGCAATATTAATGCTAGTTTTGGGTCAGCCTTATAGACGTGGGTCCTACGGGTTGGGACTTCCATGGTCCTTCAGGTGCCTTTTTAATCCTGGAATAGTGGATCCAAGCAGCGTGCTTCTCAAGCTTGACCGCAGTGTAAGTCGTAAGCAGAACTTGAAAAGGGCCGCTCCACTTCTCTTCAAGAGGATCACCTGAAATATTTTTAACATAAACCCAATCTCCAGGTTTGAACAAATGCACTGGGGAATCTAACCCCCATGCTCTAGTAGACATCACTAATCCATTTACTTCTTGTAATTGTTTTCCCAATGCAATCAGATATTGTTGTAGATTAATCTCTCCTACCTGGGTGGGATCTTGTCCTTGATATCTAGTCTGAAAGGGTCTCCCATATTGAATTTCAAAAGGACTCAGTTTTTCCTTAGTTCTTGGCTTGACTCGGAGCCTTAGTAACCCAATAGGGAGGGCTTGATCCCACCTTAAATTCGTCTCCTGGCAGATTTTGCTCAATTGTGTCTTTATTAAATGATTCATCTTTTCTACTTGCCTACTTGCTTGCGGGCGATAAGTTGTGTGTAATTTCCAATTAATTTCTAAAAATTTACTAACTTGTTGAACTACTTGTGCCACAAAGTGTGGTCCCCTATCAGAGGAGTTCACTTCTGGCACGCCAAATCTGGGAATAATTTCTCTCAATAGGACTTTTGTTACTTCTCGGGCTTTATTTGTTCTGCAGGGGAAAGCTTCAGGCCATCCAGAAAAGGTATCAGTTAATACTAATAGATATCTGTACCCCCCTTTTCTAGGGAGTTCCGTGAAGTCTATCTGCCAGTTCTGGCCTGGAACATTCCCTTTACCAATACTTCCAAATTTCACCCGATTCTCTACCTTTGGGTTATTCTTTAAGCATATTTCGCATCTATCAACTATAGTTTTTATAGTTTGAAACAAATTTCTAGCTATCATCTGCTTGGTGAGGGAATTGTACAAAGCTTCAGTTCCCCAATGAGTTTTATCATGTTCTGTTTTTATTAATTTCCATAATATTCTGAAGGGAACTACTATTTTGTTATCTTTTAACATTGCCCATCCCGTCGGGCCAATTTCAGCCTTTAAATCAGTAATTAACTTCTGATCCTTTTTATCATATTCAACTATCTCAGGTAGTGGCAAAGATTTTTCAGGAATTATGCCTAATACCTCACCTTGTTCCGCAGCTTGCCTTGCCTCATGATCAGCTAATTTATTTCCCACTTCCCTGTCAGTGTTACCTTTCTGATGTCCTTTGCAGTGCATAATTGCTACTGCCGACAGAAGTTGTACAGCATCTAGAAGTCGCAAAATTATATCAGCATGTTTTATGTCTTTCCCTTGAGCGGTTAAAAGTCCTCGCTCTTTCCAAATTGCCCCATGGGCATGAACTACACCAAAGGCATATTTTGAGTCTGTCCAGATATTTACTCGCAAACCTTCAGCAAGCTCTAATGCTCTTACTAAAGCGATTATTTCGGCCCGTTGTGCAGATGTGCCCTTAGGGAGTGACTTTGCTTCCACTACTTGGTCTGTGGTGGTCACCGCATATCCTGCCATTCGAACTCCATTCCTTACAAAACTGCTCCCATCAATATACCAAGTGTGGTCAGCCTCCTCCAGCGGCTCCTCCTTCAAGTCGGGCCTACTCGCATACACAGTCTCAATGGTTTCTATGCAGTCATGCACGACAGTCTCCATTTCCTGTTTATCAGTTAAAAAGGAAGCAGGATTGATAATAGTGGATGTGACAATTTCTATATCATCCTGTTCCATCAAAACTGATTGATATTTCAAGAATCTTGATGGCGAGAGCCAGTGTCCCCCTTTTTGTTCTAAAACGGAGGTTACAGTGTGGGAAGTGTGCACAATCATCTTCTGTCCCAGTGTGAATTTTCGGGCTTCTTGGATAATCAAGACCACGGCAGCTACTGCCCGAAGGCATCCTGGCCATCCTTTGCTTACTTCATCCAATTGTTTGGAGAAGTATGCAACAGCTCGTTTATAAGGACCCAATTTCTGGGCCAAAATTCCCAAAGCTACTCCTTGTCTTTCATACGAGAACAGCCAAAAGGGCTTAGTTACATCGGGCAGGCCCAAAGCCGGAGCCCTCATTAGTTCCAATTTCAGTTCTTTGAATGCCCGCCTGGCTTCATCTGTCCATATTAATTGTGTCAAGCTATTTTTCAACAGTTCATACAAAGGTTTAACCAGAAGTCCATAATTATAGATCCATAATCGGCACCAACCTGTCATTCCCAGAAAGGTTCGAAGTCCTTTTACCGTGGTTGGTTCTGGAGTCCTGCAAATGGCTTCTTTCCGGTCATTCCCGAGCTGTCTCTGTCCCTTAGAAATCACGAATCCCAAGTATATTACTTCTTTCTTCAAGATCTGGGCTTTCTGTAATGAGACTCGGTAGCCACTTAGTCCAAGAAAGTTTAGCAAACTCACAGTCCATTCTTTACATTCTTCATCCTTTTCTGTGGCTATCAAAATATCATCTACATACTGTAAAAGAGTACCATTTCCTGGAGGTCTTTCCTAGGCCTCTAATTCTTTAGCTAATTGATTTCCAAAGATCGTGGGGCTGTTTTTAAATCCTTGAGGTAACACTGTCCAGGTTAGTTGGGTTTTTCGTCCCGAGTCAGGGTTTTCCCATTCAAAGGCAAATAAATTGCGGCTTTCAGGGGCCAAGGTGAGGCAAAAGAATGCATCTTTCAGATCTAATACTGTGAACCATTCATAAGTTTCTTTTAAATTAGTTAGTAAGGTGTATGGGTTTGCCACTACCGGATATAGATCTTCAACTATCTTATTTATTGCCCGCAGGTCTTGTACCAATCGATATGTTTTGCCATCAGGCTTTTTGATAGGCAAAATAGGAGCGTTATACTCTGAAGAGCATTCAATCAATAATCCAAATCTTATGAATTCCTCTATAATACTTTTCACTCCTCGCCTGTCCTCTAATTTCAGGGGATATTGCCTTACTTTGACAGGCTGTGCCCCCACTTTAACAACAACCAATTCTACATTTTTGGCCTTTCCAGGGATTCCTGATGCCCATACTCCTGGATATACCTGGTCTTTTATTTCCTGTATAATTTCCTGTCCCCTAACCTGTGGTTCAGTGAGGGTCAAACTTAAAATTTCAATGTGGTTTTCTTCTGGTATTTTAAATTCAATTTCCCCTTCATTAAATTTTATTTCAGCATTCAATTGTTCTAATAAGTCTCTTCCCAAAAGTGGTCTAGGAGCTTCAGGCAGGTAGAGAAATTTGTGAATCCCTACACTTTTCCCAATTTTGAATTTCAAGGGTTTCAAAAAGAAAGCTTTCTCGACCTGTCCGGTTGCTCCCACAATATTAACATTTTGTTTACTTATGGGCAGTAACTCCTGATTTAATACTGAAAATGTGGCACCTGTATCTACTAGAAATTCTACAGGTTTTTCTTCTTTCCCTAGCTGTATTTTTACCAAGGGTTCCGCTAGGGAAGATTCCCCTGGTCTCCATCAACTTTCTTTCGTGCTGGCAACTGTCACCGGTTTGCTCAATCTTGGGCAATCCTTCTTCCAATGCCCCATTTGCTTACAATAAGAGCATTGATCTCTCAAGAGGGGTTGATTTCTTCTGGGTGGGGCACTTACACCACTTCTTACAACTCCTCTCCCCTCATTAGTGTTGTTTATCTGACCCCCTGTGGTGCGCAAGGCAGCCACTGTAGCATTAGCAATTGTTCTGCCCATCATTCTCTCCTTCTGACTGTCTCTGTTCCGATACACTTGCCAAGCAGTCTCCAGCAATTTTTCTAAATCTCTTGCATCTTTTCCTTGCACTTTCTGTAACTTTCTCCTGATATCATCCGCCGACTGTCCCAAGAACAGGAATATCAACTGACCCTTTCCCTCCTGGGAGGTAGGGTCTAAAGGAGTATATTTCTGCATTCCTTCTTTTAACCGATTCAAAAAATCAGTAGGAGATTCCTTTTTATCTTGTTTTATTTCGTACAATTTAGACCAATTTACTGGTTTTGGGACAGCATTTCTTATTCCATAAGCAATCCATTCCCTGTACCTCACTAATAATTCCCTGGCTCCTGTTTGGTTGGGGTCCCAGCCAGGATTGGTAACTGGAACATGATTATCCACCGTTCCTGGCAGGGTTCCAGCCAAAACCAGAGCCTGTACCTGGGCTCTGGCTGCTCTCACAACCATCTGCTTCTCCGACTCACTAAACACCACATCCAACATTGCATCCACATCCTCCCAATCAGGGTCCTGAGTTTTCACAATCAATTCAAATCCTTTAGCAACCTTTTCAGGATCGTCCCGATAATTCCCTGCAGTAATTCGCCAGCCGTCCAAGTCTGCTAAAGTAAAAGGCACTTTGATTCTAACAGGTCCTCCCACTCCCATCGCCTGCCTTAGAGGGGCCTGTATAATAGGTCCCATTTTACTCCGAGTTCTGGCAGTGATGGGAGAAAATCCGATATCAGTTTCTTCCCTGACTCCTGCCTCCGATTCTTTAACCCCGACTGCACCAGCATCATCCTTCCCTATCACCTTCTTTCTCTGGCGGAGGCAAATAATCCTCCAGCCTTTCATTCTGTGAGCCAACTTTTAAACATCTCTGTCCAATGCTACACGCCGAACAACACCTCTTTAATTTTGTCTTTTGCTTATTTTTCTCTTTTTCTATCGCCAGAACCATAGGGTCCTGGGGTGTTAGATTGATTCCACATTCTTTCTGCCATTCAGGGTGATTTCGCAGGGTGAAAAACATATCGGCATAACCCACTTCATCCCATTTTCCTTCACGGCGTAGAAATAAAATGAGTTGTAACAAAGTATTATACTTTAAAGTTCCATTAAAAGGCCATTTTTCTCCTTCATCTAGCTTATATAAAGGCCACCACTGATTACAATATTTTATCAAGGTTTTACGATCCACACTACCTCCAGGTGTTCCCCGATATCTTTCCAGTGGGCCAAAATGCAGCCCAAAGGGCTCTTTTTCAGAACTCCACCCTGTTGGTTCCCCATTCTTAAACTTATACTACCCAAAGACAAAGACAAAGACAAAGGCTAGGGTATAAACACCACACACAATTAACAATTACAGCACAGACACAATAACCACTACTACCTCCCACTGATAACAAATGCCAGCATAAGCTGGTCAGAAACTTGCAAATACGCGTATACCAAACATATAGCGTATATCACATACGCATATGTAAACCAAAATCAAATACAAATGCACAAACAAACGACCATACCAATCAATTGATCAATACAACCATGCAACGTAGTAACCAAGTGATTAATACAAATCGTACATGCAATTGTATGCTACCCTGCGGGGTTCTCACGAACTGCGACTGATGGGTAGCTTCAAATGACCGGTCCCCAAAACCAAAAAGAATGCCTTATTCTTACCAGAGGTCCTTGTCTGCCCCCACACGGATCCGCCGAATCGGGGAGTCCCTCCAGAGAATTCTCCGGGGCCGGCCAAGGGAGTCTCCGACTCAGGGGGTCCTGCAGCCGGACAGAGATGGTCCCATCTGGGTCACCAAAACTGATACAAAAATTTGCGGATACTATCTTTCAAAGTCCGAACCTCCCCGTAAGAGGAAGCGGAGTATCCAGAAAGTTCCCGAAATAAAACTCAATAGCAACAGAGTCACTATTAAGCAGGCATCCTTTATTACAGCGCTGGGCAGCACTGGGGATTGATCCACCATAAGTGCTCCAGTGATTCAGTAAACTTCTAAAGATTATATACTATAAAGTCATACATATTAATGAGATTCACGAGGATTCATTAACATATGTAAAAGCTCAAGCTGCATGCATAGTTGTCCTTTTTGTGGTCTTTGGGAGTCCTCCAGTGGTCTCTGATGGTCTTCCTCACCTATCCGCTGGCTGAACTTTGGGTTTCCTTTGCCCATATATAGTCATTGAATGAGCTCCTCGGTCCTTTAGCCTTGGACTGTCACAAGGGGTTGATTTAAACTAGTTCCTCGAGTGCTTATCTCGGCACTGATGTCCTGAGTCTCTGTTATCAATGAATTTACGAGCTTATTCACTATCTTTTTAATCCTGTCTGGCACCAAGTTGCATTCTTCAAAACCCTGAAACTATCTTTGCAAGGGAGGAAACCACAAGAGAACAAGGATGCTTACAATAAGGACTAAGTCAAGGACTGTCAGGGGTTTAGTTCTTTCACCTGCTCCAGCAGGGCTCAGCAGCAGCCCGTGGCCCGTGAACCGTGGCGTGAACACATGCGTCCCTACGGGCTTCCCTGCTGCCCCTGCAGGTGTGGAAGGCCAGGGCTTTGAGCCTCAATGCCTGCCCCTCAGGGCTGTGCCCAAGAGACCCCCACATGTTTGGGACAGGGCATGTCCCGCCTTCCCAAGGCCAGGACCACCCCAGGAACAAAGCCACGAGGAGGGGGACGCCAGCTCTCCTTCCCCAGGCCGTGGTGCCATCTCCCAGCTTCTGCTGTTCTGCAGGCCTCCAGGGAAGCCCTCCTTGCTGGAGCAGAGCTCCTCAAGTGGAAACAGCTCAGACACCTGGTGCAGACAGAGCAGACATGGAGGATTGGAGAGTGTTTGGTGAGGACAAGCTGCAGGCCCCAGGGCCCAGGCTGGACAAGGGCTGCCCGCCGTGTCTGGGCTGTGGGCTCTGCACATGTGCCTCACCTGCCCTGCTGCAGCCCAGAGCCCACAGCCGTGAGCCGCAGCCTTCTCCCCTTCCCTGTGCGCAAGAAGAGAGCGCCCAAGGGCTCTTCTCCATGCCCCTCTCCCCTCCCCACACCCCGCAGGAGGGAAGGGTCTCAGCACCCCTGGGGCACCTCTGCCTGTGGCGCTCTCTGCTCCTCAGCCCCACAGGGCCCCTGGCTGAGAGACGGGAATTGGCTGGGGGGGGGGAAGGGGAACGGGGAGGTGCTGGCAGGAGGGAGTGCTCCAGCCCACTGGGGAGGGACTGTGGCATGCCCATACCCTTCTGCTCTCTCCAGCTGGAGCAGGACAGGAGCAGGGCCGAAGGATACTGTCATCAGAGCCTGCCATACCTGAAGGATGCTCAGGCCCCCTTGCGCGAGGCAGCCGTGAGGTTCATCGGTGAGCCACAGCCCCCACAGTCCCTCTTTGGGCAGCCTGGCCCCAGTCCCCGCCGCTGCACTGGCACCAAGGAGCAGCCCTGCGGCTGCCCGAGCCCCAGCTGCCCCGCGCAGGGCCTTGGCCTCCCTCTCCCACCCCTGCCCACGCAGGTGGCCTTGGTGGCCGCCTCGCTCAGTCCAACCCCGCTGAGCTGCTGCTCTTCCCCGGGCTCAGCCCTGATGAGGGGGAGGAGGGCGTGCGGCCCAGCCGGCAGGGCGGGGGGCTGCGCTGCTGGGAGCGTGCTGGGGAGCAGGGGGGACTGACAGAGCTCTGTGCCTAGGGCTTGCCGCGCGGCCCCTGAGGGACCAAAGCAAGGAGAAGCTGGCCGAGATGTGCAGCGGTGAGTAGGGGCAGCGCTGTGTTGGCCGGGGCTGGAGGGGCAGGGGACAGAGCCTGGGCAGGGTGCTGCCATGGCTGGCCCTGCTCCAGGGAAGCGCTTCAGGGCCAGGGGAATGTGTCGGGGCATTTGGGGCATTCCTGTGCAGCAGCAGCAGCAGCAGCTGCCGCTTTCTCCTGGCCGGGGAAAGCGGCAGGTGGGGCTGCCACGGTGTGCAGGGGATGCCTGGAAGCCTCTGCAGAGACAGCCCTTCATCTCACCTCTCTTTCTGTCACAGCCCTTCAGTCCCTGCAGGAAGACAGCGACCTCTCCATCCGTTCCCTGGCAGCTCAGACCGTCCTCAGCCTGAGCTCTCCCAGGGTGCAGGAAAGAGCACGACGCATCCTGCGAGCGCTGTGCTGCTGGTGCTGCTAAAAGCCAGGCAGAAGAGGTGCAACGTGCCTCAGGAAAATGCCTGTCTCTCAATAAAGCCGGAGCAACAAACGCCAAACCCCTGGTCTCCTTCACACGTGTAGCACCAGGAGCGTGCTGAGCAAACAGCATCCTTGCTGGCTGCTCCGGCTGCCTGCAGGTCACTCCCCCTCAGCACACCCTGGCTCCAGGCTTGTGTTACAAGTGTACCTCTCAGGGGGGCTGTCGTGGTTTAGCCGGCAGCTCAGCCCCACACAGTCGCTCCCTCACTCCCCCACCGGTAGATGGGGGAGAGAATCAGAAGGGTAACGCTCGTGGGTTGGGATAAGAACAGTTTAATAATTAAAATTAAAAGAAACAACAACAGAAATGCAATGTAAAGGAGAACAACGAGAGGCGCAAAACCCCGGGGGAGGGGGGAAGGGAGGGGAGAGGGGGAACGAACCGCCGGAACAAACCGCCCGCGCCGCAGCCGCCCGGCGACCCGACGCCGCGCCGCCCCCGCGCTGCCACTGCCCCCCCTCAATATACTGGTCACGGAGTTACATGGTATGGAATGAACCTGCCATTGGCCAGTCGGGGTCAGCCGCCCCCACCACGGCCCCGCCCCTCCCAGCCCCCCCCCCCCCACGCGGCAGAGCCTGGGAAGCTGGAAAGGTAGCCGACCCCCACAGTGAGGAGAATTAACCCCTTCTCAGCCGAAACCAGCACAGGGGCTTTTCCCCGGAGAGGCCACGTTTGTTCCCCCCTGGGCAAGTCTTTTCTTTAGAGAGCCAGAAGGCAACGGGGAAACGGCAGCGTGAAGGCACCGCGATTGCCTGGAGAGCTTCCTGACGCTCCCGCTTTCCAGCAGCTCGTGGCAGCGCAGCACCCGCTGAGCCAGGGTGTCCTTGTACCAAACTCCCAGCAGCTCAGCGGGGACGGAGGGGAGCGGGACCAACAGCTCTCGTCCCCTGGGAAACAGGAAACTCAAGGGGCTGCCCAGCCTGAGGACTCTGGCAAACCTGACCATCACCACGTCTGCAGCTCTGCTCGTGGCTCCCGAAGTGCCTGCAAGGGCAGCCCAGCCTTTGCACCCAAAACCCAGCAGACATCAGCAAGGCGCTAACGCGATTTCTGCACTCGGGGGACTGACATGCGAGCCAGGGTAGCAGCTTTCCTAGCTTGCTTCTTCTGAGGTGTTGGTGATGCTGGGCCCGGCCTTGAGCCTGGCAAAGCGGATGGATCCAGGCAATCTCTTGGGGACGGAAGGGGTGGGCGATTTCACTTTGCTATTAATACCTTGAAGCAAGTGGATTTGACCCAGCCACACCTTCTCAGCCACCCGCGGACAAGAACCACACCATGAGCGTGCACGTGGCCTGCTCAGCCCCACTCGGGCGCAACGTGGCGATTGTTAGCAATTCTGCCGCCTGGGGTTTGTTTTGGTGCCTCGGCAGTTTCTCAGCCTTCCAGGCTCTTTTGCTGGCGGGCTAGCAGGAAAAGCGGCGGCGTGCGGGGTGTGCCGGAGCCTTGTTGTCAGCCTGCCCTTGTCACCTTCGGCCAACGGCTCATCTGTTATTAGCAGAGGGCAGGACAACTGGTCACAGTGGAAGCAGCACATCCCTCAATTCACAGTGAGGGTTTCGCTGTTCAAAACGAGGCTTTCAGCTTTAACACCGGGGTTTGGACCCTAAAAGTGAGGTTTGCGGTCCTAACTATAAGGCTTTGATGTGAAAAGAGGGTTTGGGTGCTTTAAAGTGATTCTTTGGGACCTAAGAATGAGGGCTTGTCCCTAAAGAGGTGGAGTTTGGAGCCTAAATGTGATACATAAAAATATATAAAAGTGGGATATAAAACTGAGGCTTTGAGCCTTAAATACAGATTTGAAGCGTATAAGTGACGCTTTGGGACAGAAACCTGAGGCTTTGAGTGTTAAAAGAGGGGCTTGGGCCATAAATGTGAGGGCATGGAGCCCTAAAAATGAGGCTTTGACCCTAAAGAAGACAGGTTGAGAGCCTGAAAGTGAGGGTTTGGGACCTAAAAATGAGGCTATCATCCCTAATAGAGGGGTTTGGAACTTGAAACTGAGGCTTTGAGAGTTAAAAGAGGGGATTGGACCCTGAAACTGAGGGTTTGAGACCTCTAAATGAGGCTTTGTGTCTTTAAAATTGGGGACTGGACCCTGAAAGGGAAGGTTTGGAGAACTTAAAATGAGGCGTTGATCCTAAAAAGACAGGTAGGTTTGAAGCCTAAAAGTGACGCTTTGGGACAGAAAACTGAGGCTTTGAGTGTTAAAAGAGGGGCTTATGCATAAATGTGAGGGTTTGGGACCCTAAAAATGAGGCTTGGACCCTAAAAAATGCAGGTTGAGAGCCTGAAAGTGAGGGTTTGTCACTTTAAAATGAGGCTTTAACCCCTAATAGAGATTAGAAGAGTGTATCTGTCACGAAGCAAGGGTAGGGCACGGGAAGGGTGGTCAGCTCCAGCCTCCCCGTGGGTCTGTGGGCATCGCAGCGAGGCCCCAGCAAGCACCTGCTGTTGCTGCTTCGCCACTTCCCCACGCCGTGATGGAGTCCGGCGGGTTTGCAAGCACAGTGCGAAGGTGCTAAGGGGGCTGGAGGGCAACCGCAGGGGTCCTAGAGGGGCTAGAGGACAAAGAGAGTGCCTTGGTCGCCATGACTGCCTCAGAAAGAAAGGGGTCCTCAGGGGCCCAGATGAGCCATGGGAGGCCCTGGGCCCTGACAAACCCCTCTGGAGGAGTGCTGAGGGGAGTGAGGTGGTACTGTAGAGTGGAGGGGGCCAGGCCCCAGTCTCGTGGGGTTTCATGGCTGCTAGAGGTCCTGGAGAAGAGGGGCCTGGGGTTGCAAGGAAGGCCCCCCGAGGGGTCCTGCGTGGGCTGGAGCAATCCTCACACAGCTACAGAGGCAAAGGGAGGAGTCCTGAGGTTGGACTGTGCCCGAGAGCCCTCCACTGGCCCCAGAGAAGGCCCACGGTGGGCTTTTGCGCCCAAGCAGGGCCAAGGGAGGGTTCCTGAGGCTCAAAGGGAGGGAACAAGGAGGCGAACGGAGGGGTGCTGTGGGGACCAGGGAGCAAGCTGAGGCCTCTGGAGCACATCAAAAGGGGCACTGGGGCGCTGAGAGGTTCTGAGGGGGCAACCGCGTCAGGCTGAGGCAACGCCAGGGGCAACTGAGGCAACAGAGGGGTTCGGAGGGGACTAGCGGCTATGAGGAGGCCTCCAGGCCTCAGGGGACTGGAAGGGAAACATAACAAGTCTCCAGGGGATCCGACGGCAAAAAGAGAGTCACCCCCCCTTACATTTCCGAGGCAGCTGGGGTTTATCCACTGCTTTCCCATGCAGTCCCCAGCTCTCCCCACTTGCCCTCAGCCAGGCAGCTCGCACGCCCACACCCAGCCAGCTTGGGCAGAGCAGGGCTCTGAAGGTGCCTGAGCGTGGTCACGCTGGGCAGCGGCTCCTTGGCACCTCTCAGGCTGTCAGAGCAGGGGGCAGAGGCGGGAGCTCTTCCAGGGTCCCTTGGCCTTTGTTGGGGTGCCTCGGACTGCCTCCGTGGAACAGACACGCTCAGGCAACAGCACCGTGACTACAGCTCCTGGCACGTCCTGTGGACCAACGTGGCCGCACAACAGGCCTCTACCAGAAGATGACAGCTCCCGGCAGGCGCGGCAGGCCAACATGGCTGCCCAGAGGGGCTGTGCTGGAAGACTACGGCTGCCGGCATGACGAGGACCGCGGCCCTTCCCTTAGAGTTTATCCTGCTGGGTGCCAAACTTCCCCCTTTAACCCAAAGCCCCCACAGAGGACACAGCGCAGCCCTGCCGCACCGGCCCAGGGCTCCAGTGCCCCGGCGATACCACACAGCCATCCCCCGGGGTGTCGTGGTTTAGCCGGCAGCTCAGCCCCACACAGTCGCTCCCTCACTCCCCCACCGGTAGATGGGGGAGAGAATCAGAAGGGTAACGCTCGTGGGTTGGGATAAGAACAGTTTAATAATTAAAATTAAAAGAAACAACAATAGAAAATGCAATGTAAAGGAGAACAACGAGAGGCGCAAAGCCCCGGGGGAGGGGGGAAGGGAGGGGAGAGGGGGAACAAACTGCCGAAAACAAACCGCACGCGCCGCACCGCCTCCGCGCTGCCACTGCCCCCCCCAATATACTGGTCATGGTGTCACATGGTATGGAATGAACCTGCCGTTGGCCGGTCGGGGTCAGCCGCCCCCACCATGGCCCTGCCCCTCCCAGCTCCCCCCCGCCACGCGGCAGAGCGCGGGAAGCTGGAAAGGTAGCCGACCCCCACAGTGAGGAGAATTAACCCCTTCTCAGCCAAAACCAGCACATTCTCCACCCCTTATTCCATACCATTTACACCATGCCCAGGTCCCATACGATGCAATACAACCGTACCAACCACCACCCCTCCCCTTCCCATCCTTTAACATAATACACAGGCATCATAATATACAGGAAGCTGGAAAAGTAGCCGACCCCCACAGTGAGGAGAATTAACCCCTTCTCAGCCAAAACCAGCACATTCTCCACCCCTTATTCCATACCATTTACACCATGCCCAGGTCCCATACGATGCAATACAACCGTACCAACCACCACCCCTCCCCTTCCCATCCTTTAACATAATACACAGGCATCATTCCCTTAGTTCATGGACCTTCCCTGTAAAATGTCCATTAAAATGTCCATTGAGTTCACCCAGTCCGTGACTCTGGGCTCCATCTGCCGTATCAGTCTTTCAGGGTGGGAGAGATGGTCTGTGGCATTGGGTTGCTGCACGCCGAGTCAGTCATCGTTCCATCACTGCTGCACGGCTTGTTTCATAGTTGATCTTCCATGGGTTGGGAGGCTCGTACTCTGATATCATTGATACAACACAGAGGTGACACACAGTATTATATAGCAGTTCACATTGTGCCACTCAGTTCATTGACTGTTTTCACCCAAAATCAACCCCCCTTGAGGCACACATTGGATTTCTCCATCCTCCCGCATTACCCACCAAGTGCACCCGGGTCCTCGAGCAAAAGCAGTCCCACGAATGGGTTTGCCTTTGCTGGAGGCAGGAAGAACCCAGACTGTTTTGCCCAGCATACTTTTTGCGTGCACTACAGGGACTCTATCCCCTTCCACAGTATGTAGGCTTTCTGACTAGGCAGGGCCAGCTCGGTCGGCAGATCCCCTCATGTTGACTAACCACGTGGCTTTTGCTAAATGTGCATCCCAGTGCTTGAATGTTCCACCCCCCATTGCTCTCAGTGTAGTTTTTAACAGTCCATTGTACCGTTCAATTTTTCCAGAGGCTGGTGCGTGACAGGGGGTGTGATACACCCACTCAATGCCGCGCTCTTTGGCCCAGGTGTCTATGAGGCTATTTTGGAAATGAGTCCCATTGTCTGACTCAATCCTCTCTGGGGTGCCATGTCGCTACAGGACTTGTTTCTCAAGACCCAGGAGAGCGTTCCGGGCAGTGGCGTGGGGGACAGGAGATGTTTCCAGCCAGCCGGTCGTTGTTTCTACCATTGTAAGCACATGGCGCTTGCCTTGGTGGGTCTGTGGGAGTGCGATATAGTCAATTTGCCTCCCCGTATTTGTATTTCAGCCATCGTCCCCCATACCACAGAGGCTTTACCCGCTTCGCTTGCTTGATTGCAGCGCATGTGTCACATTCGTGGATAACCTGTGCAATAACATCCATGGTCAAGTCCACCCCTCGATCACGAGCCCACTGTATGTTGCATCTCTCCCTTGATGGCCTGAGGTGTCATGGGCCCACCGAGCTAGAAATAGTTCACCCTTATGCTGCCAGTCCAGATCCACCTCAGCCACTTCAATCTTGGCAGCCTGATCCACCTCCTGGTTGTTTCAATGCTCTTCAGTGGCCCGACTCCTGCGGACATGAGCATCCACATGCCGTACCTTTACAACCAGGTTCTCTACCCGGGCAGCAATATCTTGCCACAATGTGGCAGCCCAGATGGGTTTGCCTCTGCGCTGCCAGTTGCTTTGCTTCCACTGCTGCAGCCAGCCCCACAAGGCATTTGCCACCATCCAGGAGTCAGTATAGAGATAGAGCACTGGCCACTTTTCCCGTTCAGCGATGGCTAAGGCCAGCTGGATGGCCTTTACCTCTGCAAAGTGGCTCGATTCACCTTCTCCTTCAGCAGTTTCTGCGACTTGTCGTGTAGGACTCCATACAGCAGCCTTCCATCTCCGGTGCTTTCCCACAAGGCGACAGGACCCATCAGTGAACAGGGCATACTGCTTCTCATCTTCTGGCAGTTTGTTATACAGTGGGGCTTCTTCAGCACGTGTCACCTCCTCCTCTGGTGATAATCCAAAATCTTTGCCTTCTGGCCAGTCCATAATCACTTCCAAGATTCCTGGGCGACTGGGGTTTCCTACTCGAGCCCGCTGGGTGATCAGTGCAACCCATTTACTCCATGTAGCATCAGTTGCATGGTGTGTAGAGGGGATGTTTCCTTTGAACATCCAGCCCAGCACTGGCAGTCGGGGTGCCAGGAGCAGCTGTGCCTCAGTACCAACCACTTCTGAAGCAGCTCGGACCCCCTCATATGCTGCCAATATCTCTTTTTCAGTTGGAGTATAGCGGGCTTCGGACCCTCTGTATCCCCGACTCCAAAACCCTAGGGGTCGACCTCGGGTCTCCCCTGGTGCTTTCTGCCAGAGGCTCCAGGTAGGGCCATTCTCCCTGGCTGCAGTGTAGAGCACATTTTTTACATCTTGTCCTGCCCGGACTGGCGCAAGAGCTACTGCATGAACTATTTCTCGTTTAATCTGTTCAAAGGCTTGTCGTTGCTCAGGGCCCCATTTGAAATCATTCTTTTTCCGGGTCACTTGATAGAGAGGGCTTACGATCATACTGTAATCTGGAATATGCATTCTCCAAAAACCCACAACGCCCAAGAAAGCTTGTGTTTCCTTTTTGCTAGTTGGTGGAGACATGGCTGCTATTTTGTTGATCACATCCATTGGAATCTGACGACGACCATCTTGCCATTTGATTCCTAAGAACTGGATTTCTCGTGTGGGTCCCTTCACCTTACTTTGTTTTATGGCAAAACCAGCTTTCAGAAGGATTTGGACTATTTTCTCTCCTTTCTCAAAAACTTCTTCCGCTGTGTTGCTCCACACAATGATGTCATCAATGTATTGAAGGTGTTCTGGAGCTTCTCCCTGTTCCAGTACAGTCTGAATCAGTCCATGGCAAATGGTAGGACTGTGTTTCGACCCCTGGGGCAGTCGATTCCAGGTGTACTGGACGCCCCTCCATGTGAAAGCAAACTGTGGCCCGCATTCTGCTGCCAGAGGGATTGAGAAGAATGCATTAGCAATATCAGTTGTGGCATACCACTTGGCTGCCTTGGACTCCAGTTCGTATTGAAGTTCTAGCATGTCTGGCACAGCAGCACTCAACGGTGGAGTGACTTCATTCAGGCCACGGTAGTCTACTGTTAGTCTCCACTCTCCATTAGACTTCCGCACTGGCCATATGGGACTGTTAAAGGGTGAGTGGGTCTTACTGATGACTCCTTGGCTCCTCAGTTGGTGAATGAGTTTATGGATGGGGATCAGAGAGTCTCTGTTGGTGCGATATTGCTGCCGGTGCACTTTTGTGGTGGCGATTGGCACCTGTTGTTCTTTGACCTTCAGCAACCCCACCACAGAAGGGTCCTTTGAGAGACCGGGCAAGGTAGACAGCTGTTCAGTTTCCTCCGTCTCCAAGGCAGCTACACCAAAAGCCCACTTGTAACCATTTGGGTCCTTGAAATACCCTCTCCTGAGGTAGTCTATGCCCAGGATGCACGGAGCCTCTGGGCCAGTCACAATGGGGTGCTTCTGCCACTCGTTGCCAGTTGGGCTCACTTCGGCCTCCAATACAGTTAGCTCTTGGGATCCCCCTGTCACTCCAGCAATGCTGATGGGTTCTGCCCCTATATAGTTTGATGGCAGTAAGGTGCACTGTGCGCCGGTGTCCACTAAAGCTTTATGCTCCTGTGGGTCGGACGTGCCAGGCCATCGGATCCACACAGTCCAGTAAGCCCGGTTATCCCTTTCCTCCACCCAGCTGGAGGCAGGGCCCCTCTAGTCCTGATCATAGTATTCAACACTCCCTTCCTGTAAATGTGAATCAGGAGTCCCTCTGTTACACTTAGAAATAAAATCTCCACTTCTCCTCCTCTGTCTGGGGACCTGCTCACCGGAAACTGGAGCAGCAGCTTTCCTGGAAGAGCCTCCCTGAGTGACACTTCTTCCTTGCAGTTCATGTACTCGTGCCTGTAGGGTCGAAGTAGGCTTGCCATCCCACCTCATCATGTCCTCTCCGTGGTCACACAGGTAGAACCATAGGGTGGCCCGTGGTGTGTATCCCCTTCCTTGAGCCAGAGGACGCTTATTCCTAACAGCTGAGACACTACTCTGTCGCGGTGGGGAGTAGGACAGATCTTCTTTGAGTTGCTGGACCTCTTGGGATAGTTTCTCCGCAGCAGAGGCGAGCGAGGATGAGAGATTTGTCTCGTAACCCCGGAGTCTATCAATCACCTCCGCCACTGTTGGTGCCTCGTCCCCTCTCCAGGCCATCACTGCCAATGAGGCTGCATACGAGGATGGTGCGCTCCGTACAAACTTCCGCCACATGGGTCGTGTGCACTGGGCTTCATCTGGATCTTTGGGTGACCGTTGATCATCCAGGTCACCATAAATCACCTCAAACACAGCTAATTCCCTTAGATACTGGATGCCTTTCTCCATAGTTGTCCATTTTCCTGGGCGATATGTAACATCTTCTTTAAAGGGATACCTTTCCTTCACTCCGGACAGGAGTCGCCTCCAGAGGCTGAGGGCTTGTGGTTTTTTTCCAATTGCTTTGTCAACGCCCCTTCCCCAGAAAGGGATCCCAATTGTTTGGCTTCTTTTCCCTCTAGTTCCAGGCTACTGGCCCCATTATCCCAGCATCGGAGCAGCCAGGTGGCAATGTGCTCACCTGAAGGACGGCTATAATCTTTTCGCATATCTTGCAACTCGCTTAAGGACAGGGATCGGGTGGTCTCTCTTTCATTTATTACTTCTCCCTCCTCTCCCCGCGATGGCCCTGGTTCTTCATCATCCCGTTCTAAACGAGTTGATGTCCGCTTCCAATATTTCGTCTTGTGTATGGGGGCAACTGATACTGGTACGGGTTTATTTTCTGAGCTAGCTCCGGTACTTGTTGTGGGGGTTTGAGTGGCTGCAGTGCCTGTTGTCAGGGCTGGGTTGTCTACAGTGCCAGTCACTTTGCATTTCAATCCAGAGATTGCTACGGGCAAGCAGCACCATCAGCAGCACAGGGTGCAGATGCTGTCAAGAAACTCTATCTTCTGTCCCTCGTCCTGGCAGCCAAGGAAGAGAGGGACAGACAGGGAACGTGAGAGGGGGGCACAGGGCCAGCGGGACTGGAGTACTGGTGGTGCAGTGCCGCGTGGGCGACCTGGGAGAAGCCGCTCTGCCCAGCCAGCACACCTCCGGCAGCCCGGCAGCAGAGCCCCTGTCAGCAGACGCTGGCACAGCCACGTTCAAACTGGTGACGGTTACCTTTTCTGTGCTGCTGACAAAGGCCTGGATGGAGTCCACGGTTTCCTTTTCGTCTTGGTACACAGGTAACCACGAGGCATCTAATAGAGGAGGAGAGCAGGGAGGCTTGTAGGGAGGCTTGTAGGGAGGGTCCGGTGGCAGGGTAGAGCAGGGGAGGGAGGTCTGCCCTCCGTCCAGCCCCATGCCTGCTGCCCTGGCGCGTTCTTCCCATGCACGGCAGGGATGGAGCGTGCCCGGCAGGCGGGCTGCCATGCTGGAGCACAGCACAGCTGGGCAAAGCCCCCAGTGCAACGGGCTGCGGAACTTGCTTGCAGATGGGCGGGAAAGGTCCCCGTCCCACAGCGTTGCTGCCTCCTGCCAGCCCAGCTGCCCCTGGCTGCCCGTGCCCCGGAGCAGGAGCTGGGTCCCCTCTGCTCTCTCCCTCCTTGGGGGAGGCTGTGCCGGGGCCAGCTCCCAGCCCTGAGCATGCCCTGCATTCAGGCCACCGCCCATGGGACCCCCGCTGCCAGCGTGCCGGGGAAACGTGAGCCTGGCGTCGAGCAGGGCGCGCTGGCTGGCCCCAGCCCTGCCCAGACCAACAGGACCCCTCACTCACCAATCTGCAGTGGCTGCACCGTGCACACCTCGTAGGGTTCCGGTGGAGAGCTGCTCTCCTGGGGAGCCCTGTCCTCCTGCCAGGCCACCCTGGGGCGGCTGGGGGGTCTCTCCGCCATGCTGCGGGATGGAGGAAAGGGGTAGGAGTGGGGAAGGGGGAGGCTTTGGCAAAACGCTTTGGTGCCGCGGGGCTGCCAGCGGCAGCAGGGGAAGATGTGGGCTGCGCTCGGGGGCTCCTCGCCGTCTCCGTGCTCCTGCCCTGTCCCGTCGCTGTCCTGCTGGACACTGCGGGCTGGGGGCTGCAGCCGCACTTACCACATGCGGCGCAGTGGGGTGTCACAAAGGGACGTGTCAAAGGGCCCCACTGTGACCCGCCGCCCGGGGAGGGAGGGGCAGGGTGTCCCCTGGGGAGGCACGGGGCCGGCTCAGACCAGGGCACCTGGGTACTCTCCAGGTGCCTCCAGGTCCCCCTTTGCCCTCATGTCCATGCAGGACCTCACAGTGGCCCTCCGGTGTGAAGGGAGCATGTGTGGAGAACTCGGCCGCGATCATTAACGATTAGCACGAGATAACCAAAAGCTTGGAAAATGTCATTAGCGCCACAAGAAGTTAGGTGGGATAGAAACACTCGGGACGCTGGCTTCACATTTTTTCATGCCCAGCTCTGAGCTTATAGCTGAAAGTGATAGTTCCTACTGTGCTGCAGCGGAGAAGTTTCCATGTTGCTAAACACCAACCACCTCTCCAACCCCTGCCTGGAGACAACATTGTCCGTGGGCCAAAAAATTCAAATTATTAAACTCTCCTGCAGAAATGGGCTGTTCATGGAAGCTGGCCCAAGGAGCAGGAGGTCAGGCAGGAGGAGTGCCCCATCAGGTACCCACGGAGGGCTGGAGGTGGTGGTCAGCCACCACCAGTGCAACCATCGGGGAGTTCTCCATCATGGCCACAAACCAGACTCAGAAAACAAACTGTAAGACAGGGATCTCCATTTCTGAGAGGTTCCCAAAGCCTAAAAGGGGTAAACTCGGGAAGTTGTTTCATCTTCTTTTTCCTTTTCCCTGCACGAGCTCTTTGTGATGAGAAGATGAGAAGAGATGAAGTGGTAAAATGATGGTTTCTGTGAAGCTAGCGTAAATCTCATCCTTTTAACTTCAGGGCTCCGGGACGTGCTGGAGAGCAACAGGGAGATCCTGAGGGGACATGAGGGTGAAGTTGCCTCGGGGTGCCCTGAGAGGACCCAGGTCGCCAGGGGCCACCCTGCCCCTCCCACCTGGGCGACGGGTCACAGTGGGTCCCTTTGTGACCCGCTGCTTTGAGACCCCCTGGCACTGTATATAGCCGGCGCGGCTCCACCCCACAGTGTCCAACAGGACAGCGGCGGGACAAGGCAGGAGCGTGGAGCTGGCGAGGAGTCCCCCAGGCACAGCCCACATCTTGTCCCATTAGCCCCGAGGTGTTTCCCCAAGGCTTCCCCCTTCCCCATCCTTACCCCCTTCCTTCATCTCTGAGGATGGTGAATAGACCCCCCAGCCACCCCCTTGTGGCCTGGGAGGAGGTGGGGGTTCCTCAGGAGAGCAGCTCTCCACCGGAGCCCCATGAGGTGTGTGCGGTCCAGCCGCTGCAGGCAGGTGAGTGAGGGGCTCCAGCATCACAGTCTCCAGCCTCGAGGCCCCTGGGGAGGCTGCGCCTGGGGAGTGGGCGTGGGGATGAAGGGCAGAGTTCCTTCCTCTGCCCACTCCTGCCTGCAGCTGTGCTCTACAGCCCTCCCGGCTCTCCTCCTTTGCTAGATGCCAGCTGGCTAGCCGTGTATGAAGAGGAACAGGAAACGGTGGACTTCATCCAGGCTTTTCTCAAGAGCTCAGGAAAGGTAACCGCAGCTATTTCCCTTGCTTCTCTGCCAGCGCCTCCTGATCGGAACCCCAGCTCCGCTGCCTGCTGCTGGCCGGCTGTCGGCTGGGCAGAGCTGCTCTCCCACACGACTCTGCACCCCCAGTGCTCTAGTCCCGCTGGCCATGTCTCCCCTGCTCACACTCCTCCTTCGTCTCTCTATCCCCTGGCTGCCAGGAGGAGACCGAGAAGATGCAGTTCCTCAAGCGCATCTGCACGCTCTGCAGAGCTGCCAGGCACAAGGGCTTGTTGCAGGGCCTGGATGTCTTCTGCCACGGATTTGAGCTGGCCAAGAGCATCAAAGTAAGGGGACACTCGGAGGGTCTGGGGAAGGGGTCAGGGTCCCCAGTCACCGGCACGCTGCGAGGGCAGCATTTGGGCAGGATGAAACATGCATGGACGCTCCAAGGGGACTCAGGTGCTGCTGAGAATCCCCGCCAGCAAAGACCCCAGTGCCAGGGCTGGCAGGGACCGCACTGGGTCTACTGGCACTGGGTGCTGGCGGCTGCCAGGACCCTCATCCCAATTGTGCTCCGCAGGCACTTCTGGAAGAGGAGCCCAGGGACCAGCTGCGCACGGCTGTGCGGCAGCTTGCCATGGATGCCATCGCCGCCTTGAGGTACCTGCCCATCCCTCCTGGGGACCCCTGCCCTGGAGGTCCATGCCCTGAGGTGCCTGAGGCCTCCAGGCACCTCTCCCCAACACCGGCATCCAACAGGCCCCTCTCTCTCTTTGCAGCTCAGTAGAGACAGTGCTGGAGGGTCAGAAGGAAAGCCTCATACATGCCTGCTTCACCAGCGTCTTCTCGCTCCCTCCAGAAGAGGACATGCAGGACCTGGATGCTTCTCTCTACTGCCAGGTATGCGCTGAGCGAGCCCCATGTCCCTCTGGGCTGCCCTGTGCCAGGAGATGGCTGCAGATCCAAGGCAGATTCAGGGTGTCGGTTTTGCTTTCCCGCTCTCGTCCCTTCGTCCCCTCCTCATGGGCCTGGCCGCGTCCAGGCCTCTCTGCCCCGAGGCCTCCCCCAGCCACCGCGAGGCAGCACGGATGTCCTCCTTGGTGTTGGGAGTTCAGGTCCACCTCCTGAGGGTGAGAGGGACTGCCAAAAGATGCCACCACCCTCTGTCCTCCTTGCAGACCCTGGATGCCATGGACAGCATGCTGCGTGTGTTGGTGTTCAGCTCTCCTGCCTCTGGCCTCAGCAAGGAGCTGCAGACTGTCTTGAAGGTCTGGCATTTGCAAAGAGCAGGGTTGGCAGGGGCTGTTCATCTCCCTGGAGGGAAGGGACTGTCCACTCCTGAGTGGACGGTCTCCACCTCAGTGCCATGCAGGGTGCCCACCTCCCCTGGGGGAGCTGAGGGCTGCCCACAATGCTCTTCTGGAGCCCGGTGTCCCCGGGCTGCTGTCAAAGTCCCTTTCCCCTCCACAGACTTCCTCCTGTGTCATGGTAAAGCCTTGCCAGCTCAGGTCCCCAAAGCTTTTCTAGCACCAAAGCAATGGGGGAAATTTGGCCCCTCTCCTTCAGCACCCTGCGTTCCTCCCCTGACCCAAATGGGGCAGAGACCCCACTGGGACCTGCACGGGGAGCCTGGCCCTGAAGTCCTCCTCCCCTGGCTTCCCAGGGGGGCATACCCCCAAGCCTGGACTGTGTGAGTCCAGTCAGGAGTTCAGCAGCTCTGCTTCTGCTGGAGTGGGCCTCAGCTCCCCGGCAGATTGGCAGCTTCTCTCCTCTCCTCCCCTCCCAGATGCTGCTGACCTTGACCAACTCCCAGAGTGCAGCTGTGCGCACAAGGGCCTTGAGGAGGATTCAGAGGCTGAGCCACGTGCTGGCCAGATGGCCCTCACTGGAGGTAAGGAGGCAGGCAGCCTCCAGCCAGGACATCTCCCCTTCCCTGTGCACACCCGAGCAGCGTGCAGCTCAGGGTTCCTGCCAGGCCTTGGGCACCACTCAGCAAGGCTCTGCCCTGAAGCGAGGGTCTTGGTCCCGTGGACTCCTCTCCCCAGTCCCACCTCTGCCAGGACCTGGAGCTGCACCCAGCCCTGTCCCTGTGTGGGGCAGCACTGCCCCAGGAGCCTGGTGGGAGCTGCCCAGCTCTAGCTGCTTGGAGAGCTGGGGCCAGCAGGGCCCTGCAAAGCTCTGAACCGCCTGAGATACTGCCCTGGGCACAGTCTTGGGTTCACGGCTTTGACCCCAACGGCCTCGCCTCAGCCCTTCTGCTGTTCTGTCTCCCTCCCCCAGGCCTGGCAAGATGAGTTCAGCCACGGCTGCTACACAGAGGTCCAGATCCCCATCCTGGGACGGCTACTGGGATGTCTCATCCTTCTCAGCTCTTGCAAGGAAGAAGAGAGCAGCCACGTGGCTTCAGATGCTCTTTACTCCATCTACAGGTTCATTTGTCAGCGAGAAAGTAAGAGGAGCTGTGTCGTGGGCTGGGTCCCTCCACACACAGACTTCTCCTGATAGCGTCTGCTCCTCTTCCTGGGCATCGCGCTGGACCGTTCTGGTGCTTGCAGGAGGCTCTCTGTCACAGTCTGCCAGCTTCCCTGACCTCCCTGGCCCTTTGCAGCTGCTTCCCATAGGATCCCAGCTATCATTTTTCTGTGGAGCGGAGTGCTCTCCTGAGGTCCAGGATCCACTCTCTGCTGCTCTCCATCCTCGTTCCTTTCAGGATCTTGAGCCCCCCTGTTTTGTGGTCCTCACACCCACAGCTACCATCGATTACCACAGCCTGAAACCAATTCTTCCCTCTCATTGAACAGCAGATCAGGCTGGGCGTCACCCCGGCTGCACCCTCCAATGCCTGTGGCAAGAAGCTGACCCTGACACCCTCCAGAAATCCCCTTGCCCACCACCACCTACCCTGACTGTGGGTTGTAACCCCTCGCCGCGGCCATTCCAAAAAGCTCTTTTCAGCGTTTGGTAAGCTTGTTGGCAAAGTTGCTGCCTCCTAACAACAGCTCTTTGTTTTCCCCTCCCCATTTAGGTAGGACGCGGTCAGAGGACAAGCCACAGCATCAACAGGCCCAAAGGGAATGGGAAGCTGAGAGCACTTCCTCGTGTTCTTTGCTCCACAAAGCCAGCACCCTGATCATGGTAATGATCTCCCCCCTTGCTGGGACTCTTGCCTGTGGCATCAGCAGGGGACTTGTGTGAGCAAAGGCATCCAGAATCAGTGGGGCTGGCGAGGCCTCGCTGTCCCTGCTGAGAGGGTTCCTGCTGTCCCGGTTCAGGGACGATGCAAGGGCTGCTCTCCAGTGTCCCAGCAGCAGCTCCAGCCCTCCTGGCCACCAGCAAGCCCCGCTTCTCTGTAGGGGCAAGCAGCACCATCAGGGCAGTCGTGTGACATGTCTTCCCTTCCTCCCTCCCGTAGGCAGGTAAAAACTACCTCCGGCCTTCTGAGAAGACAGGCATTGTCCTCACAGCCATTGAAGCCATGAGGCACTCCAGCACCTATGACAAGCAGGTGGCCAGGGCGGTGCTGAACAGGACCATGAGAGACCCTGCCTCCTGGCTGACAGATGTAAGTAGCTGGCCTGGCCTGCCCTTGAGCCCTTTCAAGCCTTATGCCTTGCCCCTGCCTTTGCCCCGCCTGTCCCTGCCTTTGCCCTGCTGTGCCTTGCGTCAGGCACCTAAAGCCATTTTGAGCCACCGGAGAAGGATGGGAAGTTTCAGTGGTGGCAGCTGAGGAAACGGCTGCACTGCAGTGGCAGCGCCACCTTCACCTGTGGCCCCTCCAGGTGCCAAGCATCGTGAGGTGCATCCATGAAAGCCTGCAGTCCACCAGCACAGTGTCAGGCCGGGAGAGCCTGGAAGCCCTGCTTGTCCTCCTGGCCTGCAAGTACCCCAGGGAACTGGTCTTCAGCATGGTGATCAATGTCCCACTATGTGACAGGTATGAGCCCCGACAGACCCAAGGGCTTGCTCCATTTGGGGAGAGGGGTCCCAGAGGCTCCCTTGGCTGCGAGAGACACTGAAAACTGCACGACATCCCCGAGGAGCGGGACCCTCCATCCCACCACATTTCCCAGCCCTGGAGGGTCATCCAGGCCTACAGCAGGCAAAGCTGGCCAAGCCAGGGCCCAGCGCTCCTCCCAGCCCCACGAGGAACACCACCTCAGCCCTCTCCTGCTTGCCCCCAAGCGAGGGGGGTGGGCAGCGCCAGGGCTGCGAGGCAGCCCAGGACTGGCTGGACTAGCCTGGGCACAGTGCCATGGCTGCGGCAGCCCTGCTGACGAAATGCTCTGTGCTTGGCAGCGCTGCCCTGTCCATGTGGGGGCTGATGCTCTTCCAGAACAAGACACCGACTGAGTTCCTGCCCGAGCTGAAGACAATCGTTAATTCACGGAAACGGCGGCACCGCAAGCTGATCAGCACCGCTGTGTTGCACGCCTGCAACATTCAGGAGGCAGTAAGTGACCAGACCTGGCCTTGCTCACCCTTGGGGATGTGCACGGCCGGGGACAGGAGACGCTTGTCGCGACCTGTGTGCCCTGCCTCCTTTGGGCCAACTCTTGCTCTCCAGTCGCTCCTCAGAGGCGTGAGAGCAAGAGGCTGCTGACAGTGGGAGGACAGGAGGAGCCAGCAAAGGCACTGTGCGGTCCTCCATGGGCAGGGCTGCTCCCACAACGGGCTGTCTGGTCCCGGTGCCCTTTCCCTGAGCTGCCAGTGGGAAGCAGGAGCCCCACGGGCTCTGCCCGTCTCTCACTGCCATCTTTGTTTCAGGTGCAAGACTGCACCAACGCTGAACAGCCGCGTTTTTCCTCCATACAACTCCTCCAGGAGCACCTGAGGGGTCCAAACCTGGGGTTTCACTGGCTGGTGCTCATGGGTCTCATCACCCTCTCAGAAAGACCCAAGACGGTGAGCAAGGCGTCAGGTTGAGCCACGTTGGCCAACACGGTGGCTTGGCCTTGGCTGGCAGTCAGGAGATGACTGCTCTCCCGCATACCACGTCTGTCTCCAGCCAGGACTGCTGCTGCCGTGACTGCTGCACCAGAAGCTGGAGGGGAGGCTGGTGCTCAGCAGCCAGAACATGTTTGCCAGGGTGGTCTCTGAACGCTTCACAAAGAGGAAATTCTGTGCTTCATCCAGGCAGGAAAAATCCAGGTCCTGCTGCCAGATGTTGTGGAGACCCTGCAGGATGCCAACAAAGACATCAAGAGGATGGCCCTGCTGGTCTTCCAAAACATGGTGCATTATATGAAGAGGAAGAAGGCCAGCCGCACCGCTCTCCAGTTCTCAGAGAAGCTCCTGCTGCTCTTTGATGATGTAAGGCTGCTGCGGGAGCCTGAGCTCTGCAGATGGATGCTGGCCCATGATAGTTGCCCTTCAGCCCAGCCCTATGTTGGCATGACCTTTTCCCCTCCTTGAGCGATCCCTCAGGGCTGTGTTCTGGGCTCTGCAGCCCATCACGGCTTCCCCCTGGCAGGCTGATGCCTCTGGGCAACTTGCGACCCCTGTGCTGGAGCCCAGCCCGGCCCCTGTGCAAAGCATCTGCAGACCAAGAGCTGCTCTCCAAGCCCTGAGAGCTCCCCCAGCTGCGTGGCCATGCAGCAGTGGGCAGGATCCGACCGCAGAGCAGCTCCCCTCCAATCGGCCGCGCCAACGCCTTTGCTCATCGTGTCCTGCCCTCCTGTCCTCCTCCCTACCAGGAGTGCAGCCAGCTGCGAGAGACCTCCATCTGCCTCTTCAAAGACCTGATGGAGGCTGTGGTGTGGTGTGACAGAAGGAGGATGAAGACCAAAGTGCGGAGGGGGCTGCTCCCGCTCTTCTTCCACATGAGTGACCAGAGCCCGAGCGTGGCCAAGGTGCAGATTTCAAAGCTGGCTAGTGATATGGGGAAAGGTGTGATGACACCACCGGGGTGCTCTGGGTGTGCTGGGTCAGGGCTGCTGGCAGCTGGCACGGGCGTTTCCCAGAGCTGCCCTACCTGGTCAGCAGGTCTCAGCAGCAGCAGCCCGTGGCCACCGAGGCCTGAACGCACCCTAAGGGCTGCCCAGATTTCCCTGCAGCTGTTGGAAACCAGGGCTTTGAGCCCCTGCCCCCCAGGGCTGTGCCCAAGGGTACCCGAGATGTTTAGGCCAGCACATGTCCCAGCTCCCTAAGGGCAGGATCACTCCAGGGCTCAGAGCTCTGCCCACCTGGAACCGGGGCAGCTCCAGCTGAGGAGCCAAGTGTCCCTCTGGGGGATGCCCATGGGAGGTGCTGCTGGCTCTGCCCTGCCCCAGGGCCTCTGGGACTGGGGCCCTCACCGCCTACAGCGTGAGCCCACAGCTCTTGCGAATCTGTTCTGCTGGCTGGCAGGATGAGATACCTGAGGTGGTGGCTGGGAACGGCTGGCAGCCCGGCCAAGAGCAAGGGGATGCCAGGTCTCCTTTCCCAGGCCGTGGTTCCACCTCCCATCCTCTGCTGCTCTGCAGGTCTCTAGGAAAGCCCTCGCTGTTGTGGCAAAGATCCTGGAATGGGAAGAGCTCAGGCACGTGATCTGCCCACAGCAGACTCAGAGGATCACAGAGTGCTTGGTAAGGACAACCCCCAAGCTCCAGGGCCCTCCCTGCCCTCGAGCACAGAAGCCGCAAGGGCTCTTCTCCAGTCCACTCTCCCCTCCCCACCAGCCCATGTGGGCCCTGGCAGACGGACAAAGGGGTCTCTGGACCCCCGGACCACCCTCTGCCTGTGGCTCTCTCTGCTCCTCAGCCCTACAGGGCTCTGGCTGGGAGATGGGAACAGCTTGTGGGGGGAAGGTGGGGGGAAGGGGATCACTGGCTGGAGGGAGTGCTCCAGCCCACTGGGGAGGGTCCCTGCCAGCCCCATGCCCTTCTGCTCTCTCCAGCTGGTGCAGGACAGCAGCAGGGTTGAAGAATACCTGCAGCAGAGCCTGCCATACCTGAAGGATGCTCAGGCCCCCTTGCGCGAGGCAGCCGTGAGGTTCATCGGTGAGCCACAGCCCCCGCAGTCCCTCTTTGGGCAGCCTGGCCCCAGTCCCCGCCGCTGCACTGGCACCAAGGAGCAGCCCTGCGGCTGCCCGAGCCCCAGCTGCCCCGCGCAGGGCCTTGGCCTCCCTCTCCCACCCCTGCCCACGCAGGTGGCCTTGGTGGCCGCCTCGCTCAGTCCAACCCCACTGAGCTGCTGCTCTTGCCCGGGCTCAGCCCTGATGAGGGGGAGGAGGGCGTGCGGCCCAGCCGGCAGGGCGGGGGGCTGCGCTGCTGGGAGCGTGCTGGGGAGCAGGGGGGGCTGACAGAGCTCTGTGCCTAGGGCTTGCCGCGCGGCCCCTGAGGGACCAAAGCAAGGAGAAGCTGGCCGAGATGTGCAGCGGTGAGTAGGGGCAGTGCTGTGTTGGCCAGGGCTGGAGGGGCAGGGGACAGAGCCTGGGCAGGGTGCTGCCATGGCTGGCCCTGCTCCAGGGAAGCGCTTCAGGGCCAGGGGAATGTGTCGGGGCATTTGGGGCATTCCTGTGCAGCAGCAGCAGCAGCAGCTGCCGCTTTCTCCTGGCCGGGGAAAGCGGCAGGTGGGGCTGCCACGGTGTGCAGGGGATGCCTGGAAGCCTCTGCAGAGACAGCCCTTCATCTCACCTCTCTTTCTGTCACAGCCCTTCAGTCCCTGCAGGAAGACAGCGACCTCTCCATCCGTTCCCTGGCAGCTCAGACCGTCCTCATCCTGAGCTCTCCCAGGGTGCAGGAAAGAGCATGACGCACCCTGCGAGCGCTGTGCTGCTGGTGCTGCTAAGCCAGGCAGAAGAGGTGCAACGTGCCTCAGGAAAATGCCTGTCTCTCAATAAAGCCGGAGCAACAAACGCCAAACCCCTGGTCTCCTTCACACGTGTAGCACCAGGAGCGTGCTGAGCAAACAGCATCCTTGCTGGCTGCTCCGGCTGCCTGCAGGTCACTCCCCCTCAGCACACCCTGGCTCCAGGCTTGTGTTACAAGTGTACCTCTCAGGGGGGCTCTCTCCCGGAGAAGCCACGTTTGTTCCCCCCTGGGCAAGTCTTTTCTTTAGAGAGCCAGAAGGCAACGGGGAAACGGCAGCGTGAAGGCACCGCGATTGCCCGGAGAGCTTCCTGACGCTCCCGCTTTCCAGCAGCTCGTGGCAGCGCAGCACCCGCTGACCCAGGGTGTCCTTGTACCAAACTCCCAGCTGCTCAGCGGGGATGGAGGGGAGCGGGACCAACAGCTCTCGTCCCCTGGGAAACAGGAAACTCAAGGGGCTGCCCAGCCTGAGGACTCTGGCAAACCTGACCATCACCACGTCTGCAGCTCTGCTCGTGGCTCCCGAAGCGCCTGCAAGGGCAGCCCAGCCTTTGCACCCAAAACCCAGCAGACATCAGCAAGGCGCTAACGCGATTTCTGCACTCGGGGGACTGACATGCGAGCCAGGGTAGCAGCTTTCCTAGCTTGCTTCTTCTGAGGTGTTGGTGATGCTGGGCCCAGCCTTGAGCCTGGCAAAGCGCATGGATCCAGGCAATCTCTTGGGGACGGAAGGGGTGGGCGATTTCACTTTGCTATTAATACCTTGAAGCAAGTGGATTTGACCCAGCCACACCTTCTCAGCCACCCGCGGACAAGAACCACACCATGAGCGTGCACGTGGCCTGCTCAGCCCCACTCGGGCGCAACGTGGCGATCGTTAGCAATTCTGCCGCCTGGGGTTTGTTTTGGCGCCTCGGCAGTTTCTCAGCCTTCCAGGCTCTTTTGCTGGCGGGCTAGCAGGAAAAGCGGCGGCGTGCGGGGTGTGCCGGAGCCTTGTTGTCAGCCTGCCCTTGTCACCTTCGGCCAACGGCTCATCTGTTATTAGCAGAGGGCAGGACAACTGGTCACAGTGGAAGCAGCACATCCCTCAATTCACAGTGAGGGTTTCGCTGTTCAAAACGAGGCTTTCAGCTTTAACACCGGGGTTTGGACCCTAAAAGTGAGGTTTGCGGTCCTAACTATAAGGCTTTGATGTGAAAAGAGGGTTTGGGTGCTTTAAAGTGATTCTTTGGGACCTAAGAATGAGGGCTTGTCCCTAAAGAGGTGGAGTTTGGAGCCTAAATGTGATACATAAAAATATATAAAAGTGGGATATAAAACTGAGGCTTTGAGCCTTAAATACAGATTTGAAGCGTATAAGTGACGCTTTGGGACAGAAACCTGAGGCTTTGAGTGTTAAAAGAGGGGCTTGGGCCATAAATGTGAGGGCATGGAGCCCTAAAAATGAGGCTTTGACCCTAAAGAAGACAGGTTGAGAGCCTGAAAGTGAGGGTTTGGGACCTAAAAATGAGGCTATCATCCCTAATAGAGGGGTTTGGAACTTGAAACTGAGGCTTTGAGAGTTAAAAGAGGGGATTGGACCCTGAAACTGAGGGTTTGAGACCTCTAAATGAGGCTTTGTGTCTTTAAAATTGGGGACTGGACCCTGAAAGGGAAGGTTTGGAGAACTTAAAATGAGGCGTTGATCCTAAAAAGACAGGTAGGTTTGAAGCCTAAAAGTGACGCTTTGGGACAGAAAACTGAGGCTTTGAGTGTTAAAAGAGGGGCTTATGCATAAATGTGAGGGTTTGGGACCCTAAAAATGAGGCTTGGACCCTAAAAAATGCAGGTTGAGAGCCTGAAAGTGAGGGTTTGTCACTTTAAAATGAGGCTTTAACCCCTAATAGAGATTAGAAGAGTGTATCTGTCACGAAGCAAGGGTAGGGCACGGGAAGGGTGGTCAGCTCCAGCCTCCCCGTGGGTCTGTGGGCATCGCAGCGAGGCCCCAGCAAGCACCTGCTGTTGCTGCTTCGCCACTTCCCCACGCCGTGATGGAGTCCGGCGGGTTTGCAAGCACAGTGCGAAGGTGCTAAGGGGGCTGGAGGGCAACCGCAGGGGTCCTAGAGGGGCTAGAGGACAAAGAGAGTGCCTTGGTCGCCATGACTGCCTCAGAAAGAAAGGGGTCCTCAGGGGCCCAGATGAGCCATGGGAGGCCCTGGGCCCTGACAAACCCCTCTGGAGGAGTGCTGAGGGGAGTGAGGTGGTACTGTAGAGTGGAGGGGGCCAGGCCCCAGTCTCGTGGGGTTTCATGGCTGCTAGAGGTCCTGCAGAAGAGGGGCCTGGGGTTGCAAGGAAGGCCCCCCGAGGGGTCCTGCGTGGGCTGGAGCAATCCTCACACAGCTACAGAGGCAAAGGGAGGAGTCCTGAGGTTGGACTGTGCCCGAGAGCCCTCCACTGGCCCCAGAGAAGGCCCACGGTGGGCTTTTGCGCCCAAGCAGGGCCAAGGGAGGGCTCCTGAGGCTCAAAGGGAGGGAACAAGGAGGCGAACGGAGGGGTGCTGCGGGGACCAGGGGGCAAGCTGAGGCCTCTGGAGCACATCAAAAGGGGCACTGGGGCGCTGAGAGGTTCTGAGGGGGCAACCGCGTCAGGCTGAGGCAACGCCAGGGGCAACTGAGGCAACAGAGGGGTTCGGAGGGGACTAGCGGCTATGAGGAGGCCTCCAGGCCTCAGGGGACTGGAAGGGAAACATAACAAGTCTCCAGGGGATCCGACGGCAAAAAGAGAGTCACCCCCCCTTACATTTCCGAGGCAGCTGGGGTTTATCCACTGCTTTCCCATGCAGTCCCCAGCTCTCCCCACTTGCCCTCAGCCAGGCAGCTCGCACGCCCACACCCAGCCAGCTTGGGCAGAGCAGGGCTCTGAAGGTGCCTGAGCGTGGTCACGCTGGGCAGCGGCTCCTTGGCACCTCTCAGGCTGTCAGAGCAGGGGGCAGAGGCGGGAGCTCTTCCAGGGTCCCTTGGCCTTTGTTGGGGTGCCTCGGACTGCCTCCGTGGAACAGGCACGCTCAGGCAACAGCACCGTGACTACAGCTCCTGGCACGTCCTGTGGACCAACGTGGCCGCACAGCAGGCCTCTACCAGAAGATGACAGCTCCCGGCAGGCCCGGCAGGCCAACATGGCTGCCCAAAGGGGCTGTGCTGGAAGACTACGGCTGCCGGCATGACGAGGACCGCGGCCCTTCCCTTAGAGTTTATCCTGCTGGGTGCCAAACTTCCCCCTTTAACCCAAAGCCCCCACAGAGGACGCAGCGCAGCCCTGCCGCACCGGCCCGGGGCTCCAGTGCCCCGGCGATACCACACAGCCATCCCCCGGGGTGTCGTGGTTTAGCCGGCAGCTCAGCCCCACACAGTCGCTCCCTCACTCCCCCACCGGTAGATGGGGGAGAGAATCAGAAGGGTAACGCTCGTGGGTTGGGATAAGAACAGTTTAATAATTAAAATTAAAAGAAACAACAATAGAAAATGCAATGTAAAGGAGAACAACGAGAGGCGCAAAGCCCCGGGGGAGGGGGGAAGGGAGGGGAGAGGGGGAACAAACTGCCGAAAACAAACCGCACGCGCCGCACCGCCTCCGCGCTGCCACTGCCCCCCCCAATATACTGGTCATGGTGTCACATGGTATGGAATGAACCTGCCGTTGGCCGGTCGGGGTCAGCCGCCCCCACCATGGCCCTGCCCCTCCCAGCTCCCCCCCGCCACGCGGCAGAGCGCGGGAAGCTGGAAAGGTAGCCGACCCCCACAGTGAGGAGAATTAACCCCTTCTCAGCCAAAACCAGCACATTCTCCACCCCTTATTCCATACCATTTACACCATGCCCAGGTCCCATACGATGCAATACAACCGTACCAACCACCACCCCTCCCCTTCCCATCCTTTAACATAATACACAGGCATCATTCCCTTAGTTCATGGACCTTCCCTGTAAAATGTCCATTAAAATGTCCATTGAGTTCACCCAGTCCGTGACTCTGGGCTCCATCTGCCGTATCAGTCTTTCAGGGTGGGAGAGATGGTCTGTGGCATTGGGTTGCTGCACGCCGAGTCAGTCATCGTTCCATCACTGCTGCACGGCTTGTTTCATAGTTGATCTTCCATGGGTTGGGAGGCTCGTACTCTGATATCATTGATACAACACAGAGGTGACACACAGTATTATATAGCAGTTCACATTGTGCCACTCAGTTCATTGACTGTTTTCACCCAAAATCAACCCCCCTTGAGGCACACATTGGATTTCTCCATCCTCCCGCATTACCCACCAAGTGCACCCGGGTCCTCGAGCAAAAGCAGTCCCACGAATGGGTTTGCCTTTGCCGGAGGCAGGAAGAACCCAGACTGTTTTGCCCAGCATACTTTTTGCGTGCACTACAGGGACTCTATCCCCTTCCACAGTATGTAGGCTTTCTGACTAGGCAGGGCCAGCTCGGTCGGCAGATCCCCTCGTGTTGACTAACCACGTGGCTTTTGCTAAATGTGCATCCCAGTGCTTGAATGTTCCACCCCCCATTGCTCTCAGTGTAGTTTTTAACAGTCCATTGTACCGTTCAATTTTTCCAGAGGCTGGTGTGTGACAGGGGGTGTGATACACCCACTCAATGCCGCGCTCTTTGGCCCAGGTGTCTATGAGGCTATTTTGGAAATGAGTCCCATTGTCTGACTCAATCCTCTCTGGGGTGCCATGTCGCTACAGGACTTGTTTCTCAAGACCCAGGAGAGCGTTCCGGGCAGTGGCGTGGGGGACAGGAGATGTTTCCAGCCAGCCGGTCGTTGTTTCTACCATTGTAAGCACATGGCGCTTGCCTTGGTGGGTCTGTGGGAGTGCGATATAGTCAATTTGCCTCCCCGTATTTGTATTTCAGCCATCGTCCCCCATACCACAGAGGCTTTACCCGCTTCGCTTGCTTGATTGCAGCGCATGTGTCACATTCGTGGATAACCTGTGCAATAACATCCATGGTCAAGTCCACCCCTCGATCACGAGCCCACTGTATGTTGCATCTCTCCCTTGATGGCCTGAGGTGTCATGGGCCCACCGAGCTAGAAATAGTTCACCCTTATGCTGCCAGTCCAGATCCACCTCAGCCACTTCAATCTTGGCAGCCTGATCCACCTCCTGGTTGTTTCAATGCTCTTCAGTGGCCCGACTCCTGCGGACATGAGCATCCACATGCCGTACCTTTACAACCAGGTTCTCTACCCGGGCAGCAATATCTTGCCACAATGTGGCAGCCCAGATGGGTTTGCCTCTGCGCTGCCAGTTGCTTTGCTTCCACTGCTGCAGCCAGCCCCACAAGGCATTTGCCACCATCCAGGAGTCAGTATAGAGATAGAGCACTGGCCACTTTTCCCGTTCAGCGATGGCTAAGGCCAGCTGGATGGCCTTTACCTCTGCAAAGTGGCTCGATTCACCTTCTCCTTCAGCAGTTTCTGCGACTTGTCGTGTAGGACTCCATACAGCAGCCTTCCATCTCCGGTGCTTTCCCACAAGGCGACAGGACCCATCAGTGAACAGGGCATACTGCTTCTCATCTTCTGGCAGTTTGTTATACAGTGGGGCTTCTTCAGCACGTGTCACCTCCTCCTCTGGTGATAATCCAAAATCTTTGCCTTCTGGCCAGTCCATAATCACTTCCAAGATTCCTGGGCGACTGGGGTTTCCTACTCGAGCCCGCTGGGTGATCAGCGCAACCCATTTACTCCATGTAGCATCAGTTGCATGGTGTGTAGAGGGGATGTTTCCTTTGAACATCCAGCCCAGCACTGGCAGTCGGGGTGCCAGGAGCAGCTGTGCCTCAGTACCAACCACTTCTGAAGCAGCTCGGACCCCCTCATATGCTGCCAATATCTCTTTTTCAGTTGGAGTATAGCGGGCTTCGGACCCTCTGTATCCCCGACTCCAAAACCCTAGGGGTCGACCTCGGGTCTCCCCTGGTGCTTTCTGCCAGAGGCTCCAGGTAGGGCCATTCTCCCTGGCTGCAGTGTAGAGCACATTTTTTACATCTTGTCCTGCCCGGACTGGCGCAAGAGCTACTGCATGAACTATTTCTCGTTTAATCTGTTCAAAGGCTTGTCGTTGCTCAGGGCCCCATTTGAAATCATTCTTTTTCCGGGTCACTTGATAGAGAGGGCTTACGATCATACTGTAATCTGGAATATGCATTCTCCAAAAACCCACAACGCCCAAGAAAGCTTGTGTTTCCTTTTTGCTAGTTGGTGGAGACATGGCTGCTATTTTGTTGATCACATCCATTGGAATCTGACGACGACCATCTTGCCATTTGATTCCTAAGAACTGGATTTCTCGTGTGGGTCCCTTCACCTTACTTTGTTTTATGGCAAAACCAGCTTTCAGAAGGATTTGGACTATTTTCTCTCCTTTCTCAAAAACTTCTTCCGCTGTGTTGCCCCACACAATGATGTCATCAATGTATTGAAGGTGTTCTGGAGCTTCTCCCTGTTCCAGTACAGTCTGAATCAGTCCATGGCAAATGGTAGGACTGTGTTTCGACCCCTGGGGCAGTCGATTCCAGGTGTACTGGACGCCCCTCCATGTGAAAGCAAACTGTGGCCCGCATTCTGCTGCCAGAGGGATTGAGAAGAATGCATTAGCAATATCAGTTGTGGCATACCACTTGGCTGCCTTGGACTCCAGTTCGTATTGAAGTTCTAGCATGTCTGGCACAGCAGCACTCAACGGTGGAGTGACTTCATTCAGGCCACGGTAGTCTACTGTTAGTCTCCACTCTCCATTAGACTTCCGCACTGGCCATATGGGACTGTTAAAGGGTGAGTGGGTCTTACTGATGACTCCTTGGCTCCTCAGTTGGTGAATGAGTTTATGGATGGGGATCAGAGAGTCTCTGTTGGTGCGATATTGCTGCCGGTGCACTTTTGTGGTGGCGATTGGCACCTGTTGTTCTTTGACCTTCAGCAACCCCACCACAGAAGGGTCCTTTGAGAGACCGGGCAAGGTAGACAGCTGTTCAGTTTCCTCCGTCTCCAAGGCAGCTACACCAAAAGCCCACTTGTAACCATTTGGGTCCTTGAAATACCCTCTCCTGAGGTAGTCTATGCCCAGGATGCACGGAGCCTCTGGGCCAGTCACAATGGGGTGCTTCTGCCACTCGTTGCCAGTTGGGCTCACTTCGGCCTCCAATACAGTTAGCTCTTGGGATCCCCCTGTCACTCCAGCAATGCTGATGGGTTCTGCCCCTATATAGTTTGATGGCAGTAAGGTGCACTGTGCGCCGGTGTCCACTAAAGCTTTATGCTCCTGTGGGTCGGACGTGCCAGGCCATCGGATCCACACAGTCCAGTAAGCCCGGTTATCCCTTTCCTCCACCCAGCTGGAGGCAGGGCCCCTCTAGTCCTGATCATAGTATTCAACACTCCCTTCCTGTAAATGTGAATCAGGAGTCCCTCTGTTACACTTAGAAATAAAATCTCCACTTCTCCTCCTCTGTCTGGGGACCTGCTCACCGGAAACTGGAGCAGCAGCTTTCCTGGAAGAGCCTCCCTGAGTGACACTTCTTCCTTGCAGTTCATGTACTCGTGCCTGTAGGGTCGAAGTAGGCTTGCCATCCCACCTCATCATGTCCTCTCCGTGGTCACACAGGTAGAACCATAGGGTGGCCCGTGGTGTGTATCCCCTTCCTTGAGCCAGAGGACGCTTATTCCTAACAGCTGAGACACTACTCTGTCGCGGTGGGGAGTAGGACAGATCTTCTTTGAGTTGCTGGACCTCTTGGGATAGTTTCTCCGCAGCAGAGGCGAGCGAGGATGAGAGATTTGTCTCGTAACCCCGGAGTCTATCAATCACCTCCGCCACTGTTGGTGCCTCGTCCCCTCTCCAGGCCATCACTGCCAATGAGGCTGCATACGAGGATGGTGCGCTCCGTACAAACTTCCGCCACATGGGTCGTGTGCACTGGGCTTCATCTGGATCTTTGGGTGACCGTTGATCATCCAGGTCACCATAAATCACCTCAAACACAGCTAATTCCCTTAGATACTGGATGCCTTTCTCCATAGTTGTCCATTTTCCTGGGCGATATGTAACATCTTCTTTAAAGGGATACCTTTCCTTCACTCCGGACAGGAGTCGCCTCCAGAGGCTGAGGGCTTGTGGTTTTTTTCCAATTGCTTTGTCAACGCCCCTTCCCCAGAAAGGGATCCCAATTGTTTGGCTTCTTTTCCCTCTAGTTCCAGGCTACTGGCCCCATTATCCCAGCATCGGAGCAGCCAGGTGGCAATGTGCTCACCTGAAGGACGGCTATAATCTTTTCGCATATCTTGCAACTCGCTTAAGGACAGGGATCGGGTGGTCTCTCTTTCATTTATTACTTCTCCCTCCTCTCCCCGCGATGGCCCTGGTTCTTCATCATCCCGTTCTAAACGAGTTGATGTCCGCTTCCAATATTTCGTCTTGTGTATGGGGGCAACTGATACTGGTACGGGTTTATTTTCTGAGCTAGCTCCGGTACTTGTTGTGGGGGTTTGAGTGGCTGCAGTGCCTGTTGTCAGGGCTGGGTTGTCTACAGTGCCAGTCACTTTGCATTTCAATCCAGAGTTTGCTACGGGCAAGCAGCACCATCAGCAGAACAGGGTGCAGATGCTGTCAAGAAACCCTATCTTCTGTCCCTCGTCCTGGCAGCCAAGGAAGAGAGGGACAGACAGGGAACGTGAGAGGGGGGCACAGGGCCAGCGGGACTGGAGTACTGGTGGTGCAGTGCCGCGTGGGCGACCTGGGAGAAGCCGCTCTGCCCAGCCAGCACACCTCCGGCAGCCCGGCAGCAGAGTCCCTGTCAGCAGACGCTGGCACAGCCATGTTCAAACTGGTGACGGTTACCTTTTCTGTGCTGCTGACAAAGGCCTGGATGGAGTCCACGGTTTCCTTTTCGTCTTGGTACACAGGTAACCACGAGGCATCTAATAGAGGAGGAGAGCAGGGAGGCTTGTAGGGAGGCTTGTAGGGAGGGTCCGGTGGCAGGGTAGAGCAGGGGAGGGAGGTCTGCCCTCCGTCCAGCCCCGTGCCTGCTGCACTGGCGCGTTCTTCCCATGCACGGCAGGGCTGGAGCGTGCCCAGCAGGCGGGCTGCCATGCTGGAGCACAGCACAGCTGGGCAAAGCCCCCAGTGCAACGGGCTGCGGAACTTGCTTGCAGATGGGCGGGAAAGGTCCCCGTCCCACAGCGTTGCTGCCTCCTGCCAGCCCAGCTGCCCCTGGCTGCCCGTGCCCCGGAGCAGGAGCTGGGTCCCCTCTGCTCTCTCCCTCCTTGGGGGAGGCTGTGCCGGGGCCAGCTCCCAGCCCTGAGCATGCCCTGCATTCAGGCCACCGCCCATGGGACCCCCGCTGCCAGCGTGCCGGGGAAACGTGAGCCTGGCATCGAGCAGGGTGCGCTGGCTGGCCCCAGCCCTGCCCAGACCAACAGGACCCCTCACTCACCAATCTGCAGTGGCTGCACCGTGCACACCTCGTAGGGTTCCGGTGGAGAGCTGCTCTCCTGGGGAGCCCTGTCCTCCTGCCAGGCCACCCTGGGGCGGCTGGGGGGTCTCTCTGCCATGCTGCGGGATGGAGGAAAGGGGTAGGAGTGGGGAAGGGGGAGGCTTTGGCAAAACGCTTTGGTGCCGCGGGGCTGCCAGCGGCAGCAGGGGAAGATGTGGGCTGCGCTCGGGGGCTCCTCGCCATCTCCGTGCTCCTGCCCTGTCCCGTCGCTGTCCTGCTGGACACTGCGGGCTGGGGGCCGCAGCCGCACTTACCACATGAGGCGCAGTGGGGTGTCACAAAGGGAGGTGTCAAAGGGCCCTACTGTGACCCGCCGCCCAGGCAGGGAGGGGCAGGGCGTCCCCTGGGGAGGCACGTGGCCAGCTCAACTCTTGTCTTCCTCCCAGCAAAGAAGAAGAGCTTGTGCGGAAAAGAGGGAAAAGGAGATTAAGCTTCTTCCACTGAGATTGCCCTTTTGGGATTTGGAAGTTCCCAGAAATGGAGATTCCCTGCTTTTCTTCTCGGTCTGCTTTGTGACCATGACGGAGGACACCCTCTTACAATTTCAGCCTTTCCCCGCTCTGAAGACCTCTTCCAGCACTGGCCTACTCAGGGTCCTTCGGGAGGCCTTCCTTGCGCCCCAGACCCCTCTGCGGGAGCTCGAGCTGCCCCTGGGGGATGGCTGTGTGGTATCGCCGGGGCACTGGAGCCCCGGGCCGGTGCGGCAGGGCTGCGCTGTGTCCTCTGTGGGGGCTTTGGGTTAAAGGGGGAAGTTTGGCACCCAGCAGGATAAACTCTTAAGGGAAGGGCCGCGGTCCTCGTCATGCCGGCAGCCGTAGTCTTCCAGCACAGCCCCTTTGGGCAGCCATGTTGGCCTGCCGCGCCTGCCGGGAGCTGTCATCTTCTGGTAGAGGCCTGTTGTGCGGCCACGTTGGTCCACAGGACGTGCCAGGAGCTGTAGTCACGGTGCTGTTGCCTGAGCGTGCCTGTTCCACGGAGGCAGTCCGAGGCACCCCAACAAAGGCCAAGGGACCCTGGAAGAGCTCCCGCCTCTGCCCCCTGCTCTGACAGCCTGAGAGGTGCCAAGGAGCCGCTGCCCAGCGTGACCACGCTCAGGCACCTTCAGAGCCCTGCTCTGCCCGAGCTGGCTGGGTGTGGGCGTGCGAGCTGCCTGGCTGAGGGCAAGTGGGGAGAGCTGGGGACTGCATGGGAAAGCAGTGGATAAACCCCAGCTGCCTCGGAAATGTAAGGGGGGGTGACTCTCTTTTTGCCGTCGAACCCCTGGAGACTTGTTATGCTTCCCTTCCAGTCCCCTGAGGCCTGGAGGCCTCCTCATAGCCGCTAGTCCCCTCCAAACCCCTCTGTTGCCTCAGTTGCCCCTGGCGTTGCCTCAGCCTGACGCGGTTGCCCCCTCAGAACCTCTCAGTGCCCCAGTGCCCCTTTTGATGTGCTCCAGAGGCCTCAGCTTGCTCCCTGGTCCCCACAGCACCCCTCCGTTCGCCTCCTTGTTCCCTCCCTTTGAGCCTCAGGAGCCCTCCCTTGGCCCTGCTTGGGCACAAAAGCCCACCGTGGGCCTTCTCTGGGGCCAGTGGAGGGCTCTCGGGCACAGTCCAACCTCAGGACTCCTCCCTTTGCCTCTGTAGCTGTGTGAGGATTGCTCCAGCCCACGCAGGACCCCTCGGGGGGCCTTCCTTGCAACCCCAGGCCCCTCTTCTCCAGGACCTCTAGCAGCCATGAAACCCCACGAGACTGGGGCCTGGCCCCCTCCACTCTACAGTACCACCTCACTCCCCTCAGCACTCCTCCAGAGGGGTTTGTCAGGGCCCAGGGCCTCCCATGGCTCATCTGGGCCCCTGAGGACCCCTTTCTTTCTGAGGCAGTCATGGCGACCAAGGCACTCTCTTTGTCCTCTAGCCCCTCTGGGACCCCTGCGGTTGCCCTCCAGCCCCCTTAGCACCTTCGCACTGTGCTTGCAAACCCGCCGGACTCCATCACGGCGTGGGGAAGTGGCGAAGCAGCAACAGCAGGTGCTTGCTGGGGCCTCGCTGCGATGCCCACAGACCCACGGGGAGGCTGGAGCTGACCACCCTTCCCGTGCCCTACCCTCGCTGCGTGACAGATACACTCTTCTAATCTCTATTAGGGGTTAAAGCCTCATTTTAAAGTGACAAACCCTCACTTTCAGGCTCTCAACCTGCATTTTTTAGGGTCCAAGCCTCATTTTTAGGGTCCCAAACCCTCACATTTATGCATAAGCCCCTCTTTTAACACTCAAAGCCTCAGTTTTCTGTCCCAAAGCGTCACTTTTAGGCTTCAAACCTACCTGTCTTTTTAGGATCAACGCCTCATTTTAAGTTCTCCAAACCTTCCCTTTCAGGGTCCAGTCCCCAATTTTAAAGACACAAAGCCTCATTTAGAGGTCTCAAACCCTCAGTTTCAGGGTCCAATCCCCTCTTTTAACTCTCAAAGCCTCAGTTTCAAGTTCCAAACCCCTCTATTAGGGATGATAGCCTCATTTTTAGGTCCCAAACCCTCACTTTCAGGCTCTCAACCTGTCTTCTTTAGGGTCAAAGCCTCATTTTTAGGGCTCCATGCCCTCACGTTTATGGCCCAAGCCCCTCTTTTAACACTCAAAGCCTCAGGTTTCTGTCCCAAAGCGTCACTTATACGCTTCAAATCTGTATTTAAGGCTCAAAGCCTCAGTTTTATATCCCACTTTTATATATTTTTATGTATCACATTTAGGCTCCAAACTCCACCTCTTTAGGGACAAGCCCTCATTCTTAGGTCCCAAAGAATCACTTTAAAGCACCCAAACCCTCTTTTCACATCAAAGCCTTATAGTTAGGACCGCAAACCTCACTTTTAGGGTCCAAACCCCGGTGTTAAAGCTGAAAGCCTCGTTTTGAACAGCGAAACCCTCACTGTGAATTGAGGGATGTGCTGCTTCCACTGTGACCAGTTGTCCTGCCCTCTGCTAATAACAGATGAGCCGTTGGCCGAAGGTGACAAGGGCAGGCTGACAACAAGGCTGCGGCACACCCCGCACGCCGCCGCTTTTCCTGCTAGCCCGCCAGCAAAAGAGCCTGGAAGGCTGAGAAACTGCCGAGGCGCCAAAACAAACCCCAGGCGGCAGAATTGCTAACAATCGCCACGTTGCGCCCGAGTGGGGCTGAGCAGGCCACGTGCACGCTCATGGTGTGGTTCTTGTCCGCGGGTGGCTGAGAAGGTGTGGCTGGGTCAAATCCACTTGCTTCAAGGTATTAATAGCAAAGTGAAATCGCCCACCCCTTCCGTCCCCAAGAGATTGCCTGGATCCATGCGCTTTGCCAGGCTCAAGGCTGGGCCCAGCATCACCAACACCTCAGAAGAAGCAAGCTAGGAAAGCTGCTACCCTGGCTCGCATGTCAGTCCCCCGAGTGCAGAAATCGCGTTAGCGCCTTGCTGATGTCTGCTGGGTTTTGGGTGCAAAGGCTGGGCTGCCCTTGCAGGCGCTTCGGGAGCCACGAGCAGAGCTGCAGACGTGGTGATGGTCAGGTTTGCCAGAGTCCTCAGGCTGGGCAGCCCCTTGAGTTTCCTGTTTCCCAGGGGACGAGAGCTGTCGGTCCCGCTCCCCTCCATCCCCGCTGAGCAGCTGGGAGTTTGGTACAAGGACACCCTGGGTCAGCGGGTGCTGCGCTGCCACGAGCTGCTGGAAAGCGGGAGCGTCAGGAAGCTCTCCGGGCAATCGCGGTGCCTTCACGCTGCCGTTTCCCCGTTGCCTTCTGGCTCTCTAAAGAAAAGACTTGCCCAGGGGGGAACAAACGTGGCTTCTCCGGGGAAAAGCCCCCCTGAGAGGTACACTTGTAACACAAGCCTGGAGCCAGGGTGTGCTGATGGGGAGTGACCTGCAGGCAGCAGGAGCAGCCAGCAAGGATGCTGTTTGCTCAGCACGCTCCTGGTGCTACACGTGTGAAGGAGACCAGGGGTTTGGGCTTTGTTGCTCCAGCTTTATTGAAAGAGAGGCATTTTCCTGAGGCACGTTGCACCTCTTCTGCCTGGCTTTTAGCAGCACCAGCAGCACAGCGCTCGCAGGATGCGTCGTGCTCTTTCCTGCACCCTGGGAGAGCTCAGGCTGAGGACGGTCTGAGCTGCCAGGGAACGGATGGAGAGGTCGCTGTCTTCCTGCAGGGACTGAAGGGCTGTGACAGAAAGAGAGGTGAGATGAAGGGCTGTCTCTGCAGAGGCTTCCAGGCATCCCCTGCACACCGTGGCAGCCCCACCTGCCGCTTTCCCCGGCCAGGAGAAAGCAGCAGCTGCTGCTGCTGCTGCTGCACAGGAATGCCCCAAATGCCCCGACACATTCCCCTGGCCCTGAGGCGCTTCCCTGGAGCAGGGCCAGCCATGGCAGCACCCTGCCCAGGCTCTGTCCCCTGCCCCTCCAGCCCCGGCCAACACAGCACTGCCCCTACTCACCGCTGCACATCTCGGCCAGCTTCTCCTTGCTTTGGTCCCTCAGGGGCCGCGCGGCAAGCCCTAGGCACAGAGCTCTGTCAGCCCTCCCTGCTCCCCAGCACGCTCCCAGCAGCGCAGCCCCCCGCCCTGCCGGCTGGGCCGCACGCCCTCCTCCCCCTCAAAGGGCTGAGCCCGGGCAAGAGCAGCAGCTCAGTGGGGTTGGACTGAGCGAGGCGGCCACCAAGGCCACCTGCGTGGGCAGGGGTGGGAGAGGGAGGCCAAGGCCCTGCGCGGGGCAGCTGGGGCTCGGGCAGCCGCAGGGCTGCTCCTTGGTGCCAGTGCAGTGGCGGGGACTGGGGCCAGGCTGCCCAAAGAGGGACTGCGGGGGCTGTGGCTCACCGATGAACCTCACGGCTGCCTCACGCAAGGGGACCTGAGCATCCTTCAGGTATGGCAGGCTCTGATGACAGTATCCTTCGGCCCTGCTGCTGTCCTGCTCCAGCTGGAGAGAGCAGAAGGGTATGGGCATGCCACAGTCCCTCCCCAGTGGGCTGGAGCACTCCCTCCTGCCAGCACCTCCCTGTTCCCCTTCCCCCCCCAGCCAATTCCCGTCTCCCAGCCAGGGGCCCTGTGGGGCTGAGGAGCAGAGAGCGCCACAGGCAGAGGTGCCCCAGGGGTGCTGAGACCCTTCCCTCCTGCGGGGTGTGGGGAGGGGAGAGGGGCATGGAGAAGAGCCCTTGGGCGCTCTCTTCTTGCGCACAGGGAAGGGGAGAAGGCTGCGGCTCACGGCTGTGGGCTCTGGGCTGCAGCAGGGCAGGTGAGGCACATGTGCAGAGCCCACAGCCCAGACACGGCGGGCAGCCCTTGTCCAGCCTGGGCCCTGGGGCCTGCAGCTTGTCCTCACCAAACACTCTCCAATCCTCCATGTCTGCTCTGTCTGCACCAGGTGTCTGAGCTGTTTCCACTTGAGGAGCTCTGCTCCAGCAAGGAGGGCTTCCCTGGAGGCCTGCAGAACAGCAGAAGCTGGGAGATGGCACCACGGCCTGGGGAAGGAGAGCTGGCGTCCCCCTCCTCGTGGCTTTGTTCCTGGGGTGATCCTGGCCTTGGGAAGGCGGGACATGCCCTGTCCCAAACATGTGGGGGTCTCTTGGGCACAGCCCTGAGGGGCAGGCATTGAGGCTCAAAGCCCTGGCCTTCCACACCTGCAGGGGCAGCAGGGAAGCCCGTAGGGACGCATGTGTTCACGCCACGGTTCACGGGCCACGGGCTGCTGCTGAGCCCTGCTGGAGCAGGCAAGGCAGGTGTTGGAAATGTCCATGGCAGCTTCTCTGCCCGTGCTTGCGCTGGGTCTGCAGGGACCCTCCCTATGGGCTGTGCTGGAGGAGGGCTGAGCAGTGGGAGCGTGGGTGGGAGGGGATCCCACCTCCCCTTCCAGCTCTGCAGCAAGAGGCACTGGGGGATGAGGAAGGCAGTGGTGGGCCCAGTGCAGGGACGGATGGGAGCTCTGCCCTGTCCGCAGTGCCTCGGGCAGCTGGACCCCAAGGTGACACACACTGCCAGAGTCTGACTGCCAGCAGCTCTTGCCCCTGAACCCAAGGGGTCAGCACGCCCTTCCCTGTGTCACTGGCCAGCTTTGAAATCTCTACCTTGGCCACGGTGTCCGCCTCATCGTGCAAGCGAAAGAAGAGCGGGAGCAGGCATCTTTGCACTTCCTCCTTCATCCTCTGCTTGCCATTCCCCACCACAGTCTCCACGGCGACTCTGAAGAGGCTGATGGAGAGCTCTCTCGTCTCGCCGGACTCCTGTTAGGGAGAAGGAGAGGGGGACTTGAGAAAGAGCCACTCCGGGCTCCCTGTGAGCATTAGCCCAAGGGCATGAGCATGGCAGGTGTGATGGCAGCTTGGCGGCACCAAGCTGTCAGGGGAAGCTGCGCTGGGCTGCAACGCCCAGAAGCCATCCCACGAGAGCCCAGGGGAGCGAGGAGGGCAGAAGGCCCTGCCCGCGGGGCTGCCCGCAGGTCTGGGCTGAAGGGCAGCTGTCATTGCCCAGTGCCCCTCTGCGGGGCTCAGTCTCCCACATCAGCCTTACATCGTCAAAGAGGGGTGGGAGCTTCTCCGCCAGCTCCAGAGCGAAGGTGCTGGCCTGCCTGCTCTTCAGGTGAGGCACCACGTTTCTGAAGACCAGCAGGGCCGCCTTCTTGATTTCCGTGCTGTCATCATCGAGCACCTTCATGATGTGTGGCAGGAGGACCTGCATTTTTCTCGCCTGTATGAAAGACACGAGTTTCCTTTTTGTGAAACAGTCAAAGAGCACCTTGGCAAAAACGCTCTGGTCACTGAGCAGCAGATGGCTCGGTAGCCCTGTGTGCCTGGAGAGCTCCCCAGGCAGCCACCAGGCCCCACCACGGCAGGGTGGGCATCTGGAGCGCTCACCCACCCCCTGACTCCCAGCCAAGGCTGAGCCACGGCCCTACCCAGCGCCCCAGCCCCCGGCTGCCAGCATGGCTCCCCTTGACGACACCCTGCTCACCATGTCAGGTCTCTGTGACAGCACAATGAGGCCTCCGAGAAACAGGGAGATTGTCACCAGGCTTGGGTGCCTCCGATAGGTCTCGTTGTGGGACGGGTCACCAAAATCCTCTGAGGGAAACTCGCCGGAGGCCATCAGCTGAAGGAAACAGAGCAGTGAGACACTGGCAGAGCCTGCGAGGCTCGCTGGAGGGGATCAAGGCCTTCTCTGGTAACTCACAAGCAAGGGGAAGATGCAGGTGGGTTCGCTGCTGGAGCTGAGAAGATTGCGCCACCACTGGTACCGGTGCAATCTGAGGAGTCCCGTTAAGATGTTCTCCAAAGCCTGGGGGACGCGAAGCACCATCTCCCACAGGGCCATGCCCGTGCTGCAAGCGAGAGCGCTGGGTGAGCAGGGCTGCCGCAGCCTCAGCAGCGTGGCCTGGGAGGGTCCCGCAGGAGGCAGAGCCTGCCCCTTGCTTGGGATGCCCCGGGCAGCAGGAGAGGGCTGACGGGGTGCTCCCCGCGGGGCTGGGAGGAGCGTGGTGGCCGGGCTCGGGGCTGCCTGGGCCAGCTTTGGCTGCTGCAGGCCTGGCGGAGCCAGCAGGGCTGGAAAGCGTGCTGGGATGGAGGGCCCTGCTCCTCGGGGGTGTCCTGCAGCATTCCTTGGGTCTGGCAGCCAGAGGGGCTCCGCATCCCTCTCCCCTCAGGGAACAAGCCCTCGTGGCTGTTGGGGCCAGTACCTGTGTCCTGGTGGAGAGAACTTCACCAGGCTGATGGCCACTTGCGCGGGGTACCGGTCGGTCAGCAGGAGAAGCAGTGACAGCACGCTCTGCTGCTCTGACTCCTGGTTGATTACTTCCAGGTTTTCGTGGAGGCACCTCATGAGCTTTGGCACCTGGAGGGGGGACACAGGGGAGGATGGTGCTGCCAGTGGAGCGCAGCCATTTCCTCAGCTGCCCTTCCCATCCCTCCCTGCTGGCTTAAGGTGTCTTCGGGTGCTCGAGACACCTACACCTGGGCTTGGGAGGGAGGGAGGAGCAAGGCCTGACAGGGGGAAGGGTAGGGCAATGCAGCCACAGGCCACTTACATCTGCCAGCCAGAAGTCAGGGTTTCTCATGACCCCATTCAGCATGTTTCTTGCTTCCCCCTTGTCAAAGATGCTGGAGTCTCCCATCGCCTCGATGGCCACAAGGACGATGTCTGTCCTCTCCGAAGGTTGGAGGTATTTTGCAAGGGACTGTGGGAGGAAGGAAGGGAGGGAAGCCATGTCACACCGAGTGCCCTGGGGGTGCTGCTTCGCGGGGCAGTGCGAGCAGCCCTGGCCAGAGATGCCCGGCAGTGCTGGCGGCAGCGCCTGCAGGAGAGCTGGCAGCAGGGGTTGCAGTCACTGTGCGGGGGAGGATGAGAGGAGGGGTCCCCAGGGTGAGGGAGGAAGGCTGGACTCATGGGCACAGTGTGCTGTCCCTACAGAGAAGCGGGGCTTGCTGGTGGCCAGGAGGGCTGGAGCTGCTGCTGGGACACTGGAGAGCAGCCCTCGCATCGTCCCTGCATGGGGACAGCAGGAACCCTCTCAGCAGGGACAGCGAGGCCATGCCAGCCCCACTGATTCTGGATGCCTTTGCTCACACAAGTCCCCTGCTGATGCCACGGGCAAGAGTCCCAGCAAGGGGGGAGCTCCTTACCATGGCAAAGTCTTCAGCGGCGTCCAAAGAAATCAGGGAGTTTTCCACAAGGTGCCAATGGAGCTGTTGTGCTTCATCCTTGAGCATTGCCCTGCCTAAAGAGCAGGGAAAACAGGAAAGGGTCAATAAGACACAATAGCTTTGCCAGCCAGCTTAACCAAAGGGCCCCGAGATCTGCTTGCGAGATGGCAGGACACAAGCAGTCAGGGAGGTTTGTGGAGGGCATCAGGAATAGCTTCTTGCTGCAAGCACTGGAGGGGCCACCCGGGGTGATGCACAGATGGATCTGCTCTTCACTAACTGGGAAGACATGGCAGCAGTAGCTTTGGCTGTGGGCTCCACAAAAGAGCGCGGTTCAAGGTTCTGAAAGGAGGGTGGAAGGAGAGCAGCAGAGAGCAGACCCTGCACTTCAGGAGAGCATTCAGCTTCTGCAGCAAAATGACAGCTGGGGTGCTATGGGAAGCAGCTGTGAGGGGCAAAGGAGGTCATGGAGAGAAGCAGACCCATCAGGAGATGTGTGCGCGCGAACAGATGAAGCCACCACAACTTCTCTTACGTTTTTGATTCTTGATGAACACTCTGAGGTGATCTAGAGCCTGGTAAACTATATACTCTGGCTCTTCAGCAGAATATAAGAAAAGGAGGAGACGTCCCATCAGCTGTCCCAGGACTGGGATCTGGATGTCTCCATAGCCATCAGGGGCGTGTGTGTCTCTTCCAAAGTGGCTCCAGCCCTGGGCGAGGGAGGCAGAACAGCAGAAGGGTAGAGGGCAGGCAGCAGGCGCCAAAGCCCTGAACCCAAGAGTGTGTCCAGGGCTGGATCCCTGGTGCGTCAGGACTTTGCAGGGCCGTGCTGGCCGTGGCTCCCAGAGCAGCTGTGTGGGCAGCAGCCCCACGCGGGGAGAGCTGCAGGCTGCTCTGGTGCACAGGGAGGGGGACATGGCCTGGCTGGAGGGTGCCTGGCTCCCTACCTCCCGTGCGAAATGGTCAGCCAGCAAACGGCTCAGCACCCTAATCCTCCCCAGGGCTCTCTCCCGCACAACTGCTCTCTCAGACTTGGTGTAGTTGAGCAGCACCTGGGAAGAGAGAAGCTGCTGGTGTGCCCTGGGAGCAGACACCTGCTCCGGCAGAAGCAGCACTGCTGACCTCCGGGGCAGGACTCTGCCCTCGCGCAGTCCATTCGAGGCTTCCTGTGATGTCGAGCAAAGCCTGCAGTGGGGTTCCTGCCCTAGGAGTCTCGCAGGCTTGCAGGCTTGGGACAAACGCCGCTGGCCAACCTTGAGGCCAGGCAGGAGGGCAAATGCCACCCTCTGCCGCCACTGTGCTCCGGAAGAGCCTGGTGGGCAGCCCCAGGTCACCCCAGGGAGGTGGGCAGCCTCCCTGCAGCGTGCTGTCTCTGCATGGCACTGGGGTGGGGGCCATGCACTCAAGAGTGGACAGTCCCTTCCCCCCAGGCTGAGGAACAGCCCCTGTGAAGCCCCGTCTTTGCACATGCCAGACCTGAAAGATGTTCTGCAGCTCCTCGCTGACTCTGTTGGCAGCAAAGCTGAGCACCACCCTCTCTAGCATCTTGTCCATGGCTCTCAGGGTCTGCAAGGAGGACAAAGAGCTGTGGCAGTGTTTCCTGCTGTCCCTCTCACCCCCAGAAATTTGATCTGAACTCCCGGAGCCAAGGGAGGCCTCCCGTGCTGCGTTGAGGTTCCCCGGGAGAGACGCAGGGGCAGACAGTGTGCTGCGGGCAGAGCAGCCTGCGCCACCGGATGGGACCAGGCCCGCGGGAAGTGCACGAAGGGACGAAGGGATGAGGGTGGGAAAGCAAAGCTGAGACCCTTCATTGCCTTGGATCTCTGGTCATCTCACAGCACAGGGTGGCCCGGGGGCTCCTGTAGCTCACCCAGTGCTTACCTTGATGTAGAGAAAAGCGTCCAACCGGCTGCTCATATCCTCTTTTGGAGGAAGCAAGAAGACACTCAAAAAGCAGGCTTCTAGGAGGCTTTGCTCTTTGCCCTCCAGCACCGTCTGCACTGAGCTGCAGGGAGAGAGCGGGGCCTGTCAGAGACTGGTGCTGGGAGCGGTGCCTCGAGGACTCGTGCAGGTGGAGATGGACCTCTGGGGCAGGGGTCCCCAGGAGGGATGGACAGGTACCTCAACTCGGCGATGGCATTCATGGCTCTCAGCCGCACCGCTGTTTCTATTTGGTGCGTGGGCTCCTCTTGTAGCAGGTCCTGCAGAGCAGAAGCAGGATGGCACCCAGCAGCTGCCAGCACCCAGCGCCCCCAGACCCTCTCCCTGCCCAAGTGCTCTTCTCACAGGGAGCCATTGCCGGGAAGACTTGCCCCCTTCCCAAGAGCCGCCGGGTGTCCCCTCACCTTGATATTCTCTGCCAGCTCGTAGCACTCGCAGAAGACATCCAGGCCCCTTGACAAGCCATGGCACCTGGCCGTTCTGCACAGGGTACAGATGCTGTCAAGAAACTCTATCTTCTGTCCCTCGTCCTGGCAGCCAAGGAAAGAGAGGGACAGACAGGGAACGTGAGAGGGGGGCACGGGGCCAGCGGGACTGGAGTACTGGTGGTGCAGTGCCGCGTGGGCGACCTGGGAGAAGCCGCTCTGCCCAGCCAGCACACCTCCGGCAGCCCGGCAGCAGAGCCCGTCAGCAGACGCTGGCACAGCCACGTTCAAACTGGTGACGGTTACCTTTTCTGTGCTGCTGACAAAGGCCTGGATGGAGTCCACGGTTTCCTTTTCGTCTTGGTACACAGGTAACCACGAGGCATCTAATAGAGGAGGAGAGCAGGGAGGCTTGTAGGGAGGCTTGTAGGGAGGGTCCGGTGGCAGGGTAGAGCAGGGGAGGGATGTCTGCCCTCCGTCCAGCCCCATGCCTGCTGCCCTGGCGCGTTCTTCCCATGCACGGCAGGGCTGGAGCGTGCCCAGCAGGCGGGCTGCCATGCTGGAGCACAGCACAGCTGGGCAAAGCCCCCAGTGCAACGGGCTGCGGAACTTGCTTGCAGATGGGCGGGAAAGGTCCCCGTCCCACAGCGTTGCTGCCTCCTGCCAGCCCAGCTGCCCCTGGCTGCCCGTGCCCCGGAGCAGGAGCTGGGTCCCCTCTGCTCTCTCCCTCCTTGGGGGAGGCTGTGCCGGGGCCAGCTCCCAGCCCTGAGCATGCCCTGCATTCAGGCCACCGCCCATGGGACCCCCGCTGCCAGCGTGCCGGGGAAACGTGAGCCTGGCGTCGAGCAGGGCGCGCTGGCTGGCCCCAGCCCTGCCCAGACCAACAGGACCCCTCACTCACCAATCTGCAGTGGCTGCACCGTGCACACCTCGTAGGGTTCCGGTGGAGAGCTGCTCTCCTGGGGAGCCCTGTCCTCCTGCCAGGCCACCCTGGGGCGGCTGGGGGGTCTCTCCGCCATGCTGCGGGATGGAGGAAAGGGGTAGGAGTGGGGAAGGGGGAGGCTTTGGCAAAACGCTTTGGTGCCGCGGGGCTGCCAGCGGCAGCAGGGGAAGATGTGGGCTGCGCTCGGGGGCTCCTCGCCGTCTCCGTGCTCCTGCCCTGTCCCGTCGCTGTCCTGCTGGACACTGCGGGCTGGGGGCTGCAGCCGCACTTACCACATGCGGCGCAGTGGGGTGTCACAAAGGGACGTGTCAAAGGGCCCCACTGTGACCCGCCGCCCGGGGAGGGAGGGGCAGGGTGTCCCCTGGGGAGGCACGGGGCCGGCTCAGACCAGGGCACCTGGGTACTCTCCAGGTGCCTCCAGGTCCCCCTTTGCCCTCATGTCCATGCAGGACCTCACAGTGGCCCTCCGGTGTGAAGGGAGCATGTGTGGAGAACTCGGCCGCGATCATTAACGATTAGCACGAGATAACCAAAAGCTTGGAAAATGTCATTAGCGCCACAAGAAGTTAGGTGGGATAGAAACACTCGGGACGCTGGCTTCACATTTTTTCATGCCCAGCTCTGAGCTTAAAGCTGAAAGTGATAGTTCCTACTGTGCTGCAGCGGAGAAGTTTCCATGTTGCTAAACACCAACCACCTCTCCAACCCCTGCCTGGAGACAACATTGTCCGTGGGCCAAAAAATTCAAATTATTAAACTCTCCTGCAGAAATGGGCTGTTCATGGAAGCTGGCCCGAGGAGCAGGAGGTCAGGCAGGAGGAGTGCCCCATCAGGTACCCACGGAGGGCTGGAGGTGGTGGTCAGCCACCACCAGTGCAACCATCGGGGAGTTCTCCATCATGGCCACAAACCAGGCTCAGAAAACAAACTGTAAGACAGGGATCTCCATTTCTGAGAGGTTCCCAAAGCCTAAAAGGGGTAAACTCGGGAAGTTGTTTCATCTTCTTTTTCCTTTTCCCTGCACGAGCTCTTTGTGATGAGAAGATGAGAAGAGATGAAGTGGTAAAATGATGGTTTCTGTGAAGCTAGCGTAAATCTCATCCTTTTAACTTCAGGGCTCCGGGATGTGCTGGAGAGCAACAGGGAGATCCCGAGGGGACATGAGGGTGAAGTTGCCTCGGGGTGCCCTGAGAGGACCCAGGTCGCCAGGGGCCACCCTGCCCCTCCCACCTGGGCGACGGGTCACAGTGGGTCCCTTTGTGACCCGCTGCTTTGAGACCCCCTGGCACTGTATATAGCCGGCGCGGCTCCACCCCACAGTGTCCAACAGGACAGCGGCGGGACAAGGCAGGAGCGTGGAGCTGGCGAGGAGTCCCCCAGGCACAGCCCACATCTTGTCCCATTAGCCCCGAGGTGTTTCCCCAAGGCTTCCCCCTTCCCCATCCTTACCCCCTTCCTTCATCTCTGAGGATGGTGAATAGACCCCCCAGCCACCCCCTTGTGGCCTGGGAGGAGGTGGGGGTTCCTCAGGAGAGCAGCTCTCCACCGGAGCCCCATGAGGTGTGTGTGGTCCAGCCGCTGCAGGCAGGTGAGTGAGGGGCTCCAGCATCACAGTCTCCAGCCTCGAGGCCCCTGGGGAGGCTGCGCCTGGGGAGTGGGCGTGGGGATGAAGGGCAGAGTTCCTTCCTCTGCCCACTCCTGCCTGCAGCTGTGCTCTACAGCCCTCCCGGCTCTCCTCCTTTGCTAGATGCCAGCTGGCTAGCTGTGTATGAAGAGGAACAGGAAACGGTGGACTTCATCCAGGCTTTTCTCAAGAGCTCAGGAAAGGTAACCGCAGCTATTTCCCTTGCTTCTCTGCCAGCGCCTCCTGATCGGAACCCCAGCTCCGCTGCCTGCTGCTGGCCGGCTGTCGGCTGGGCAGAGCTGCTCTCCCACACGACTCTGCACCCCCAGTGCTCTAGTCCCGCTGGCCATGTCTCCCCTGCTCACACTCCTCCTTCGTCTCTCTATCCCCTGGCTGCCAGGAGGAGACCGAGAAGATGCAGTTTCTCAAGCGCATCTGCACGCTCTGCAGAGCTGCCAGGCACAAGGGCTTGTTGCAGGGCCTGGATGTCTTCTGCCACGGATTTGAGCTGGCCAAGAGCATCAAAGTAAGGGGACACTCGGAGGGTCTGGGGAAGGGGTCAGGGTCCCCAGTCACCGGCACGCTGCGAGGGCAGCATTTGGGCAGGATGAAACATGCATGGACGCTCCAAGGGGACTCAGGTGCTGCTGAGAATCCCCGCCAGCAAAGACCCCAGTGCCAGGGCTGGCAGGGACCGCACTGGGTCTACTGGCACTGGGTGCTGGCGGCTGCCAGGACCCTCATCCCAATTGTGCTCCGCAGGCACTTCTGGAAGAGGAGCCCAGGGACCAGCTGCGCACGGCTGTGCGGCAGCTTGCCATGGATGCCATCGCCGCCTTGAGGTACCTGCCCATCCCTCCTGGGGACCCCTGCTGTGGAGGTCCATGCCCTGAGGTGCCTGAGGCCTCCAGGCACCTCTCCCCAACACCGGCATCCAACAGGCCCCTCTCTCTCTTTGCAGCTCAGTAGAGACAGTGCTGGAGGGTCAGAAGGAAAGCCTCATACATGCCTGCTTCACCAGCGTCTTCTCGCTCCCTCCAGAAGAGGACATGCAGGACCTGGATGCTTCTCTCTACTGCCAGGTATGCGCTGAGCGAGCCCCATGTCCCTCTGGGCTGCCCTGTGCCAGGAGATGGCTGCAGATCCAAGGCAGATTCAGGGTGTCGGTTTTGCTTTCCCGCTCTCGTCCCTTCGTCCCCTCCTCATGGGCCTGGCCGCGTCCAGGCCTCTCTGCCCCGAGGCCTCCCCCAGCCACCGCGAGGCAGCACGGATGTCCTCCTTGGTGTTGGGAGTTCAGGTCCACCTCCTGAGGGTGAGAGGGACTGCCAAAAGATGCCACCACCCTCTGTCCTCCTTGCAGACCCTGGATGCCATGGACAGCATGCTGCGTGTGTTGGTGTTCAGCTCTCCTGCCTCTGGCCTCAGCAAGGAGCTGCAGACTGTCTTGAAGGTCTGGCATTTGCAAAGAGCAGGGTTGGCAGGGGCTGTTCATCTCCCTGGAGGGAAGGGACTGTCCACTCCTGAGTGGACGGTCTCCACCTCAGTGCCATGCAGGGTGCCCACCTCCCCTGGGGGAGCTGAGGGCTGCCCACAATGCTCTTCTGGAGCCCGGTGTCCCCGGGCTGCTGTCAAAGTCCCTTTCCCCTCCACAGACTTCCTCCTGTGTCATGGTAAAGCCTTGCCAGCTCAGGTCCCCAAAGCTTTTCTAGCACCAAAGCAATGGGGGAAATTTGGCCCCTCTCCTTCAGCACCCTGCGTTCCTCCCCCGACCCAAATGGGGCAGAGACCCCACTGGGACCTGCACGGGGAGCCTGGCCCTGAAGTCCTCCTCCCCTGGCTTCCCAGGGGGGCATACCCCCAAGCCTGGACTGTGTGAGTCCAGTCAGGAGTTCAGCAGCTCTGCTTCTGCTGGAGTGGGCCTCAGCTCCCCGGCAGATTGGCAGCTTCTCTCCTCTCCTCCCCTCCCAGATGCTGCTGACCTTGACCAACTCCCAGAGTGCAGCTGTGCGCACAAGGGCCTCGAGGAGGATTCAGAGGCTGAGCCACGTGCTGGCCAGATGGCCCTCACTGGAGGTAAGGAGGCAGGCAGCCTCCAGCCAGGACATCTCCCCTTCCCTGTGCACACCTGAGCAGCGTGCAGCTCAGGGTTCCTGCCAGGCCTTGGGCACCACTCAGCAAGGCTCTGCCCTGAAGCGAGGGTCTTGGTCCCGTGGACTCCTCTCCCCAGTCCCACCTCTGCCAGGACCTGGAGCTGCACCCAGCCCTGTCCCTGTGTGGGGCAGCACTGCCCCAGGAGCCTGGTGGGAGCTGCCCAGCTCTAGCTGCTTGGAGAGCTGGGGCCAGCAGGGCCCTGCAAAGCTCTGAACCGCCTGAGATACTGCCCTGGGCACAGTCTTGGGTTCACGGCTTTGACCCCAACGGCCTCGCCTCAGCCCTTCTGCTGTTCTGTCTCCCTCCCCCAGGCCTGGCAAGATGAGTTCAGCCACGGCTGCTACACAGAGGTCCAGATCCCCATCCTGGGACGGCTACTGGGATGTCTCATCCTTCTCAGCTCTTGCAAGGAAGAAGAGAGCAGCCACGTGGCTTCAGATGCTCTTTACTCCATCTACAGGTTCATTTGTCAGCGAGAAAGTAAGAGGAGCTGTGTCGTGGGCTGGGTCCCTCCACACACAGACTTCTCCTGATAGCGTCTGCTCCTCTTCCTGGGCATCGCGCTGGACTGTTCTGGTGCTTGCAGGAGGCTCTCTGTCACAGTCTGCCAGCTTCCCTGACCTCCCTGGCCCTTTGCAGCTGCTTCCCATAGGATCCCAGCTATCATTTTTCTGTGGAGCGGAGTGCTCTCCTGAGGTCCAGGATCCACTCTCTGCTGCTCTCCATCCTCGTTCCTTTCAGGATCTTGAGCCCCCCTGTTTTGTGGTCCTCACACCCACAGCTACCATCGATTACCACAGCCTGAAACCAATTCTTCCCTCTCATTGAACAGCAGATCAGGCTGGGCGTCACCCCGGCTGCACCCTCCAATGCCTGTGGCAAGAAGCTGACCCTGACACCCTCCAGAAATCCCCTTGCCCACCACCACCTACCCTGACTGTGGGTTGTAACCCCTCGCCGCGGCCATTCCAAAAAGCTCTTTTCAGCGTTTGGTAAGCTTGTTGGCAAAGTTGCTGCCTCCTAACAACAGCTCTTTGTTTTCCCCTCCCCATTTAGGTAGGACGCGGTCAGAGGACAAGCCACAGCATCAACAGGCCCAAAGGGAATGGGAAGCTGAGAGCACTTCCTCGTGTTCTTTGCTCCACAAAGCCAGCACCCTGATCATGGTAATGATCTCCCCCCTTGCTGGGACTCTTGCCTGTGGCATCAGCAGGGGACTTGTGTGAGCAAAGGCATCCAGAATCAGTGGGGCTGGCGTGGCCTCGCTGTCCCTGCTGAGAGGGTTCCTGCTGTCCCGGTTCAGGGACGATGCAAGGGCTGCTCTCCAGTGTCCCAGCAGCAGCTCCAGCCCTCCTGGCCACCAGCAAGCCCCGCTTCTCTGTAGGGGCAAGCAGCACCATCAGGGCAGTCGTGTGACATGTCTTCCCTTCCTCCCTCCCGTAGGCAGGTAAAAACTACCTCCGGCCTTCTGAGAAGACAGGCATTGTCCTCACAGCCATTGAAGCCATGAGGCACTCCAGCACCTATGACAAGCAGGTGGCCAGGGCGGTGCTGAACAGGACCATGAGAGACCCTGCCTCCTGGCTGACAGATGTAAGTAGCTGGCCTGGCCTGCCCTTGAGCCCTTTCAAGCCTTATGCCTTGCCCCTGCCTTTGCCCCGCCTGTCCCTGCCTTTGCCCTGCTGTGCCTTGCGTCAGGCACCTAAAGCCATTTTGAGCCACCGGAGAAGGATGGGAAGTTTCAGTGGTGGCAGCTGAGGAAACGGCTGCACTGCAGTGGCAGCGCCACCTTCACCTGTGGCCCCTCCAGGTGCCAAGCATCGTGAGGTGCATCCATGAAAGCCTGCAGTCCACCAGCACAGTGTCAGCCCGGGAGAGCCTGGAAGCCCTGCTTGTCCTCCTGGCCTGCAAGTACCCCAGGGAACTGGTCTTCAGCATGGTGATCAATGTCCCACTATGTGACAGGTATGAGCCCCGACAGACCCAAGGGCTTGCTCCATTTGGGGAGAGGGGTCCCAGAGGCTCCCTTGGCTGCGAGAGACACTGAAAACTGCACGACATCCCCGAGGAGCGGGACCCTCCATCCCACCACATTTCCCAGCCCTGGAGGGTCATCCAGGCCTACAGCAGGCAAAGCTGGCCAAGCCAGGGCCCAGCGCTCCTCCCAGCCCCACGAGGAACACCACCTCAGCCCTCTCCTGCTTGCCCCCAAGCGAGGGGGGTGGGCAGCGCCAGGGCTGCGAGGCAGCCCAGGACTGGCTGGACTAGCCTGGGCACAGTGCCATGGCTGCGGCAGCCCTGCTGACGAAATGCTCTGTGCTTGGCAGCGCTGCCCTGTCCATGTGGGGGCTGATGCTCTTCCAGAACAAGACACCGACTGAGTTCCTGCCCGAGCTGAAGACAATCGTTAATTCACGGAAACGGCGGCACCGCAAGCTGATCAGCACCGCTGTGTTGCACGCCTGCAACATTCAGGAGGCAGTAAGTGACCAGACCTGGCCTTGCTCACCCTTGGGGATGTGCACGGCCGGGGACAGGAGACGCTTGTCGCGACCTGTGTGCCCTGCCTCCTTTGGGCCAACTCTTGCTCTCCAGTCGCTCCTCAGAGGCGTGAGAACAAGAGGCTGCTGACAGTGGGAGGACAGGAGGAGCCAGCAAAGGCACTGTGCGGTCCTCCATGGGCAGGGCTGCTCCCACAACGGGCTGTCTGGTCCCGGTGCCCTTTCCCTGAGCTGCCAGTGGGAAGCAGGAGCCCCACGGGCTCTGCCCGTCTCTCACTGCCATCTTTGTTTCAGGTGCAAGACTGCACCAACGCTGAACAGCCGCGTTTTTCCTCCATACAACTCCTCCAGGAGCACCTGAGGGGTCCAAACCTGGGGTTTCACTGGCTGGTGCTCATGGGTCTCATCACCCTCTCAGAAAGACCCAAGACGGTGAGCAAGGCGTCAGGTTGAGCCATGTTGGCCAACACGGTGGCTTGGCCTTGGCTGGCAGTCAGGAGACGACTGCTCTCCCGCATACCACAACTGTCTCCAGCCAGGACTGCTGCTGCCGTGATTGCTGCACCAGAAGCTGGAGGGGGGGCTGGTGCTCAGCAGCCAGAACATGTTTGCCAGGGTGGTCTCTGAACGCTTCACAAAGAGGAAATTCTGTGCTTCATCCAGGCAGGAAAAATCCAGGTCCTGCTGCCAGATGTTGTGGAGACCCTGCAGGATGCCAACAAAGACATCAAGAGGATGGCCCTGCTGGTCTTCCAAAACATGGTGCATTATATGAAGAGGAAGAAGGCCAGCCGCACCGCTCTCCAGTTCTCAGAGAAGCTCCTGCTGCTCTTTGATGATGTAAGGCTGCTGCGGGAGCCTGAGCTCTGCAGATGGATGCTGGCCCATGATAGTTGCCCTTCAGCCCAGCCCTATGTTGGCATGACCTTCTCCCCTCCTTGAGCGATCCCTCAGGGCTGTGTTCTGGGCTCTGCAGCCCATCACGGCTTCCCCCTGGCAGGCTGATGCCTCTGGGCAACTTGCGACCCCTGTGCTGGAGCCCAGCCCGGCCCCTGTGCAAAGCATCTGCAGACCAAGAGCTGCTCTCCAAGCCCTGAGAGCTCCCCCAGCTGCGTGGCCATGCAGCAGTGGGCAGGATCCGACCGCAGAGCAGCTCCCCTCCAATCGGCCGCGCCAACGCCTTTGCTCATCGTGTCCTGCCCTCCTGTCCTCCTCCCTACCAGGAGTGCAGCCAGCTGCGAGAGACCTCCATCTGCCTCTTCAAAGACCTGATGGAGGCTGTGGTGTGGTGTGACAGAAGGAGGATGAAGACCAAAGTGCGGAGGGGGCTGCTCCCACTCTTCTTCCACATGAGTGACCAGAGCCCGAGCGTGGCCAAGGTGCAGATTTCAAAGCTGGCTAGTGATATGGGGAAAGGTGTGATGACACCACCGGGGTGCTCTGGGTGTGCTGGGTCAGGGCTGCTGGCAGCTGGCACGGGCATTTCCCAGAGTTGCCCTACCTGGTCAGCAGGTCTCAGCAGCAGCAGCCCGTGGCCACCGAGGCCTGAACGCACCCTAAGGGCTGCCCAGATTTCCCTGCAGCTGTTGGAAACCAGGGCTTTGAGCCCCTGCCCCCCAGGGCTGTGCCCAAGGGTACCCGAGATGTTTAGGCCAGCACATGTCCCAGCTCCCTAAGGGCAGGATCACTCCAGGGCTCAGAGCTCTGCCCACCTGGAACCGGGGCAGCTCCAGCTGAGGAGCCAAGTGTCCCTCTGGGGGATGCCCATGGGAGGTGCTGCTGGCTCTGCCCTGCCCCAGGGCCTCTGGGACTGGGGCCCTCACCGCCTACAGCGTGAGCCCACAGCTCTTGCGAATCTGTTCTGCTGGCTGGCAGGATGAGATACCTGAGGTGGTGGCTGGGAACGGCTGGCAGCCCGGCCAAGAGCAAGGGGATGCCAGGTCTCCTTTCCCAGGCCGTGGTTCCACCTCCCATCCTCTGCTGCTCTGCAGGTCTCTAGGAAAGCCCTCGCTGTTGTGGCAAAGATCCTGGAATGGGAAGAGCTCAGGCACGTGATCTGCCCACAGCAGACTCAGAGGATCACAGAGTGCTTGGTAAGGACAACCCCCAAGCTCCAGGGCCCTCCCTTACCCTCGAGCACAGAAGCCGCAAGGGCTCTTCTCCAGTCCACTCTCCCCTCCCCACCAGTCCATGTGGGCCCTGGCAGACGGACAAAGGGGTCTCTGGACCCCCGGACCACCCTCTGCCTGTGGCTCTCTCTGCTCCTCAGCCCTACAGGGCTCTGGCTGGGAGATGGGAACAGCTTGTGGGGGGAAGGTGGGGGGAAGGGGATCACTGGCTGGAGGGAGTGCTCCAGCCCACTGGGGAGGGTCCCTGCCAGCCCCATGCCCTTCTGCTCTCTCCAGCTGGTGCAGGACAGCAGCAGGGTTGAAGAATACCTGCAGCAGAGCCTGCCATACCTGAAGGATGCTCAGGCCCCCTTGCGCGAGGCAGCCGTGAGGTTCATCGGTGAGCCACAGCCCCCGCAGTCCCTCTTTGGGCAGCCTGGCCCCAGTCCCCGCCGCTGCACTGGCACCAAGGAGCAGCCCTGCGGCTGCCCGAGCCCCAGCTGCCCCGCGCAGGGCCTTGGCCTCCCTCTCCCACCCCTGCCCACGCAGGTGGCCTTGGTGGCCGCCTCGCTCAGTCCAACCCCGCTGAGCTGCTGCTCTTCCCCGGGCTCAGCCCTGATGAGGGGGAGGAGGGCGTGCGGCCCAGCCGGCAGGGCGGGGGGCTGCGCTGCTGGGAGCGTGCTGGGGAGCAGGGAGGGCTGACAGAGCTCTGTGCCTAGGGCTTGCCGCGCGGCCCCTGAGGGACCAAAGCAAGGAGAAGCTGGCCGAGATGTGCAGCGGTGAGTAGGGGCAGTGCTGTGTTGGCCGGGGCTGGAGGGGCAGGGGACAGAGCCTGGGCAGGGTGCTGCCATGGCTGGCCCTGCTCCAGGGAAGCGCTTCAGGGCCAGGGGAATGTGTCGGGGCATTTGGGGCATTCCTGTGCAGCAGCAGCAGCAGCAGCTGCCGCTTTCTCCTGGCCGGGGAAAGCGGCAGGTGGGGCTGCCACGGTGTGCAGGGGATGCCTGGAAGCCTCTGCAGAGACAGCCCTTCATCTCACCTCTCTTTCTGTCACAGCCCTTCAGTCCCTGCAGGAAGACAGCGACCTCTCCATCCGTTCCCTGGCAGCTCAGACCGTCCTCATCCTGAGCTCTCCCAGGGTGCAGGAAAGAGCATGACGCACCCTGCGAGCGCTGTGCTGCTGGTGCTGCTAAGCCAGGCAGAAGAGGTGCAACGTGCCTCAGGAAAATGCCTGTCTCTCAATAAAGCCGGAGCAACAAACGCCAAACCCCTGGTCTCCTTCACACGTGTAGCACCAGGAGCGTGCTGAGCAAACAGCATCCTTGCTGGCTGCTCCTGCTGCCTGCAGGTCACTCCCCCTCAGCACACCCTGGCTCCAGGCTTGTGTTACAAGTGTACCTCTCAGGGGGGCTCTCTCCCGGAGAAGCCACGTTTGTTCCCCCCTGGGCAAGTCTTTTCTTTAGAGAGCCAGAAGGCAACGGGGAAACGGCAGCGTGAAGGCACCGCGATTGCCTGGAGAGCTTCCTGACGCTCCCGCTTTCCAGCAGCTCGTGGCAGCGCAGCACCCGCTGACCCAGGGCGTCCTTGTACCAAACTCCCAGCTGCTCAGCGGGGACGGAGGGGAGCGGGACCGACAGCTCTCGTCCCCTGGGAAACAGGAAACTCAAGGGGCTGCCCAGCCTGAGGACTCTGGCAAACCTGACCATCACCACGTCTGCAGCTCTGCTTGTGGCTCCCGAAGCGCCTGCAAGGGCAGCCCAGCCTTTGCACCCAAAACCCAGCAGACATCAGCAAGGCGCTAACGCGATTTCTGCACTCGGGGGACTGACATGCGAGCCAGGGTAGCAGCTTTCCTAGCTTGCTTCTTCTGAGGTGTTGGTGATGCTGGGCCCAGCCTTGAGCCTGGCAAAGCGCATGGATCCAGGCAATCTCTTGGGGACGGAAGGGGTGGGCGATTTCACTTTGCTATTAATACCTTGAAGCAAGTGGATTTGACCCAGCCACACCTTCTCAGCCACCCGCGGACAAGAACCACACCATGAGCGTGCACGTGGCCTGCTCAGCCCCACTCGGGCGCAACGTGGCGATTGTTAGCAATTCTGCCGCCTGGGGTTTGTTTTGGTGCCTCGGCAGTTTCTCAGCCTTCCAGGCTCTTTTGCTGGCGGGCTAGCAGGAAAAGCGGCGGCGTGCGGGGTGTGCCGGAGCCTTGTTGTCAGCCTGCCCTTGTCACCTTCGGCCAACGGCTCATCTGTTATTAGCAGAGGGCAGGACAACTGGTCACAGTGGAAGCAGCACATCCCTCAATTCACAGTGAGGGTTTCGCTGTTCAAAACGAGGCTTTCAGCTTTAACACCGGGGTTTGGACCCTAAAAGTGAGGTTTGCGGTCCTAACTATAAGGCTTTGATGTGAAAAGAGGGTTTGGGTGCTTTAAAGTGATTCTTTGGGACCTAAGAATGAGGGCTTGTCCCTAAAGAGGTGGAGTTTGGAGCCTAAATGTGATACATAAAAATATATAAAAGTGGGATATAAAACTGAGGCTTTGAGCCTTAAATACAGATTTGAAGCGTATAAGTGACGCTTTGGGACAGAAACCTGAGGCTTTGAGTGTTAAAAGAGGGGCTTGGGCCATAAATGTGAGGGCATGGAGCCCTAAAAATGAGGCTTTGACCCTAAAGAAGACAGGTTGAGAGCCTGAAAGTGAGGGTTTGGGACCTAAAAATGAGGCTATCATCCCTAATAGAGGGGTTTGGAACTTGAAACTGAGGCTTTGAGAGTTAAAAGAGGGGATTGGACCCTGAAACTGAGGGTTTGAGACCTCTAAATGAGGCTTTGTGTCTTTAAAATTGGGGACTGGACCCTGAAAGGGAAGGTTTGGAGAACTTAAAATGAGGCGTTGATCCTAAAAAGACAGGTAGGTTTGAAGCCTAAAAGTGACGCTTTGGGACAGAAAACTGAGGCTTTGAGTGTTAAAAGAGGGGCTTATGCATAAATGTGAGGGTTTGGGACCCTAAAAATGAGGCTTGGACCCTAAAAAATGCAGGTTGAGAGCCTGAAAGTGAGGGTTTGTCACTTTAAAATGAGGCTTTAACCCCTAATAGAGATTAGAAGAGTGTATCTGTCACGCAGCAAGGGTAGGGCACGGGAAGGGTGGTCAGCTCCAGCCTCCCCGTGGGTCTGTGGGCATCGCAGCGAGGCCCCAGCAAGCACCTGCTGTTGCTGCTTCGCCACTTCCCCACGCCGTGATGGAGTCCGGCGGGTTTGCAAGCACAGTACGAAGGTGCTAAGGGGGCTGGAGGGCAACCGCAGGGGTCCTAGAGGGGCTAGAGGACAAAGAGAGTGCCTTGGTCGCCATGACTGCCTCAGAAAGAAAGGGGTCCTCAGGGGCCCAGATGAGCCATGGGAGGCCCTGGGCCCTGACAAACCCCTCTGGAGGAGTGCTGAGGGGAGTGAGGTGGTACTGTAGAGTGGAGGGGGCCAGGCCCCAGTCTCGTGGGGTTTCATGGCTGCTAGAGGTCCTGGAGAAGAGGGGCCTGGGGTTGCAAGGAAGGCCCCCCGAGGGGTCCTGCGTGGGCTGGAGCAATCGTCACACAGCTACAGAGGCAAAGGGAGGAGTCCTGAGGTTGGACTGTGCCCGAGAGCCCTCCACTGGCCCCAGAGAAGGCCCACGGTGGGCTTTTGCGCCCAAGCAGGGCCAAGGGAGGGTTCCTGAGGCTCAAAGGGAGGGAGCAAGGAGGCGAACGGAGGGGTGCTGCGGGGACCAGGGGGCAAGCTGAGGCCTCTGGAGCACATCAAAAGGGGCACTGGGGCGCTGAGAGGTTCTGAGGGGGCAACCGCGTCAGGCTGAGGCAACGCCAGGGGCAACTGAGGCAACAGAGGCTGTTCGGAGGGGACTAGCGGCTATGAGGAGGCCTCCAGGCCTCAGGGGACTGGAAGGGAAACATAACAAGTCTCCAGGGGATCCGACGGCAAAAAGAGAGTCACCCCCCCTTACATTTCCGAGGCAGCTGGGGTTTATCCACTGCTTTCCCATGCAGTCCCCAGCTCTCCCCACTTGCCCTCAGCCAGGCAGCTCGCACGCCCACACCCAGCCAGCTTGGGCAGAGCAGGGCTCTGAAGGTGCCTGAGCGTGGTCACGCTGGGCAGCGGCTCCTTGGCACCTCTCAGGCTGTCAGAGCAGGGGGCAGAGGCGGGAGCTCTTCCAGGGTCCCTTGGCCTTTGTTGGGGTGCCTCGGACTGCCTCCGTGGAACAGGCACGCTCAGGCAACAGCACCGTGACTACAGCTCCTGGCACGTCCTGTGGACCAACGTGGCCGCACAGCAGGCCTCTACCAGAAGATGACAGCTCCCGGCAGGCCCGGCAGGCCAACATGGCTGCCCAGAGGGGCTGTGCTGGAAGACTACGGCTGCCGGCATGATGAGGACCGTGGCCCTTCCCTTAGAGTTTATCCTGCTGGGTGCCAAACTTCCCCCTTTAGCCCAAAGCCCCCACAGAGGACACAGCGCAGCCCTGCCGCACCGGCCCGGGGCTCCAGTGCCCCGGCGATACCACACAGCCATCCCCCGGGGTGTCGTGGTTTAGCCGGCAGCTCAGCCCCACACAGTCGCTCCCTCACTCCCCCACCGGTAGATGGGGGAGAGAATCAGAAGGGTAACGCTCGTGGGTTGGGATAAGAACAGTTTAATAATTAAAATTAAAAGAAACAACAATAGAAAATGCAATGTAAAGGAGAACAACGAGAGGCGCAAAGCCCCGGGGGAGGGGGGAAGGGAGGGGAGAGGGGGAACAAACTGCCGAAAACAAACCGCACGCGCCGCACCGCCTCCGCGCTGCCACTGCCCCCCCCAATATACTGGTCATGGTGTCACATGGTATGGAATGAACCTGCCGTTGGCCGGTCGGGGTCAGCCGCCCCCACCATGGCCCTGCCCCTCCCAGCTCCCCCCCGCCACGCGGCAGAGCGCGGGAAGCTGGAAAGGTAGCCGACCCCCACAGTGAGGAGAATTAACCCCTTCTCAGCCAAAACCAGCACATTCTCCACCCCTTATTCCATACCATTTACACCATGCCCAGGTCCCATACGATGCAATACAACCGTACCAACCACCACCCCTCCCCTTCCCATCCTTTAACATAATACACAGGCATCATTCCCTTAGTTCATGGACCTTCCCTGTAAAATGTCCATTAAAATGTCCATTGAGTTCACCCAGTCCGTGACTCTGGGCTCCATCTGCCGTATCAGTCTTTCAGGGTGGGAGAGATGGTCTGTGGCATTGGGTTGCTGCACGCCGAGTCAGTCATCGTTCCATCACTGCTGCACGGCTTGTTTCATAGTTGATCTTCCATGGGTTGGGAGGCTCGTACTCTGATATCATTGATACAACACAGAGGTGACACACAGTATTATATAGCAGTTCACATTATGCCACTCAGTTCATTGACTGTTTTCACCCAAAATCAACCCCCCTTGAGGCACACATTGGATTTCTCCATCCTCCCGCATTACCCACCAAGTGCACCCGGGTCCTCGAGCAAAAGCAGTCCCACGAATGGGTTTGCCTTTGCCGGAGGCAGGAAGAACCCAGACTGTTTTGCCCAGCATACTTTTTGCGTGCACTACAGGGACTCTATCCCCTTCCACAGTATGTAGGCTTTCTGACTAGGCAGGGCCAGCTCGGTCGGCAGATCCCCTCATGTTGACTAACCACGTGGCTTTTGCTAAATGTGCATCCCAGTGCTTGAATGTTCCACCCCCCATTGCTCTCAGTGTAGTTTTTAACAGTCCATTGTACCGTTCAATTTTTCCAGAGGCTGGTGCGTGACAGGGGGTGTGATACACCCACTCAATGCCGCGCTCTTTGGCCCAGGTGTCTATGAGGCTATTTTGGAAATGAGTCCCATTGTCTGACTCAATCCTCTCTGGGGTGCCATGTCGCTACAGGACTTGTTTCTCAAGACCCAGGAGAGCGTTCCGGGCAGTGGCGTGGGGGACAGGAGATGTTTCCAGCCAGCCGGTCGTTGTTTCTACCATTGTAAGCACATGGCGCTTGCCTTGGTGGGTCTGTGGGAGTGCGATATAGTCAATTTGCCTCCCCGTATTTGTATTTCAGCCATCGTCCCCCATACCACAGAGGCTTTACCCGCTTCGCTTGCTTGATTGCAGCGCATGTGTCACATTCGTGGATAACCTGTGCAATAACATCCATGGTCAAGTCCACCCCTCGATCACGAGCCCACTGTATGTTGCATCTCTCCCTTGATGGCCTGAGGTGTCATGGGCCCACCGAGCTAGAAATAGTTCACCCTTATGCTGCCAGTCCAGATCCACCTCAGCCACTTCAATCTTGGCAGCCTGATCCACCTCCTGGTTGTTTCAATGCTCTTCAGTGGCCCGACTCCTGCGGACATGAGCATCCACATGCCGTACCTTTACAACCAGGTTCTCTACCCGGGCAGCAATATCTTGCCACAATGTGGCAGCCCAGATGGGTTTGCCTCTGCGCTGCCAGTTGCTTTGCTTCCACTGCTGCAGCCAGCCCCACAAGGCATTTGCCACCATCCAGGAGTCAGTATAGAGATAGAGCACTGGCCACTTTTCCCGTTCAGCGATGGCTAAGGCCAGCTGGATGGCCTTTACCTCTGCAAAGTGGCTCGATTCACCTTCTCCTTCAGCAGTTTCTGCGACTTGTCGTGTAGGACTCCATACAGCAGCCTTCCATCTCCGGTGCTTTCCCACAAGGCGACAGGACCCATCAGTGAACAGGGCATACTGCTTCTCATCTTCTGGCAGTTTGTTATACAGTGGGGCTTCTTCAGCACGTGTCACCTCCTCCTCTGGTGATAATCCAAAATCTTTGCCTTCTGGCCAGTCCATAATCACTTCCAAGATTCCTGGGCGACTGGGGTTTCCTACTCGAGCCCGCTGGGTGATCAGCGCAACCCATTTACTCCATGTAGCATCAGTTGCATGGTGTGTAGAGGGGATGTTTCCTTTGAACATCCAGCCCAGCACTGGCAGTCGGGGTGCCAGGAGCAGCTGTGCCTCAGTACCAACCACTTCTGAAGCAGCTCGGACCCCCTCATATGCTGCCAATATCTCTTTTTCAGTTGGAGTATAGCGGGCTTCGGACCCTCTGTATCCCCGACTCCAAAACCCTAGGGGTCGACCTCGGGTCTCCCCTGGTGCTTTCTGCCAGAGGCTCCAGGTAGGGCCATTCTCCCCGGCTGCAGTGTAGAGCACATTTTTTACATCTTGTCCTGCCCGGACTGGCGCAAGAGCTACTGCATGAACTATTTCTCGTTTAATCTGTTCAAAGGCTTGTCGTTGCTCAGGGCCCCATTTGAAATCATTCTTTTTCCGGGTCACTTGATAGAGAGGGCTTACGATCATACTGTAATCTGGAATATGCATTCTCCAAAAACCCACAACGCCCAAGAAAGCTTGTGTTTCCTTTTTGCTAGTTGGTGGAGACATGGCTGCTATTTTGTTGATCACATCCATTGGAATCTGACGACGACCATCTTGCCATTTGATTCCTAAGAACTGGATTTCTCGTGTGGGTCCCTTCACCTTACTTTGTTTTATGGCAAAACCAGCTTTCAGAAGGATTTGGACTATTTTCTCTCCTTTCTCAAAAACTTCTTCCGCTGTGTTGCCCCACACAATGATGTCATCAATGTATTGAAGGTGTTCTGGAGCTTCTCCCTGTTCCAGTACAGTCTGAATCAGTCCATGGCAAATGGTAGGACTGTGTTTCGACCCCTGGGGCAGTCGATTCCAGGTGTACTGGACGCCCCTCCATGTGAAAGCAAACTGTGGCCCGCATTCTGCTGCCAGAGGGATTGAGAAGAATGCATTAGCAATATCAGTTGTGGCATACCACTTGGCTGCCTTGGACTCCAGTTCGTATTGAAGTTCTAGCATGTCTGGCACAGCAGCACTCAACGGTGGAGTGACTTCATTCAGGCCACGGTAGTCTACTGTTAGTCTCCACTCTCCATTAGACTTCCGCACTGGCCATATGGGACTGTTAAAGGGTGAGTGGGTCTTACTGATGACTCCTTGGCTCCTCAGTTGGTGAATGAGTTTATGGATGGGGATCAGAGAGTCTCTGTTGGTGCGATATTGCTGCCGGTGCACTTTTGTGGTGGCGATTGGCACCTGTTGTTCTTTGACCTTCAGCAACCCCACCACAGAAGGGTCCTTTGAGAGACCGGGCAAGGTAGACAGCTGTTCAGTTTCCTCCGTCTCCAAGGCAGCTACACCAAAAGCCCACTTGTAACCATTTGGGTCCTTGAAATACCCTCTCCTGAGGTAGTCTATGCCCAGGATGCACGGAGCCTCTGGGCCAGTCACAATGGGGTGCTTCTGCCACTCGTTGCCAGTTGGGCTCACTTCGGCCTCCAATACAGTTAGCTCTTGGGATCCCCCTGTCACTCCAGCAATGCTGATGGGTTCTGCCCCTATATAGTTTGATGGCAGTAAGGTGCACTGTGCGCCGGTGTCCACTAAAGCTTTATGCTCCTGTGGGTCGGACGTGCCAGGCCATCGGATCCACACAGTCCAGTAAGCCCGGTTATCCCTTTCCTCCACCCAGCTGGAGGCAGGGCCCCTCTAGTCCTGATCATAGTATTCAACACTCCCTTCCTGTAAATGTGAATCAGGAGTCCCTCTGTTACACTTAGAAATAAAATCTCCACTTCTCCTCCTCTGTCTGGGGACCTGCTCACCGGAAACTGGAGCAGCAGCTTTCCTGGAAGAGCCTCCCTGAGTGACACTTCTTCCTTGCAGTTCATGTACTCGTGCCTGTAGGGTCGAAGTAGGCTTGCCATCCCACCTCATCATGTCCTCTCCGTGGTCACACAGGTAGAACCATAGGGTGGCCCGTGGTGTGTATCCCCTTCCTTGAGCCAGAGGACGCTTATTCCTAACAGCTGAGACACTACTCTGTCGCGGTGGGGAGTAGGACAGATCTTCTTTGAGTTGCTGGACCTCTTGGGATAGTTTCTCCGCAGCAGAGGCGAGCGAGGATGAGAGATTTGTCTCGTAACCCCGGAGTCTATCAATCACCTCCGCCACTGTTGGTGCCTCGTCCCCTCTCCAGGCCATCACTGCCAATGAGGCTGCATACGAGGATGGTGCGCTCCGTACAAACTTCCGCCACATGGGTCGTGTGCACTGGGCTTCATCTGGATCTTTGGGTGACCGTTGATCATCCAGGTCACCATAAATCACCTCAAACACAGCTAATTCCCTTAGATACTGGATGCCTTTCTCCATAGTTGTCCATTTTCCTGGGCGATATGTAACATCTTCTTTAAAGGGATACCTTTCCTTCACTCCGGACAGGAGTCGCCTCCAGAGGCTGAGGGCTTGTGGTTTTTTTCCAATTGCTTTGTCAACGCCCCTTCCCCAGAAAGGGATCCCAATTGTTTGGCTTCTTTTCCCTCTAGTTCCAGGCTACTGGCCCCATTATCCCAGCATCGGAGCAGCCAGGTGGCAATGTGCTCACCTGAAGGACGGCTATAATCTTTTCGCATATCTTGCAACTCGCTTAAGGACAGGGATCGGGTGGTCTCTCTTTCATTTATTACTTCTCCCTCCTCTCCCCGCGATGGCCCTGGTTCTTCATCATCCCGTTCTAAACGAGTTGATGTCCGCTTCCAATATTTCGTCTTGTGTATGGGGGCAACTGATACTGGTACGGGTTTATTTTCTGAGCTAGCTCCGGTACTTGTTGTGGGGGTTTGAGTGGCTGCAGTGCCTGTTGTCAGGGCTGGATTGTCTACAGTGCCAGTCACTTTGCATTTCAATCCAGAGTTTGCTACGGGCAAGCAGCACCATCAGCAGCACAGGGTGCAGATGCTGTCAAGAAACCCTATCTTCTGTCCCTCGTCCTGGCAGCCAAGGAAGAGAGGGACAGACAGGGAACGTGAGAGGGGGGCACAGGGCCAGCGGGACTGGAGTACTGGTGGTGCAGTGCCGCGTGGGCGACCTGGGAGAAGCCGCTCTGCCCAGCCAGCACACCTCCGGCAGCCCGGCAGCAGAGTCCCTGTCAGCAGACGCTGGCACAGCCACGTTCAAACTGGTGACGGTTACCTTTTCTGTGCTGCTGACAAAGGCCTGGATGGAGTCCACGGTTTCCTTTTCGTCTTGGTACACAGGTAACCACGAGGCATCTAATAGAGGAGGAGAGCAGGGAGGCTTGTAGGGAGGCTTGTAGGGAGGGTCCGGTGGCAGGGTAGAGCAGGGGAGGGAGGTCTGCCCTCCGTCCAGCCCCGTGCCTGCTCCCCTGGTGCGTTCTTCCCATGCACGGCAGGGATGGAGCGTGCCCGGCAGGCGGGCTGCCATGCTGGAGCACAGCACAGCTGGGCAAAGCCCCCAGTGCAACGGGCTGCGGAACTTGCTTGCAGATGGGCGGGAAAGGTCCCCGTCCCACAGCGTTGCTGCCTCCTGCCAGCCCAGCTGCCCCTGGCTGCCCGTGCCCCGGAGCAGGAGCTGGGTCCCCTCTGCTCTCTCCCTCCTTGGGGGAGGCTGTGCCGGGGCCAGCTCCCAGCCCTGAGCATGCCCTGCATTCAGGCCACCGCCCATGGGACCCCCGCTGCCAGCGTGCCGGGGAAACGTGAGCCTGGCATCGAGCAGGGTGCGCTGGCTGGCCCCAGCCCTGCCCAGACCAACAGGACCCCTCACTCACCAATCTGCAGTGGCTGCACCGTGCACACCTCGTAGGGTTCCGGTGGAGAGCTGCTCTCCTGGGGAGCCCTGTCCTCCTGCCAGGCCACCCTGGGGCGGCTGGGGGGTCTCTCCGCCATGCTGCGGGATGGAGGAAAGGGGTAGGAGTGGGGAAGGGGGAGGCTTTGGCAAAACGCCTTGGTGCCGCGGGGCTGCCAGCGGCAGCAGGGGAAGCCGTGGGCTGCGCTCGGGGGCTCCTCGCCATCTCCGTGCTCCTGCCCTGTCCCGTCGCTGTCCTGCTGGACACTGCGTGCTGGGGGCCGCAGCCGCACTTACCACATGCGACGCAGTGGGGTGTCACAAAGGGAGGTGTCAAAGGGCCCCACTGTGACCCGCCGCCCAGGCAGGGAGGGGCAGGGCGTCCCCTGGGGAGGCACGGGGCCGGCTCAACTCTTGTCTTCCTCCCAGCAAAGAAGAAGAGCTTGTGCGGAGAAGAGGGAAAAGGAGCTTAAGCTTCTTCCACTGAGATTGCCCTTTTGGGATTTGGAAGTTCCCAGAAATGGAGATTCCCTGCTTTTCTTCTCGGTCTGCTTTGTGACCATGACGGAGGACACCCTCTTACAATTTCAGCCTTTCCCCGCTCTGAAGACCTCTTCCAGCTCTGGCCTACTCAGGGTCCCTCGGGAGGCCTTCCTTGCACCCCAGACCCCTCTGCGGGAGCTCGAGCTGCCCCTGGGGGATAGCTGTGTGGTATCGCCGGGGCACTGGAGCCCCGGGCCGGTGCGGCAGGGCTACGCTGCGTCCTCTGTGGGGGCTTTGGGTTAAAGGGGGAAGTTTGGCCCCCAGCAGGATAAACTCTAAGGGAAGGGCCACGGTCCTCGTCATGCCGGCAGCCGTAGTCTTCCAGCACAGCCCCTCTGGGCAGCCATGTTGGCCTGCCGGGCCTGCCGGGAGCTGTCATCTTCTGGTAGAGGCCTGCTGTGCGGCCACGTTGGTCCACAGGACGTGCCAGGAGCTGTAGTCATGGTGCTGTTGCCTGAGCGTGCCTGTTCCACGGAGGCAGTCCGAGGCACCCCAACAAAGGCCAAGGGACCCTGGAAGAGCTCCCGCCTCTGCCCCCTGCTCTGACAGCCTGAGAGGTGCCAAGGAGCCGCTGCCCAGCGTGACCACGCTCAGGCACCTTCAGAGCCCTGCTCTGCCCAAGCTGGCTGGGTGTGGGCGTGCGAGCTGCCTGGCTGAGGGCAACTGGGGAGAGCTGGGGACTGCATGGGAAAGCGGTGGATAAACCCCAGCTGCCTCAGAAATGTAAGGGGGCATGACTCTCTTTTTGCCGTCGGATCCCCTGGAGACTTGTTATGCTTCCCTTCCAGTGTCCTGAGGCCTGGAGGCCTCCTCATAGCCGCTAGTCCCCTCCGAACCCCTCTGTTGCCTCAGTTGCCCCTCGGGTTGCCTCAGCCTGACGCGGTTGCCCCCTCAGAACCTCTCAGTGCCCCAGTGCCCCTTTTGATGTGCTCCAGAGGCCTCAGCTTGCCCCCTGGTCCCCGCAGCACCCCTCCGTTCGCCTCCTTGTTCCCTCCCTTTGAGCCTCAGGAACCCTCCCTTGGCCCTGCTTGGGCGCAAAAGCCCACCGTGGGCCTTCTCTGGGGCCAGTGGAGGCCCCTCTTCTGCAGGACCTCTAGCAGCCATGAAACCCCACGAGACTGGGGCCTGGCCCCCTCCACTCTACAGTACCACCTCACTCCCCTCAGCACTCCTCCAGAGGGGTTTGTCAGGGCCCAGGGCCTCCCATGGTTCATCTGGGCCCCTGAGGACCCCTTTCTTTCTGAGGCAGTCATGGCGACCAAGGCACTCTCTTTGTCCTCTAGCCCCTCTAGGACCCCTGCGGTTGCCCTCCAGCCCCCTTAGCACCTTCGCACTGTGCTTGCAAACCCGCCGGACTCCATCACGGCGTGGGGAAGTGGCGAAGCAGCAACAGCAGGTGCTTGCTGGGGCCTCGCTGCGATGCCCACAGACCCACGGGGAGGCTGGAGCTGACCACCCTTCCCGTGCCCTACCCTTGCTGCGTGACAGATACACTCTTCTAATCTCTATTAGGGGTTAAAGCCTCATTTTAAAGTGACAAACCCTCACTTTCAGGCTCTCAACCTGCATTTTTTGGGGTCCAAGCCTCATTTTTAGGGTCCCAAACCCTCACATTTATGCATAAGCCCCTCTTTTAACACTCAAAGCCTCAGTTTTCTGTCCCAAAGCGTCACTTTTAGGCTTCAAACCTACCTGTCTTTTTAGGATCAACGCCTCATTTTAAGTTCTCCAAACCTTCCCTTTCAGGGTCCAGTCCCCAATTTTAAAGACACAAAGCCTCATTTAGAGGTCTCAAACCCTCAGTTTCAGGGTCCAATCCCCTCTTTTAACTCTCAAAGCCTCAGTTTCAAGTTCCAAACCCCTCTATTAGGGATGATAGCCTCATTTTTAGGTCCCAAACCCTCACTTTCAGGCTCTCAACCTGTCTTCTTTAGGGTCAAAGCCTCATTTTTAGAGCCCCCTGCCCTCACATTTATGGCCCAAGCCCCTCTTTTAACACTCAAAGCCTCAGGTTTCTGTCCCAAAGCGTCACTTATACGCTTCAAATCTGTATTTAAGGCTCAAAGCCTCAGTTTTATATCCCACTTTTATATATTTTTATGTATCACATTTAGGCTCCAAACTCCACCTCTTGAGGGACAAGCCCTCATTCTTAGGTCCCAAAGAATCACTTTAAAGCACCCAAACCCTCTTTTCACATCAAAGCCTTATAGTTAGGACCGCAAACCTCACTTTTAGGGTCCAAACCCCGGTGTTAAAGCTGAAAGCCTCGTTTTGAACAGCGAAACCCTCACTGTGAATTGAGGGATGTGCTGCTTCCACTGTGACCAGTTGTCCTGCCCTCTGCTAATAACAGATGAGCCGTTGGCCGAAGGTGACAAGGGCAGGCTGACAACAAGGCTGCGGCACACCCCGCACGCCGCCGCTTTTCCTGCTAGCCCGCCAGCAAAAGAGCCTGGAAGGCTGAGAAACTGCCGAGGCGCCAAAACAAACCCCAGGCGGCAGAATTGCTAACAATCGCCACGTTGCGCCCGAGTGGGGCTGAGCAGGCCACGTGCACGCTCATGGTGTGGTTCTTGTCCGCGGGTGGCTGAGAAGGTGTGGCTGGGTCAAATCCACTTGCTTCAAGGTATTAATAGCAAAGTGAAGTCGCCCACCCCTTCCTTCCCCAAGAGATTGCCTGGATCCATGCGCTTTGCCAGGCTCAAGGCTGGGCCCAGCATCACCAACACCTCAGAAGAAGAAAGCTAGGAAAGCTGCTACCCTGGCTCGCATGTCAGTCCCCCGAGTGCAGAAATCGCGTTAGCGCCTTGCTGATGTCTGCTGGGTTTTGGGTGCAAAGGCTGGGCTGCCCTTGCAGGCGCTTCGGGAGCCACGAGCAGAGCTGCAGACGTGGTGATGGTCAGGTTTGCCAGAGTCCTCAGGCTGGGCAGCCCCTTGAGTTTCCTGTTTCCCAGGGGACGAGAGCTGTCGGTCCCGCTCCCCTCCGTCCCCGCTGAGCTGCTGGGAGTTTGGTACAAGGACACCCTGGGTCAGCGGGTGCTGCGCTGCCACGAGCTGCTGGAAAGCGGGAGCGTCAGGAAGCTCTCCAGGCAATCGCGGTGCCTTCACGGCCGCCGTTTCCCCGTTGCCTTCTGGCTCTCTAAAGAAAAGACTTGCCCAGGGGGGAACAAACGTGGCCTCTCCGGGGAAAAGCCCCTGTGCTGGTTTCGGCTGAGAAGGGGTTAATTCTCCTCACTGTGGGGGTCGGCTACCTTTCCAGCTTCCCAGGCTCTGCCGCGTAGGGGGGGGGGGCTGGGAGGGGCGGGGCCGTGGTGGGGGCGGCTGACCCCGACTGGCCAATGGCACGTTCATTCCATACCATGTAACTCCGTGACCAGTATATTGAGGGGGGGCACTTGCAGCGCGGGGGCGGCGCGGCGTCGGGTCGGCGGGCGGCTGCGGCGCGGGCGGTTTGTTCCGGCGGTTCGTTCCCCCTCTCCCCTCCCTTCCCCCCTCCCACGGGGCTTTGCGCCTCTCGTTGTTCTCCTTTACATTGCATTTCTACTGTTGTTTCTTTTAATTTTAATTATTAAACTGTTCTTATCCCAACCCACGAGCGTTACCCTTCTGATTCTCTCCCCCACCTACCGGTGGGGAGGGAGCGAGCGACTGTGTGGGGCTGAGCTGCCGGCTAAACCACGACAGCCCCCCTGAGAGGTACACTTGTAACACAAGCCTGGAGCCAGGGTGTGCTGAGGGGGAGTGACCTGCAGGCAGCAGGAGCAGCCAGCAAGGATGCTGTTTGCTCAGCACGCTCCTGGTGCTACACGTGTGAAGGAGACCAGGGGTTTGGCGTTTGTTGCTCCGGCTTTATTGAGAGACAGGCATTTTCCTGAGGCACGTTGCACCTCTTCTGCCTGGCTTTTAGCAGCACCAGCAGCACAGCGCTCGCAGGATGCGTCGTGCTCTTTCCTGCACCCTGGGAGAGCTCAGGCTGAGGACGGTCTGAGCTGCCAGGGAACGGATGGAGAGGTCGCTGTCTTCCTGCAGGGACTGAAGGGCTGTGACAGAACGAGAGGTGAGATGAAGGGCTGTCTCTGCAGAGGCTTCCAGGCATCCCCTGCACACCGTGGCAGCCCCACCTGCCGCTTTCCCTGGTCAGGTGAAAGCGGCTGCTGCTGCTGCTGCTGCACAGGAATGCCCCAAATGCCCCGACACATTCCCCTGGCCCTGAAGCGCTTCCCTGGAGCAGGGCCAGCCATGGCAGCACCCTGCCCAGGCTCTGTCCCCTGCCCCTCCAGCCCCGGCCAACACAGCACTGCCCCTACTCACCGCTGCACATCTCGGCCAGCTTCTCCTTGCTTTGGTCCCTCAGGGGCCGCGCGGCAAGCCCTAGGCACAGAGCTCTGTCAGTCCCCCCTGCTCCCCAGCACGCTCCCAGCAGCGCAGCCCCCCGCCCTGCCGGCTGGGCCGCACGCCCTCCTCCCCCTCATCAGGGCTGAGCCCGGGGAAGAGCAGCAGCTCAGCGGGGTTGGACTGAGCGAGGCGGCCACCAAGGCCACCTGCGTGGGCAGGGGTGGGAGAGGGAGGCCAAGGCCCTGCGCGGGGCAGCTGGGGCTCGGGCAGCTGCAGGGCTGCTCCTTGGTGCCAGTGCAGCGGCGGGGACTGGGGCCAGGCTGCCCAAAGAGGGACTGCGGGGGCTGTGGCTCACCGATGAACCTCACGGCTGCCTCGCGCAAGGGGGCCTGAGCATCCTTCAGGTATGGCAGGCTCTGCTGCAGGTATTCTTCAACCCTGCTGCTGTCCTGCACCAGCTGGAGAGAGCAGAAGGGCATGGGGCTGGCAGGGACCCTCCCCAGTGGGCTGGAGCACTCCCTCCAGCCAGTGATCCCCTTCCCCCCACCTTCCCCCCACGCTGTTCCCATTTCCCAGCCAGAGCCCTGTAGGGCTGAGGAGCAGAGAGAGCCACAGGCAGAGGGTGGTCCGGGGGTCCAGAGACCCCTTTGTCCATCTGCCAGGGCCCACATGGTGGGGAGGGGAGAGTGGACTGGAGAAGAGCCCTTGCGGCCTCTGTGCTCGAGGGTAAGGGAGGGCCCTGGAGCTTGGGGGTTGTCCTTACCAAGCACTCTGTGATCCTCTGAGTCTGATGTGGGCAGATCACGTGCCTGAGCTCTTCCCATTCCAGGATCTTTGCCACAACAGCGAGGGCTTTCCTAGAGACCTGCAGAGCAGCAGAGGATGGGAGGTGGAACCACGGCCTGGGAAAGGAGACCTGGCATCCCCTTGCTCTTGGCCGGGCTGCCAGCCGTTCCCAGCCACCACCTCAGGTATCTCATCCTGCCAGCCAGCAGAACAGATTCGCAAGAGCTGTGGGCTCACGCTGTAGGCGGTGAGGGCCCCAGTCCCAGAGGCCCTGGGGCAGGGCAGAGCCAGCAGCACCTCCCATGGGCATCCCCCAGAGGGACACTTGGCTCCTCAGCTGGAGCTGCCCCGGTTCCAGGTGGGCAGAGCTCTGAGCCCTGGAGTGATCCTGCCCTTAGGGAGCTGGGACATGTGCTGGCCTAAACATCTCGGGTACCCTTGGGCACAGCCCTGGGGGGCAGGGGCTCAAAGCCCTGGTTTCCAACAGCTGCAGGGAAATCTGGGCAGCCCTTAGGGTGCGTTCAGGCCTCGGTGGCCACGGGCTGCTGCTGCTGAGACCTGCTGACCAGGTAGGGCAGCTCTGGGAAACGCCCGTGCCAGCTGCCAGCAGCCCTGACCCAGCACACCCAGAGCACCCCGGTGGTGTCGTCACACCTTTCCCCATATCACTAGCCAGCTTTGAAATCTGCACCTTGGCCACGCTCGGGCTCTGGTCACTCATGTGGAAGAAGAGCGGGAGCAGCCCCCTCCGCACTTTGGTCTTCATCCTCCTTCTGTCACACCACACCACAGCCTCCATCAGGTCTTTGAAGAGGCAGATGGAGGTCTCTCGCAGCTGGCTGCACTCCTGGTAGGGAGGAGGACAGGAGGGCAGGACACGATGAGCAAAGGCGTTGGCGCGGCCGATTGGAGGGGAGCTGCTCTGCGGTCGGATCCTGCCCACTGCTGCATGGCCACGCAGCTGGGGGAGCTCTCAGGGCTTGGAGAGCAGCTCTTGGTCTGCAGATGCTTTGCACAGGGGCCGGGCTGGGCTCCAGCACAGGGGTCGCAAGTTGCCCAGAGGCATCAGCCTGCCAGGGGGAAGCCGTGATGGGCTGCAGAGCCCAGAACACAGCCCTGAGGGATCGCTCAAGGAGGGGAGAAGGTCATGCCAACATAGGGCTGGGCTGAAGGGCAACTATCATGGGCCAGCATCCATCTGCAGAGCTCAGGCTCCCGCAGCAGCCTTACATCATCAAAGAGCAGCAGGAGCTTCTCTGAGAACTGGAGAGCGGTGCGGCTGGCCTTCTTCCTCTTCATATAATGCACCATGTTTTGGAAGACCAGCAGGGCCATCCTCTTGATGTCTTTGCTGGCATCCTGCAGGGTCTCCACAACATCTGGCAGCAGGACCTGGATTTTTCCTGCCTGGATGAAGCACAGAATTTCCTCTTTGTGAAGCGTTCAGAGACCACCCTGGCAAACATGTTCTGGCTGCTGAGCACCAGCCTCCCCTCCAGCTTCTGGTGCAGCAATCACGGCAGCAGCAGTCCTGGCTGGAGACAGACGTGGTATGCGGGAGAGCAGTCGTCTCCTGACTGCCAGCCAAGGCCAAGCCACCGTGTTGGCCAACGTGGCTCAACCTGACGCCTTGCTCACCGTCTTGGGTCTTTCTGAGAGGGTGATGAGACCCTTGAGCACCAGCCAGTGAAGCCCCAGGTTTGGACCCCTCAGGTGCTCCTGGAGGAGTTGCGTGGAGGAAAAACGCAGCCATTCAGCATTGGTGCAGTCTTGCACCTGAAACGAAGATGGCAGTGAGAGACGGGCAGAGCCCGTGGGGCTCCTGCTTCCCACTGGCAGCTCAGGGAAAGGGCACCGGGACCAGACAGCCTGTTGTGGGAGCAGCCCTGCCCATGGAGGACCGCGCAGTGCCTTTGCTGGCTCCTCCTGTCCTCCCACTGTCAGCAGCCTCTTGCTCTCACGCCTCTGAGGAGCGACTGGAGAGCAAGAGTTGGCCCAAAGGAGGCAGGGCACACAGGACGCGACAAGCGTCTCCTGTCCCTGGCCGTGCGCATCCCCAAGGGTGAGCAAGGCCAGGTCTGGTCACTTACTGCCTCCTGAATGTTGCAGGCGTGCAACACAGCGGTGCTTATCAGCTTGCGGTGCCGCCGTTTCCGTGAATTAACGATTGTCTTCAGCTCGGGCAGGAACTTAGCCGGTGTCTTGTTCTGGAAGAGCATCAGCCCCCACATGGACAGGGCAGCGCTGCCAAGCACAGAGCATTTCGTCAGCAGAGCTGCCGCAGTCATGGCACTGTGCCCAGGCTAGTCCAGCCAGTCCTGGGCTGCCTCGCAGCCCTGGCGCTGCCCGCCCCCCTCGCTTGGGGGCAAGCAGGAGAGGGCTGAGGTGGTGTTCCTCGTGGGGCTGGGAGGAGCGCTGGGCCCTGGCTTGGCCAGCTTTGCCTGCTGTAGGCCTGGATGACCCTCCAGGGCTGGGAAATGTGGTGGGATGGAGGGTCCCGCTCCTCGGGGATGTCGTGCAGTTTTCAGTGTCTCTCGCAGCCAAGGGAGCCTCTGGGACCCCTCTCCCCAAATGGAGCAAGCCCTTGGGTCTGTCGGGGCTCATACCTGTCACATAGTGGGACATTGATCACCATGCTGAAGACCAGTTCCCTGGGGTACTTGCAGGCCAGGAAGACAAGCAGGGCTTCCAGGCTCTCCCAGGCTGACACTGTGCTGGTGGACTGCAGGCTTTCATGGATGCACCTCACGATGCTTGGCACCTGGAGGGGCCACAGGTGAAGGTGGCGCTGCCACTGCAGTGCAGCCGTTTCCTCAGCTGCCACCACTGAAACTTCCCATCCTTCTCCGGTGGCTCAAAATGGCTTTAGGTGCCTGACGCAAGGCACAGCAGGGCAAAGGCAGGGACAGGCGGGGCAAAGGCAGGGCAAGGCATAAGGCTTGAAAGGGCTCAAGGGCAGGCCAGGCCAGCTACTTACATCTGTCAGCCAGGAGGCAGGGTCTCTCATGGTCCTGTTCAGCACCGCCCTGGCCACCTGCTTGTCATAGGTGCTGGAGTGCCTCATGGCTTCAATGGCTGTGAGGACAATGCCTGTCTTCTCAGAAGGCCGGAGGTAGTTTTTACCTGCCTACGGGAGGGAGGAAGGGAATACATGTCACACAACTGCCCTGATGGTGCTGCTTGCCCCTACAGAGAAGCGGGGCTTGCTGGTGGCCAGGAGGGCTGGAGCTTCTGCTGGGACACTGGAGAGCAGCCCTCGCATCGTCCCTGCGCCGGGACAGCAGGAACCCTCTCAGCAGGGACAGCAAGGCCACGCCAGCCCCACTGATTCTGGATGCCTTTGCTCACACAAGTCCCCTGCTGATGCCACAGGCAAGAGTCCCAGCAAGGGGGGAGATCATTACCATGATCAGGGTGCTGGCTTTGTGGAGCAAAGAACACGAGGAAGTGCTCTCAGCTTCCCATTCCCTTTGGGCCTGTTGATGCTGTGGCTTGTCCTCTGACCGCGTCCTACCTAAATGGGGAGGGGAAAACAAAGAGCTGTTGTTAGGAGGCAGCAACTTTGCCAACAAGCTTACCAAACGCTGAAAAGAGCTTTTTGGAATGGCCGCGGCGAGGGGTTACGACCCACAGTCAGGGTAGGTGGTGGTGGGCAAGGGGATTTCTGGAGGGTGTCAGGGTCAGCTTCTTGCCACAGGCATTGGAGGGTGCAGCCGGGGTGACGCCCAGCCTGATCTGCTGTTCAATGAGAGGGAAGAATTGGTTTCAGGCTGTGGTAATCGATGGTAGCTGTGGGTGTGAGGACCACAAAACAGGGGGGCTCAAGATCCTGAAAGGAACAAGGAAGGAGAGCAGCAGAGAGTGGATCCTGGACTTCAGGAGAGCACTCCGCTCCGCAGAAAAATGATAGCTGGGATCCTATGGGAAGCAGCTGCAAAGGGCCAGGGAGGTCAGGGAAGCTGGCAGACTGTGACAGAGAGCCTCCTGCAAGCACCAGAACGGTCCAGCGCGATGCCCAGGAAGAGGAGCAGACGCTATCAGGAGAAGTCTGTGTGTGGAGGGACCCAGCCCACGACACAGCTCCTCTTACTTTCTCGCTTACAGATGAACCTGTAGATGGAGTCAAGAGCATCTGAAGCCACGTGGCTGCTCTCTTCTTCCTTGCAAGAGCTGAGAAGGATGAGACATCCCAGTAGCCGTCCCAGGATGGGGATCTGGACCTCTGTGTAGCAGCCGTGGCTGAACTCATCTTGCCAGGCCTGGGGGAGGGAGACAGAACAGCAGAAGGGCTGAGGCGAGGCCGTTGGGGTCAAAGCCGTGAACCCAAGACTGTGCCCAGGGCAGTATCTCAGGCGGTTCAGAGCTTTGCAGGGCCCTGGTGGCCCCAGCTCTCCAAGCAGCTAGAGCTGGGCAGCTCCCACCAGGCTCCTGGGGCAGTGCTGCCCCACACAGGGACGGGGCTGGGTGCAGCTCCAGGTCCTGGCAGAGATGGGACTGGGGAGAGGAGTCCACGGGACCAAGACCCTCGCTTCAGGGCAGAGCCTTGCTGAGTGGTGCCCAAGGCCTGGCAGGAACCCTGAGCTGCACGCTGCTCAGGTGTGCACAGGGAAGGGGAGATGTCCTGGCTGGAGGCTGCCTGCCTCCTTACCTCCAGTGAGGGCCATCTGGCCAGCACGTGGCTCAGCCTCTGAATCCTCCTCAAGGCCCTTGTGCGCACAGCTGCACTTTGGGAGTTGGTCAAGGTCAGCAGCATCTGGGAGGGGAGGAGAGGAGAGAAGCTGCCAATCTGCCGGGGAGCTGAGGCCCACTCCAGCAGAAGCAGAGCTGCTGAACTCCTGACTGGACTCACACAGTCCAGGCTTGGGGGTATGCCCCCCTGGGAAGCCAGGGGAGGAGGACTTCAGGGCCAGGCTCCCCGTGCAGGTCCCAGTGGGGTCTCTGCCCCATTTGGGTCGGGGGAGGAACGCAGGGTGCTGAAGGAGAGGGCCCAAATTTCCCCCATTGCTTTGGTGCTAGAAAAGCTTTGGGGACCTGAGCTGGCAAGGCTTTACCATGACACAGGAGGAAGTCTGTGGAGGGGAAAGGGACTTTGACTGCAGCCCGGGGACACCGGGCTCCAGAAGAGCATTGTGCGCAGCCCTCAGCTCCCCCAGGGGAGGTGGGCACCCTGCATGGCACTGAGGTGGAGACCGTCCACTCAGGAGTGGACAGTCCCTTCCCTCCAGGGAGATGAACAGCCCCTGCCAACCCTGATCTTTGCAAATGCCAGACCTTCAAGACAGTCTGCAGCTCCTTGCTGAGGCCAGAGGCAGGAGAGCTGAACACCAACACACGCAGCATGCTGTCCATGGCATCCAGGGTCTGCAAGGAGGACAGAGGGTGGTGGCATCTTTTGGCAGTCCCTCTCACCCTCAGGAGATGGACCTGAACTCCCAGCACCAAGGAGGACATCCGTGCTGCCTCGCGATGCCTGGGGGAGGCCTCGGGGCAGAGAGGCCTGGACGCAGCCAGGCCCATGAGGAGGGGACGAAGGGACGAGAGCGGGAAAGCAAAACCGACACCCTGAATCTGCCTTGGATCTGCAGCCATCTCCTGGCACAGGGCAGCCCAGAGGGACCAGGGGCTCGCTCAGCACATACCTGGCAGTAGAGAGAAGCATCCAGACCCTGCATGTCCTCTTCTGGAGGGAGCGAGAAGACGCTGGTGAAGCAGGCATGTATGAGGCTTTCCTTCTGGCCCTCCAGCACTGTCTCTACTGAGCTGCAAAGAGAGAGAGGGGCCTGTTGGACGCTGGTGTTGGGGAGAGGTGCCTGGAGGCCTCAGGCACCTCAGGGCATGGACCTCCAGGGCAGGGGTCCCCAGGAGGGATGGGCAGGTACCTCAAGGCGGCAATGGCATCCATGGCAAGCTGCCGCACAGCCGTGCGCAGCTGGTCCCTGGGCTCCTCTTCCAGAAGTGCCTGCGGAGCACAATTGGGATGAGGGACCTGGCAGCCGCCAGCACCCAGTGCCAGTAGACCCAGTGCGGTCCCTGCCAGCCCTGGCACTGGGGTCTTTGCTGGCGGGGATTCTCAGCAGCACCTGAGTCCCCTTGGAGCGTCCATGCATGTTTCATCCTGCCCAAATGCTGCCCTCGCAGCGTGCCGGTGACTGGGGAGCCTGACCCCTTCCCCAGACCCTCCGAGTGTCCCCTTACTTTGATGCTCTTGGCCAGCTCAAATCTGTGGCAGAAGACATCCAGGCCCTGCAACAAGCCCTTGTGCCTGGCAGCTCTGCAGAGCGTGCAGATGCGCTTGAGGAACTGCATCTTCTCGGTCTCCTCCTGGCAGCCAGGGGATAGAGAGACGAAGGAGGAGTGTGAGCAGGGGAGACATGGCCAGCGGGACTAGAGCACTGGGGGTGCAGAGTCGTGTGGGAGAGCAGCTCTGCCCAGCCGACAGCCGGCCAGCAGCAGGCAGCGGAGCTGGGGTTCCGATCAGGAGGCGCTGGCAGAGAAGCAAGGGAAATAGCTGCGGTTACCTTTCCTGAGCTCTTGAGAAAAGCCTGGATGAAGTCCACCGTTTCCTGTTCCTCTTCATACACAGCTAGCCAGCTGGCATCTAGCAAAGGAGGAGAGCCGGGAGGGCTGTAGAGCACAGCTGCAGGCAGGAGTGGGCAGAGGAAGGAACTCTGCCCTTCATCCCCACGCCCACTCCCCAGGCGCAGCCTCCCCAGGGGCCTCAAGGCTGGAGACTGTGATGCTGGAGCCCCTCACTCACCTGCCTGCAGCGGCTGGACTGCACACACCTCATGGGGCTCCGGTGGAGAGCTGCTCTCCTGAGGAACCCCCACCTCCTCCCAGGCCACAAGGGGGTGGCTGGGGGGTCTATTCACCATCCTCAGAGATGTAGGAAGGGAGTAAGGATGGGGAAGGGGGAAGCCTTGGGGAAACACCTCAGGGCTAATGGGACAAGATGTGGGCTGTGCCTGGGGGAGTCCTCGCCAGCTCCACGCTCCTGCCTTGTCCCGCCGCTGTCCTGTTGGACACTGTGGGGTGGAGCCGCGCCGGCTATATACAGTGCCAGGGGGTCTCAAAGCAGCGGGTCACAAAGGGGCCCACTGTGACCCGTCGCCCAGGTGGGAGGGGCAGGGTGGCCCCTGGCGACCTGGGTCCTCTCAGGGCACCCCGAGGCAACTTCACCCTCATGTGCCCTCAGGATCTCCCTGTTGCTCTCCAGCACGTCCCAGAGCCCTGAAGTTAAAAGGATGAAATTTACTCTAGCTTCACAGAAACCATCATTTTACCACTTCATCTCTTCTCATCTTCTCATCATGAAGAGCTTGTGCAGGGAAGAGGATAAAGAACATGAAACAACTTCCCAAGTTTACCCCTTTTGGGCTTTGGGAACCTCTCAGAAATGGAGATCCCTGTCTTACAGTTTGTTTTCTGAGCCTGGTTTGTGGCCATGATGGAGAACTCCCCGATGGTTGCACTGGTGGTGGCTGACCACCACCTCCAGCCCTCCGTGGGTACCTGCTGGGGCACTCCTCCTGCCTGAACCCCTGCTCCTCGGGCCAGCTTCCATGAACAGCCCATTTCTGCAGGAGAGTTTAATAATTTGAATTTTTTGGCCCACGGACAATGTTGTCTCCAGGCAGGGGTTGGAGAGGTGGTTGGTGTTTAGCAACATGGAAACTTCTCCGCTGCAGCACAGTAGGAAATATCACTTTCAGCTTTAAGCTCAGAGCTGGGCATGAAAAAATGTGAAGCCAGCATCCCGAGTGTTTCTATCCTACCTAACTTCTTGTGGTGCTAATGACATTTTCCAAGCTTTTGGTTATCTCGTGCTAATCGTTAATGATCGCGGCCGAGTTCTCCACACATGCTCCCTTCACACCGGAAGGCCACTGTGAGGTCCTGCATGGACATGAGGGCAAAGGGGGACCTGGAGGCACCTGGAGAGTACCCAGGTGCCCTGGTCTGAGCCGGCCCCGTGCCTCCCCAGGGGACGCCCTGCCCCTCCCTGCCCGGGCGGCGGGTCACAGTGGGGCCCTTTGACACCTCCCTTTGTGACACCCCACTGCGCCGCATGTGGTAAGTGCGGCTGCGGCCCCCAGCCCGCAGTGTCCAGCAGGACAGCGACGGGACAGGGCAGGAGCACGGAGACGGCGAGGAGCCCCCGAGCGCAGCCCACATCTTCCCCTGCTGCCGCTGGCAGCCCCGCGGCACCAAGGCGTTTTGCCAAAGCCTCCCCCTTCCCCACTCCTACCCCTATCCTCCATCCCGCAGCATGGCGGAGAGACCCCCCAGCCGCCCCAGGGTGGCCTGGCAGGAGGACAGGGCTCCCCAGGAGAGCAGCTCTCCACCGGAACCCTACGAGGTGTGCACGGTGCAGCCACTGCAGATTGGTGAGTGAGGGGTCCTGGTGGTCTGGGCAGGGCTGGGGCCAGCCAGCGCACCCTGCTCGACGCCAGGCTCACGTTTCCCCGGCACGCTGGCAGCGGGGGTCCCATGGGCGGTGGCCTGAATGCAGGGCATGCTCAGGGCTGGGAGCTGGCCCCGGCACAGCCTCCCCCAAGGAGGGAGAGAGCAGAGGGGACCCAGCTCCTGCTCCGGGGCACGGGCAGCCAGGGGCAGCAGGGCTGGCAGGAGGCAGCAACGCTGTGGGACGGGGACCTTTCCCGCCCATCTGCAAGCAAGTTCCGCAGCCCGTTGCACTGGGGGCTTTGCCCAGCTGTGCTGTGCTCCAGCATGGCAGCCCGCCTGCCGGGCACGCTCCAGCCCTGCCGTGCATGGGAAGAACGTGCCAGGGGAGCAGGCACGGGGCTGGACGGAGGGCAGACCTCCCTCCCCTGCTCTACCCTGCCACCAGACCCTCCCTACAAGCCTCCCTACAAGCCTCCCTGCTCTCCTCCTCTATTAGATGCCTCGTGGTTACCTGTGTACCAAGACGAAAAGGAAACTGTGGACTTCATCCACGCCTTTGTCAGCAGCACAGAAAAGGTAACCGTCACCAGTTTGAACGTGGCTGTGCCAGCGTCTGCTGACAGGGGCTCTGCTGCCGGGCTGCCGGAGGTGTGCTGGCTGGGCAGAGCGGATTCTCCCAGGTCGCCCACGCGGCACTGCACCACCAGTACTCCAGTCCTGCTGGCCCCGTGCCCCCCTCTCACGTTCCCTGTCTGTCCCTCTCTTTCCATGGCTGCCAGGACGAGGGACAGAAGATAGGGTTTCTTGCCAGCATCTGTACCCTGTGCAGAACGGCCAGGTGCCATGGCTTGTCAAGGGGCCTGGATGTCTTCTGCGAGGGCTACAAGCTGGCAGAGAATATCAAGGTGAGGGGACACCCGGCGGCTCTTGGGAAGGGGGCAAGTCTTCCCGGCAATGGCTCCCTGTGAGAAGAGCACTTGGGCAGGGAGAGGGTCTGGGGGCGCTGGGTGCTGGCAGCTGCTGGGTGCCATCCTGCTTCTGCTCTGCAGGACCTGCTACAAGAGGAGCCCACGCACCAAATAGAAACAGCGGTGCGGCTGAAAGCCATGAATGCCATCGCCGAGTTGAGGTACCTGTCCATCCCTCCTGGGGACCCCTGCCCCAGAGGTCCATCTCCACCTGCACCAGTCCTCGAGGCACCGCTCCCAGCACCAGTCTCTGACAGGCCCCGCTCTCTCCCTGCAGCTCAGTGCAGACGGTGCGGGAGGGCAAAGAGCAAAGCCTCCTAGAAGCCTGCTTTTTGAGTGTCTTCTTGCTTCCTCCAAAAGAGGATATGAGCAGCCGGTTGGACGCTTATCTCTACATCAAGGTAAGCACTGGGTGACCAACAAGAGCCCCCGGGCCACCCTGTGCTGTGAGATGACCAGAGATCCAAGGCAATGAAGGGTCTCAGCTTTGCTTTCCCACCCTCATCCCTTCGTCCCTTCGTGCACTTCCCGCGGGCCTGGTCCCATCCGGTGGCGCAGGCTGCTCTGCCCGCAGCACACTGTCTGCCCCTGCGTCTCTCCCGGGGAACCACAACGCAGCACGGGAGGCCTCCCTTGGCTCTGGGAGTTCAGATCAAATTCCTGGGGGTGAGAGGGACAGCAGGAGACACTGCCACAGCTCTTTGTCCTCCTTGCAGACCCTGAGAGCCATGGACAAGATGCTAGAGAGGGTGGTGCTCAGCTTTGCTGCCAACAGAGTCAGCGAGGAGCTGCAGAACATCTTTCAGGTCTGGCATGTGCAAAGACGGGGCTTCACAGGGGCTGTTCCTCAGCCTGGGGGGAAGGGACTGTCCACTCTTGAGTGCATGGCCCCCACCCCAGTGCCATGCAGAGAGAGCACGCTGCAGGGAGGCTGCCCACCTCCCTGGGGTGACCTGGGGCTGCCCACCAGGCTCTTCCGGAGCACAGTGGCGGCAGAGGGTGGCATTTGCCCTCCTGCCTGGCCTCAAGGTTGGCCAGCGGTGTTCGTCCCAAGCCTGCAAGCCTGCGAGACTCCTAGGGCAGGAACCCCACTGCAGGCTTTGCTCGACATCACAGGAAGCCTCGAATGGACTGCGCGAGGGCAGAGTCCTGCCCCGGAGGTCAGCAGTGCTGCTTCTGCCGGAGCAGGTGTCTGCTCCCAGGGCACACCAGCAGCTTCTCTCTTCCCAGGTGCTGCTCAACTACACCAAGTCTGAGAGAGCAGTTGTGTGGGAGAGAGCCCTGGGGAGGATTAGGGTGCTGAGCCGTTTGCTGGCTGACCATTACGCACAGGAGGTAGGGAGCCAGGCACCCTCCAGCCAGGCCATGTCCCCCTCCCTGTGCACCAGAGCAGCCTGCAGCTCTCCCCGCGCGGGGCTGCTGCCCACACAGCTGCTCTGGGAGCCACGGCCGGCACGGCCCTGCAAAGCCCTGACGCACCAGGGATCCAGCCCTGGACACACTCTTGGGTTCAGGGCTTTGGCGCCTGCTGCCTGCCCTCTACACTTCTGCTGTTCTGCCTCCCTCGCCCAGGGCTGGAGCCACTTTGGAAGAGACACGCACGCCCCTGATGGCTATGGAGACATCCAGATCCCAATCCTGGGACAGCTGATGGGACGTCTCCTCCTTTTCTTATATTCTGATGAAAAGCCAGAGTATATAGTTTACCAGGCTCTAGATCACCTCAGAGTGTTCATCAAGAATCAAAAACGTAAGAGAAGTTGTGGTGGCTTCATGTGTTCGCGCGCACACGGCTCCTGATGGGTCTCCTTCTCTCCATCACATCCTTTGCCCCTCACAGCTGCTTCCCATAGCACCCCAGCTGTCATTTTGCTGCAGAAGCTGAATGCTCTCCTGAAGTGCAGGGTCTGCTCTCTGCTGCTCTCCTTCCACCCTCCTTTCAGAACCTTGAACCGCGCTCTTTTGTGGAGCCCACAGCCAAAGCTACTGCTGCCATGTCTTCCCAGTTAGTGAAGAGCAGATCCATCTGTGCATCACCCCGGATGGTCCCTCCAGTGCTTGCAGCAAGAAGCTATTCCTGATGCCCTCCACAAACCTCCCTGACTGCTTGTGTCCTGCCATCTCGCAAGCAGATCTCGGGGCCCTTTGGTTAAGCTGGCTGGCAAAGCTATTGTGTCTTATTGACCCTTTCCTGTTTTCCCCGCTCTTTAGGCAGGGCAATGCTCAAGGATGAAGCACAACAGCTCCATTGGCACCTTGTGGAAAACTCCCTGCTTTCTTTGGACACCGCTGAAGACTTTGCCATGGTAAGGAGCTCCCCCCTTGCTGGGACTCTTGCCCGTGGCATCAGCAGGGGGACTTGTGTGAGCAAAGGCATCCAGAATCAGTGGGGCTGGTGGGCCTCACCTTCCCTGGTGAGAGGGTTCCTGCTGTCCCAGCGCAGGGACGATGCGAGGGCTGCTCTCCAGTGTCCCAGCAGCAGGTCCAGCCCTCCTGGCCGCCAGCAAGCCCCGCTTCTCTGTAGGGGCAAGCAGCACACTGTGCCCATGAGTCCAGCCTTCCTCCCTCACCCTGGGGCCCCTCCTCTCATCCTCCCCCGCGCAGTGACTGCAACCCCTGCTGCCAGCTCTCCTGCAGGCGCTGCCGCCAGCACTGCCGGGCATCTCTGGCCAGGGCTGCTCGCACTGCCCCGCGAAGCAGCACCCCCAGGGCACTCGGTGTAACATGGCTTCCCTCCCTTCCTTCCTCCCACAGGCCTTTGCAAAATACCTCCTACCTTCGGAGAGGACAGACATCGTCCTTGTGGCCATCGAGGCGATGAGAGACTCCAGCATCTTTGACAAGGGGGAAGCAAGAAACATGCTGAATGGGGTCATGAGAAACCCTGACTTCTGGCTGGCAGACGTAAGTGGCCTGTGGCTGCATTGCCCTACCCTTCAGCCCTGTCAGGCCTTGCTCCTCCCTCCCTCCCAAGCCCAGGTGTAGGTGTCTCGAGCACCCGAAGCCACCTTAAGCCAGCAGGGAGGGATGGGAAGGGCAGCTGAGGAAATGGCTGCGCTCCACTGGCAGCACCATCCTCCCCTGTGTCCCCCCTCCAGGTGCCAAAGCTCATGAGGTGCCTCCACGAAAACCTGGAAGGCATCAACCGGGAGTCAGAGCAGCGGAGCGTGCTGTCACTGCTTCTCCTGCTGACCGACTGGTACCCCGCGCAAGTGGCCATCAGCCTGGTGAAGTTCTCTCCACCAGGACACAGGTACTGGCCCCAACAGCCATGAGGGCTTGTTCCCTGAGGGGAGAGGGACGCGGAGCCCCTCTGGCTGCCAGACCCAAGGAATGCTGCAGGACACCCCCGAGGAGCAGGGCCCTCCATCCCAGCACGCTTTCCAGCCCTGCTGGCTCCGCCAGGCCTGCAGCAGCCAAAGCTGGCCCAGGCAGCCCCGAGCCCTGCCACCACGCTCCTCCCAGCCCCGCGGGGAGCACCCCGTCAGCCCTCTCCTGCTGCCCGGGGCATCCCAAGCAAGGGGCAGGCTCTGCCTCCTGCAGGACCCTCCCAGGCCACGCTGCTGAGGCTGCGGCAGCCCTGCTCACCCAGCGCTCTCGCTTGCAGCACGGGCATGGCCCTGTGGGAGATGGTGCTTCGCGTCCCCCAGGCTTTGGAGAACATCTTAACGGGACTCCTCAGATTGCACCGGTACCAGTGGTGGCGCAATCTTCTCAGCTCCAGCAGCGAACCCACCTGCATCTTCCCCTTGCTTGTGAGTTACCAGAGAAGGCCTTGATCCCCTCCAGCGAGCCTCGCAGGCTCTGCCAGTGTCTCACTGCTGTGTTTCCTTCAGCTGATGGCCTCCGGCGAGTTTCCCTCAGAGGATTTTGGTGACCCGTCCCACAATGAGACCTATCGGAGGCACCCAAGCCTGGTGACAATCTCCCTGTTTCTCGGAGGCCTCATTGTGCTGTCACAGAGACCTGACATGGTGAGCAGGGTGTCGTCAAGGGGAGCCATGCTGGCAGCCGGGGGCTGGGGCGCTGGGTAGGGCCGTGGCTCGGCCTTGGCTGGGAGTCAGGGGGTGGGTGAGCGCTCCAGATGCCCACCCTGCCGTGGTGGGGCCTGGTGGCTGCCTGGGGAGCTCTCCAGGCACACAGGGCTACCGAGCCATCTGCTGCTCAGTGACCAGAGCGTTTTTGCCAGGGTGCTCTTTGACCGTTTCACAAAAAGGAAACTCGTGTCTTTCATACAGGCGAGAAAAATGCAGGTCCTCCTGCCACACATCATGAAGGTGCTCGATGATGACAGCACGGAAATCAAGAAGGCGGCCCTGCTGGTCTTCAGAAACGTGGTGCCTCACCTGAAGAGGAGGCAGGCCAGCACCTTTGCTCTGGAGCTGGCGGAGAAGCTCCCACCCCTCTTTGACGATGTAAGGCTGATGTGGGAGACTGAGCCCCGCAGAGGGGCACTGGGCAATGACAGCTGCCCTTCAGCCCCAGACCTGCGGGCAGCCCCGCGGGCAGGGCCTTCTGCCCTCCTCGCTCCCCTGGGCTCTCGTGGGATGGCTTCTGGGCGTTGCAGCCCAGCGCAGCTTCCCCTGACAGCTTGGTGCCGCCAAGCTGCCATCACACCTGCCATGCTCATGCCCTTGGGCTAATGCTCACAGGGAGCCCGGAGTGGCTCTTTCTCAAGTCCCCCTCTCCTTCTCCCCTAACAGGAGTCCGGCGAGACGAGAGAGCTCTCCATCAGCCTCTTCAGAGTCGCCGTGGAGACTGTGGTGGGGAATGGCAAGCAGAGGATGAAGGAGGAAGTGCAAAGATGCCTGCTCCCGCTCTTCTTTCGCTTGCACGATGAGGCGGACACCGTGGCCAAGGTAGAGATTTCAAAGCTGGCCAGTGACACAGGGAAGGGCGTGCTGACCCCTTGGGTTCAGGGGCAAGAGCTGCTGGCAGTCAGACTCTGGCAGTGTGTGTCACCTTGGGGTCCAGCTGCCCGAGGCACTGCGGACAGGGCAGAGCTCCCATCCGTCCCTGCACTGGGCCCACCACTGCCTTCCTCATCCCCCAGTGCCTCTTGCTGCAGAGCTGGAAGGGGAGGTGGGATCCCCTCCCACCCACGCTCCCACTGCTCAGCCCTCCTCCAGCACAGCCCATAGGGAGGGTCCCTGCAGACCCAGCGCAAGCACGGGCAGAGAAGCTGCCATGGACATTTCCAACACCTGCCTTGCCTGCTCCAGCAGGGCTCAGCAGCAGCCCGTGGCCCGTGAACCGTGGCGTGAACACATGCGTCCCTACGGGCTTCCCTGCTGCCCCTGCAGGTGTGGAAGGCCAGGGCTTTGAGCCTCAATGCCTGCCCCTCAGGGCTGTGCCCAAGAGACCCCCACATGCTTGGGACAGGGCATGTCCCGCCTTCCCAAGGCCAGGACCACCCCAGGAACAAAGCCACGAGGAGGGGGACGCCAGCTCTCCTTCCCCAGGCCGTGGTGCCATCTCCCAGCTTCTGCTGTTCTGCAGGCCTCCAGGGAAGCCCTCCTTGCTGGAGCAGAGCTCCTCAAGTGGAAACAGCTCAGACACCTGGTGCAGACAGAGCAGACGTGGAGGATTGGAGAGTGTTTGGTGAGGACAAGCTGCAGGCCCCAGGGCCCAGGCTGGACGAGGGCTGCCCGCCGTGTCTGGGCTGTGGGCTCTGCACATGTGCCTCACCTGCCCTGCTGCAGCCCAGAGCCCACAGCCGTGAGCCGCAGCCGCCTTCCCTTCCCTGTGCGCAAGAAGAGAGCGCCCAAGGGCTCTTCTCCACGCCCCTCTCCCCTCCCCACACCCCGCAGGAGGGAAGGGTCTCAGCACCCCTGGGGCACCTCTGCCTGTGGCGCTCTCTGCTCCTCAGCCCCACAGGGCCCCCTGCTGGGAGACGGGAATTGGCTGGGGGGGAAGGGGAACGGGGAGGTGCTGGCAGGAGGGAGTGCTCCAGCCCACTGGGGAGGGACTGTGGCATGCCCATACCCTTCTGCTCTCTCCAGCTGGAGCAGGACAGGAGCAGGGCCGAAGGATACTGTCATCAGAGCCTGCCATACCTGAAGGATGCTCAGGCCCCCTTGCGCGAGGCAGCCGTGAGGTTCATCGGTGAGCCACAGCCCCCGCAGTCCCTCTTTGGGCAGCCTGGCCCCAGTCCCCGCCGCTGCACTGGCACCAAGGAGCAGCCCTGCGGCTGCCTGAGCCCCAGCTGCCCCGCGCAGGGCCTTGGCCTCCCTCTCCCACCCCTGCCCACGCAGGTGGCCTTGGTGGCCGCCTCGCTCAGTCCAACCCCGCTGAGCTGCTGCTCTTCCCCGGGCTCAGCCGTGATGAGGGGGAGGAGGGCGTGCGGCCCAGCCGGCAGGGCGGGGGGCTGCGCTGCTGGGAGCGTGCTGGGGAGCAGGGGGGACTGACAGAGCTCTGTGCCTAGGGCTTGCCGCGCGGCCCCTGAGGGACCAAAGCAAGGAGAAGCTGGCCGAGATGTGCAGCGGTGAGTAGGGGCAGCGCTGTGTTGGCCGGGGCTGGAGGGGCAGGGGACAGAGCCTGGGCAGGGTGCTGCCATGGCTGGCCCTGCTCCAGGGAAGCGCTTCAGGGCCAGGGGAATGTGTCGGGGCATTTGGGGCATTCCTGTGCAGCAGCAGCAGCAGCAGCTGCCGCTTTCTCCTGGCCAGGGAAAGCGGCAGGTGGGGCTGCCACGGTGTGCAGGGGTTGCCTGGAAGCCTCTGCAGAGACAGCCCTTCATCTCACCTCTCTTTCTGTCACAGCCCTTCAGTCCCTGCAGGAAGACAGCGACCTCTCCATCCGTTCCCTGGCAGCTCAGACCGTCCTCATCCTGAGCTCTCCCAGGGTGCAGGAAAGAGCACGACGCACCCTGCGAGCGCTGTGCTGCTGGTGCTGCTAAAAGCCAGGCAGAAGAGGTGCAACGTGCCTCAGGAAAATGCCTCTCTCTCAATAAAGCCGGAGCAACAAACGCCAAACCCCTGGTCTCCTTCACACGTGTAGCACCAGGAGCGTGCTGAGCAAACAGCAATCCTTGCTGGCTGCTCCGGCTGCCTGCAGGTCACTCCCCCTCAGCACACCCTGGCTCCAGGCTTGTGTTACAAGTGTACCTCTCAGGGGGGCTGTCGTGGTTTAGCCGGCAGCTCAGCCCCACACAGTCGCTCGCTCCCTCCCCACCGGTAGGTGGGGGAGAGAATCAGAAGGGTAACGCTCGTGGGTTGGGATAAGAACAGTTTAATAATTAAAATTAAAAGAAACAACAACAGAAATGCAATGTAAAGGAGAACAACGAGAGGCGCAAAGCCCCGGGGGAGGGGGGAAAGGAGGGGAGATGGGGAACGAACCGCCGGAACAAACTGCCCGCGCCGCAGCCGCCCGCCGACCCGACGCCGCGCCGCCCCCGCGCTGCAAGTGCCCCCCCTCAATATACTGGTCACGGAGTTACATGGTATGGAATGAACGTGCCATTGGCCAGTCGGGGTCAGCCGCCCCCACCACGGCCCCGCCCCTCCCAGCCCCCCCCCCCTACGCGGCAGAGCCTGGGAAGCTGGAAAGGTAGCCGACCCCCACAGTGAGGAGAATTAACCCCTTCTCAGCCGAAACCAGCACAGGGGCTTTTCCCCGGAGAGGCCACGTTTGTTCCCCCCTGGGCAAGTCTTTTCTTTAGAGAGCCAGAAGGCAACGGGGAAACGGCGGCCGTGAAGGCACCGCGATTGCCTGGAGAGCTTCCTGACGCTCCCGCTTTCCAGCAGCTCATGGCAGCGCAGCACCCGCTGACCCAGGGTGTCCTTGTACCAAACTCCCAGCTGCTCAGCGCGGACGGAGGGGAGCGGGACCGACAGCTCTCGTCCCCTGGGAAACAGGAAACTCAAGGGGCTGCCCAGCCTGAGGACTCTGGCAAACCTGACCATCACCACGTCTGCAGCTCTGCTCGTGGCTCCCGAAGCGCCTGCAAGGGCAGCCCAGCCTTTGCACCCAAAACCCAGCAGACATCAGCAAGGCGCTAACGCGATTTCTGCACTCGGGGGACTGACATGCGAGCCAGGGTAGCAGCTTTCCTAGCTTGCTTCTTCTGAGGTGTTGGTGATGCTGGGCCCGGCCTTGAGCCTGGCAAAGCGCATGGATCCAGGCAATCTCTTGGGGAAGGAAGGGGTGGGCGATTTCACTTTGCTATTAATACCTTGAAGCAAGTGGATTTGACCCAGCCACACCTTCTCAGCCACCCGCGGACAAGAACCACACCATGAGCGTGCACGTGGCCTGCTCAGCCCCACTCGGGCGCAACGTGGCGATTGTTAGCAATTCTGCCGCCTGGGGTTTGTTTTGGCGCCTCGGCAGTTTCTCAGCCTTCCAGGCTCTTTTGCTGGCGGGCTAGCAGGAAAAGCGGCGGCGTGCGGGGTGTGCCGCAGCCTTGTTGTCAGCCTGCCCTTGTCACCTTCGGCCAACGGCTCATCTGTTATTAGCAGAGGGCAGGACAACTGGTCACAGTGGAAGCAGCACATCCCTCAATTCACAGTGAGGGTTTTGCGGTTCAAAATGAGGCTTTGAGCTTTAACACCAGGGTTTGGACCCTAAAAGTGAGGTTTGCGGTCCTAACTAAAAGGCTTTGATGTTAAAAGAGGGTTTGGGTGCTCTAAAGTGATTCTTTGGGACCTAAGAATGAGGGCTTGTCCCTAAAGAGGTGTAGTTTGGAGCCTAAATGTGGTACATAAAAATATAAAAAAGTGGGATATAAAACTGGGGCTTTGAGCCTTAAATACAGATTTGAAGCGTATAAGTGACGCTTTGGGACAGAAACCTGAGGCTTTGAGTGTTAAAAGAGGGGCTTGGGCCATAAATGTGAGGGCATGGAGCCCTAAAAATGAGGCTTTGACCCTAAAGAAGACAGGTTGAGAGCCTGAAAGTGAGGGTTTGGGACCTAAAAATGAGGCTATCGTCCCTAATAGAGGGGTTTGGAACTTGAAACTGAGGCTTTGAGAGTTAAAAGAGGGGATTGGACCCTGAAACTGAGGGTTTGAGACCTCTAAATGAGGCTTTGTGTCTTTAAAATTGGGGACTGGAGCCTGAAAGGGAAGGTTTGGAGAACTTAAAATGAGGCGTTGATCCTAAAAGACAGGTAGGTTTGAAGCCTAAAAGTGACGCTTTGGGACAGAAAACTGAGGCTTTGAGTGTTAAAAGAGGGGCTTATGCATAAATGTGAGGGTTTGGGACCCTAAAAATGAGGCTTGGACCCTAAAAAATGCAGGTTGAGAGCCTGAAAGTGAGGGTTTGTCACTTTAAAATGAGGCTTTAACCCCTAATAGAGATTAGAAGAGTGTATCTGTCACGCAGCGAGGGTAGGGCACGGGAAGGGTGGTCAGCTCCAGCCTCCCCGTGGGTCTGTGGGCATCGCAGCGAGGCCCCAGCAAGCACCTGCTGTTGCTGCTTCGCCACTTCCCCACGCCGTGATGGAGTCCGGCGGGTTTGCAAGCACAGTACGAAGGTGCTAAGGGGGCTGGAGGGCAACCGCAGGGGTCCTAGAGGGGCTAGAGGACAAAGAGAGTGCCGTGGTCGCCATGACTGCCTCAGAAAGAAAGGGGTCCTCAGGGGCCCAGATGAGCCATGGGAGGCCCTGGGCCCTGACAAACCCCTCTGGAGGAGTGCTGAGGGGAGTGAGGTGGTACTGTAGAGTGGAGGGGGCCAGGCCCCAGTCTCGTGGGGTTTCATGGCTGCTAGAGGTCCTGCAGAAGAGGGGCCTGGGGTTGCAAGGAAGGCCCCCCGAGGGGTCCTGCGTGGGCTGGAGCAATCCTCTCACAGCTACAGAGGCAAAGGGAGGAGTCCTGAGGTTGGACTGTGCCCGAGAGCCCTCCACCGGCCCCAGAGAAGGCCCACGGTGGGCTTTTGCGCCCAAGCAGGGCCAAGGGAGGGTTCCTGAGGCTCAAAGGGAGGGAACAAGGAGGCGAACGGAGGGGTGCTGCGGGGACCAGGGGGCAAGCTGAGGCCTCTGGAGCACATCAAAAGGGGCACTGGGGCACTGAGAGGTTCTGAGGGGGCAACCGCGTCAGGCTGAGGCAACCCGAGGGGCAACTGAGGCAACCGAGGGGTTCGGAGGGGACTAGCGGCTATGAGGAGGCCTCCAGGCCTCAGGGGACTGGAAGGGAAGCATAACAAGTCTCCAGGGGATCCAACGGCAAAAAGAGAGTCACCCCCGCTTACATTTCCGAGGCAGTTGGGGTTTATCCACCGCTTTCCCATGCAGTCCCCAGCTCTCCCCACTTGCCCTCAGCCAGGCAGCTCGCACGCCCACACCCAGCCAGCTTGGGCAGAGCAGGGCTCTGAAGGTGCCTGAGCGTGGTCACGCTGGGCAGCGGCTCCTTGGCACCTCTCAGGCTGTCAGAGCAGGGGGCAGAGGCGGGAGCTCTTCCAGGGTCCCTTGGCCTTTGTTGGGGTGCCTCGGACTGCCTCCGTGGAACAGGCACGCTCAGGCAACAGCACCGTGACTACAGCTCCTGGCACGTCCTGTGGACCAACGTGGCCGCACAACAGGCCTCTACCAGAAGATGACAGCTCCCGGCAGGCCCGGCAGGCCAACATGGCTGCCCAGAGGGGCTGTGCTGGAAGACTACGGCTGCCGGCATGACGAGGACCGCGGCCCTTCCCTTAGAGTTTATCCTGCTGGGTGCCAAACTTCCCCCTTTAGCCCAAAGCCCCCACAGAGGACGCAGCACAGCCCTGCCGCACCGGCCCGGGGCTCCAGTGCCCCGGCGATACCACACAGCCATCCCCCAGGGGCAGCTCGAGCTCCCGCAGAGGGGTCTGGGGCGCAAGGAAGGCCTCCCGAGGGACCCTGAGTAGGCCAGTGCTGGAAGAGGTCTTCAGAGCGGGGAAAGGCTGAAATTGTAAGAGGGTGTCCTCCGTCATGGTCACAAAGCAGACCGAGAAGAAAAGCAGGGAATCTCCATTTCTGGAAACTTCCAAATCCCAAAAGGGCAATCTCAGTGGAAGAAGCTTAATCTCCTTTTCCCTCTTTTCCGCACAAGCTCTTCTTCTTTGCTGGGAGGAAGACAAGAGTTGAGCCGGCCCCGTGCCTCCCCAGGGGACGCCCTGCCCCTCCCTGCCCGGGCGGCGGGTCACAGTGGGGCCCTTTGACACCTCCCTTTGTGACACCCCACTGCGCCGCATGTGGTAAGTGCGGCTGCGGCCCCCAGCCCGCAGTGTCCAGCAGGACAGCGACGGGACAGGGCAGGAGCACGGAGACGGCGAGGAGCCCCCGAGCGCAGCCCACGTCTTCCCCTGCTGCCGCTGGCAGCCCCGCGGCACCAAGGCGTTTTGCCAAAGCCTCCCCCTTCCCCACTCCTACCCCTTTCCTCCATCCCGCAGCATGGCGGAGAGACCCCCCAGCCGCCCCAGGGTGGCCTGGCAGGAGGACAGGGCTCCCCAGGAGAGCAGCTCTCCACCGGAACCCTACGAGGTGTGCACGGTGCAGCCACTGCAGATTGGTGAGTGAGGGGTCCTGTTGGTCTGGGCAGGGCTGGGGCCAGCCAGCGCACCCTGCTCGACGCCAGGCTCACGTTTCCCCGGCACGCTGGCAGCGGGGGTCCCATGGGCGGTGGCCTGAATGCAGGGCATGCTCAGGGCTGGGAGCTGGCCCCGGCACAGCCTCCCCCAAGGAGGGAGAGAGCAGAGGGGACCCAGCTCCTGCTCCGGGGCACGGGCAGCCAGGGGCAGCTGGGCTGGCAGGAGGCAGCAACGCTGTGGGACGGGGACCTTTCCCGCCCATCTGCAAGCAAGTTCCGCAGCCCGTTGCACTGGGGGCTTTGCCCAGCTGTGCTGTGCTCCAGCATGGCAGCCCGCCTGCCGGGCATGGGAAGAACGCGCCAGGGGAGCAGGCACGGGGCTGGACGGAGGGCAGACCTCCCTCCCCTGCTCTACCCTGCCACCAGACCCTCCCTACAAGCCTCCCTACAAGCCTCCCTGCTCTCCTCCTCTATTAGATGCCTCGTGGTTACCTGTGTACCAAGACGAAAAGGAAACCGTGGACTTCATCCACGCCTTTGTCAGCAGCACAGAAAAGGTAACCGTCACCAGTTTGAACGTGGCTGTGCCAGCGTCTGCTGACAGGGGCTCTGCTGCCGGGCTGCCGGAGGTGTGCTGGCTGGGCAGAGCAGCTTCTCCCAGGTCACCCACGCGGCACTGCACCACCAGTACTCCAGTCCTGCTGGCCCCGTGCCCCCCTCTCACGTTCCCTGTCTGTCCTTCTCTTTCCTTGGCTGCCAGGACGAGAGACAGAAGATAGGGTTTCTTGCCAGCATCTGTACCCTGTGCAGAACGGCCAGGTGCCATGGCTTGTCAAGGGGCCTGGATGTCTTCTGCGAGTGCTACGAGCTGGCAGAGAATATCAAGGTGAGGGGACACCCGGCGGCTCTTGGGAAGGGGGCAAGTCTTCCCGGCAATGGCTCCCTGTGAGAAGAGCACTTGGGCAGGGAGAGGGTCTGGGGGCGCTGGGTGCTGGCAGCTGCCGGGTGCCATCCTGCTTCTGCTCTGCAGGACCTGCTACAAGAGGAGCCCACGCACCAAATAGAAACAGCGGTGCGGCTGAAAGCCATGAATGCCATCGCCGAGTTGAGGTACCTGCCCATCCCTCCTGGGGACCCCTGCCCCAGAGGTCCATCTCCACCTGCACCAGTCCTCGAGGCACCGCTCCCAGCACCAGTCTCTGACAGGCCCCGCTCTCTCCCTGCAGCTCAGTGCAGATGGTGCTGGAGGGCAAAGAGCAAAGCCTCCTAGAGGCCTGCTTTTTGAGTGTCTTCTTGCTTCCTGCAAAAGAGGATATGAGCAGCCGGTTGGATGCTTTTCTCTACATCAGGGTAAGCACTGCGTGACCAACAAGAGCCCCCGGGCCACCCTGTGCTGTGAGATGACCAGAGGTCCAAGGCAATGAAGGGTCTCAGCTTTGCTTTCCCACCCTCATCCCTTCGTCCCTTCGTGCACTTCCCACGGGCCTGGTCCCATCCAGTGGCGCAGGCTGCTCTGCCCGCAGCACACTGTCTGCCCCTGCGTCTCTCCCGGGGAACCACAACGCAGCACGGGAGGCCTCCCTTGGCTCTGGGAGTTCAGATCAAATTCCTGGGGGTGAGAGGGACAGCAGGAAACACTGCCACAGCTCTTTGTCCTCCTTGCAGACCCTGAGAGCCATGGACAAGATGCTAGAGAGGGTGGTGCTCAGCTTTGCTGCCGACAGAGTCAGCGAGGAGCTGCAGAACATCTTTCAGGTCTGGCATGTGCAAAGACGGGGCTTCACAGGGGCTGTTCCTCAGCCTGGGGGGAAGGGACTGTCCACTCTTGAGTGCATGGGGCCTCCACCCCAGTGCCATGCAGAGACAGCACGCTGCAGGGAGGCTGCCCACCTCCCTGGGGTGACCTGGGGCTGCCCACCAGGCTCTTCCGGAGCACAGTGGCGGCAGAGGGTGGCATTTGCCCTCCTGCCTGGCCTCAGTTTGGCCAGCGGCGTTTGTCCCAAGCCTGCAAGCCTGCGAGACTCCTAGGGCAGGAACCCCACTGCAGGCTTTGCTCGACATCACAGGGAAGCCTCAAATGGACTGCGTGAGGGCAGAGTCCTGCCCCGGAGGTCAGCAGTGCTGCTTCTGCCGGAGCAGGTGTCTGCTCCCAGGGCACACCAGCAGCTTCTCTCTTCCCAGGTGCTGCTCAACTACACCAAGTCTGAGAGAGCAGTTGTGCGGGAGAGAGCCCTGGGGAGGATTAGGGTGCTGAGCCGTTTGCTGGCTGACCATTTCACACGGGAGGTAGGGAGCCAGGCACCCTCCAGCCAGGCCATGTCCCCCTCCCTGTGCACCAGAGCAGCCTGCAGCTCTCCCCGCGCGGGGCTGCTGCCCACACAGCTGCTCTGGGAGCCACGGCCGGCACGGCCCTGCAAAGCCCTGACGCACCAGGGATCCAGCCCTGGACACACCCTTGGGTTCAGGGCTTTGGCGCCTGCTGCCTGCCCTCTACCCTTCTGCTGTTCTGCCTCCCTCGCCCAGGGCTGGAGCCACTTTGGAAGAGACACGCACGCCCCTGATGGCTATGGAGACATCCAGATCCCAATCCTGGGACAGCTGATGGGACGTCTCCTCCTTTTCTTATATTCTGCTGAAGAGCCAGAGTATATAGTTTACCAGGCTCTAGATCACCTCAGAGTGTTCATCAAGAATCAAAAACGTAAGAGAAGTTGTGGTGGCTTCATGTGTTCGCGCGCACACGGCTCCTGATGGGTCTCCTTCTCTCCATGACCTCCTTTGCCCCTCACAGCTGCTTCCCATAGCACCCCAGCTGTCATTTTGCTGCAGAAGCTGAATGCTCTCCTGAAGTGCAGGGTCTGCTCTCTGCTGCTCTCCTTCCACCCTCCTTTCAGAACCTTGAACCGCGCTCTTTTGTGGAGCCCACAGCCAAAGCTACTGCTGCCATGTCTTCCCAGTTAGTGAAGAGCAGATCCATCTGTGCATCACCCCGGGTGGTCCCTCCAGTGCTTGCAGCAAGAAGCTATTCCTGATGCCCTCCACAAACCTCCCTGACTGCTTGTGTCCTGCCATCTCGCAAGCAGATCTCGGGGCCCTTTGGTTAAGCTGGCTGGCAAAGCTATTGTGTCTTATTGACCCTTTCCTGTTTTCCCCGCTCTTTAGGCAGGGCAATGCTCAAGGATGAAGCACAACAGCTCCATTGGCACCTTGCGGAAACCTCCCTGCTTTCTTTGGACACCACTGAAGACACTGCCATGGTAAGGAGCTCCCCCCTTGCTGGGACTCTTGCCCGTGGCATCAGCAGGGGGACTTGTGTGAGCAAAGGCATCCAGAATCAGTGGGGCTGGTGGGCCTCACCTTCCCTGGTGAGAGGGTTCCTGCTGTCCCAGCGCAGGGACGATGCGAGGGCTGCTCTCCAGTGTCCCAGCAGAAGCTCCAGCCCTCCTGGCCGCCAGCAAGCCCCGCTTCTCTGTAGGGGCAAGCAGCACACTGTGCCCATGAGTCCAGCCTTCCTCCCTCACCCTGGGACCCCTCCTCTCATCCTCCCCCGCGCAGTGACTGCAACCCCTGCTGCCAGCTCTCCTGCAGGCGCTGCCGCCAGCACTGCCGGGCATCTCTGGCCAGGGCTGCTCGCACTGCCCCGCGAAGCAGCACCCCCAGGGCACTCGGTGTGACATGGCTTCCCTCCCTTCCTTCCTCCCACAGTCCCTTGCAAAATACCTCCTACCTTCGGAGAGGACAGACATCGTCCTTGTGGCCATCGAGGAGACGAGAGACTCCAGCATCTTTGACAAGGGGGAAGCAAGAAACATGCTGAATGTTTTCATGAGAAACCCTGACTTCTGGCTGGCAGATGTAAGTGGCCTCTGGCTGCATTGCCCTACCCTTCAGCCCTGTCAGGCCTTGCTCCTCCCTCCCTCCCAAGCCCAGGTGTAGGTGTCTCGAGCACCCGAAGCCACCTTAAGCCAGCAGGGAGGGATGGGAAGGGCAGCTGAGGAAATGGCTGCGCTCCACTGGCAGCACCATCCTCCCCTGTGTCCCCCCTCCAGGTGCCAAAGCTCATGAGGTGCCTCCACGAAAACCTGGAAGGCATCAACCGGGAGTCAGAGCAGCGGAGCGTGCTGTCACTGCTTCTCCTGCTGACCGACCGGTACCCCGCGCAAGTGGCCATCAGCCTGGTGAAGTTCTCTCCACCAGGACACAGGTACTGGCCCCAACAGCCATGAGGGCTTGTTCCCTGAGGGGAGAGGGACGCGGAGCCCCTCTGGCTGCCAGACCCAAGGAATGCTGCAGGACACCCCCGAGGAGCAGGGCCCTCCATCCCAGCACGCTTTCCAGCCCTGCTGGCTCCGCCAGGCCTGCAGCAGCCAAAGCTGGCCCAGGCAGCCCCGAGCCCTGCCACCATGCTCCTCCCAGCCCCGCGGGGAGCACCCCGTCAGCCCTCTCCTGCTGCCCGGGGCATCCCAAGCAAGGGGCAGGCTCTGCCTCCTGCGGGACCCTCCCAGGCCACGCTGCTGAGGCTGTGGCAGCCCTGCTCACCCAGCGCTCTCGCTTGCAGCACGGGCATGGCCGTGTGGGAGATGGTGCTTCGCGTCCCCCAGGCTTTGGAGAACATCTTAACGGGACTCCTCAGATTGCACCGGTACCAGTGGTGGCGCAATCTTCTCAGCTCCAGCAGCGAACCCACCTGCATCTTCCCCTTGCTTGTGAGTTACCAGAGAAGGCCTTGATCCCCTCCAGCGAGCCTCGCAGGCTCTGCCAGTGTCTCACTGCTGTGTTTCCTTCAGCTGATGGCCTCCGGCGAGTTTCCCTCAGAGGATTTTGGTGACCCGTCCCACAACGAGACCTATCGGAGGCACCCAAGCCTGGTCACAATCTCCCTGTTTCTCGGAGGCCTCATTGTGCTGTCACAGAGACCTGACATGGTGAGCAGGGTGTCATCAAGGGGAGCCATGCTGGCAGCCGGGGGCTGGGGCGCTGGGTAGGGCCGTGGCTCGGCCTTGGCTGGGAGTCAGGGGGTGGGTGAGCGCTCCAGATGCCCACCCTGCCGTGGTGGGGCCTGGTGGCTGCCTGGGGAGCTCTCCAGGCACACAGGGCTACCGAGCCATCTGCTGCTCAGTGACCAGAGCGTTTTTGCCAGGGTGCTCTTTGACCGTTTCACAAAAAGGAAACTCGTGTCTTTCATACAGGCGAGAAAAATGCAGGTCCTCCTGCCACACATCATGAAGGTGCTCGATGATGACAGCACGGAAATCAAGAAGGCGGCCCTGCTGGTCTTCAGAAACGTGGTGCCTCACCTGAAGAGGAGGCAGGCCAGCACCTTTGCTCTGGAGCTGGCAGAGAAGCTCCCACCCCTCTTTGACGATGTAAGGCTGATGTGGGAGACTGAGCCCCGCAGAGGGGCACTGGGCAATGACAGCTGCCCTTCAGCCCCAGACCTGCGGGCAGCCCCGCGGGCAGGGCCTTCTGCCCTCCTCGCTCCCCTGGGCTCTCGTGGGATGGCTTCTGGGCGTTGCAGCCCAGCGCAGCTTCCCCTGACAGCTTGGTGCCGCCAAGCTGCCATCACACCTGCCATGCTCATGCCCTTGGGCTAATGCTCACAGGGAGCCCGGAGTGGCTCTTTCTCAAGTCCCCCTCTCCTTCTCCCTAACAGGAGTCCGGCGAGACGAGAGAGCTCTCCATCAGCCTCTTCAGAGTCGCGGTGGAGACTGTGGTGGGGAATGGCAAGCAGAGGATGAAGGAGGAAGTGCAAAGATGCCTGCTCCCGCTCTTCTTTCGCTTGCACGATGAGGCGGACACCGTGGCCAAGGTAGAGATTTCAAAGCTGGCCAGTGACACAGGGAAGGGCGTGCTGACCCCTTGGGTTCAGGGGCAAGAGCTGCTGGCAGTCAGACTCTGGCAGTGTGTGTCACCTTGGGGTCCAGCTGCCCGAGGCACTGCGGACAGGGCAGAGCTCCCATCCGTCCCTGCACTGGGCCCACCACTGCCTTCCTCATCCCCCAGTGCCTCTTGCTGCAGAGCTGGAAGGGGAGGTGGGATCCCCTCCCACCCACGCTCCCACTGCTCAGCCCTCCTCCAGCACAGCCCATAGGGAGGGTCCCTGCAGACCCAGCGCAAGCACGGGCAGAGAAGCTGCCATGGACATTTCCAACACCTGCCTTGCCTGCTCCAGCAGGGCTCAGCAGCAGCCCGTGGCCCGTGAACCGTGGCGTGAACACATGCGTCCCTACGGGCTTCCCTGCTGCCCCTGCAGGTGTGGAAGGCCAGGGCTTTGAGCCTCAATGCCTGCCCCTCAGGGCTGTGCCCAAGAGACCCCCACATGCTTGGGACAGGGCATGTCCCGCCTTCCCAAGGCCAGGACCACCCCAGGAACAAAGCCACGAGGAGGGGGACGCCAGCTCTCCTTCCCCAGGCCGTGGTGCCATCTCCCAGCTTCTGCTGTTCTGCAGGCCTCCAGGGAAGCCCTCCTTGCTGGAGCAGAGCTCCTCAAGTGGAAACAGCTCAGACACCTGGTGCAGACAGAGCAGACATGGAGGATTGGAGAGTGTTTGGTGAGGACAAGCTGCAGGCCCCAGGGCCCAGGCTGGACGAGGGCTGCCCGCCGTGTCTGGGCTGTGGGCTCTGCACATGTGCCTCACCTGCCCTGCTGCAGCCCAGAGCCCACAGCCGTGAGCCGCAGCCGCCTTCCCTTCCCTGTGCGCAAGAAGAGAGCGCCCAAGGGCTCTTCTCCACGCCCCTCTCCCCTCCCCACACCCCGCAGGAGGGAAGGGTCTCAGCACCCCTGGGGCACCTCTGCCTGTGGCGCTCTCTGCTCCTCAGCCCCACAGGGCCCCCTGCTGGGAGACGGGAATTGGCTGGGGGGGAAGGGGAACGGGGAGGTGCTGGCAGGAGGGAGTGCTCCAGCCCACTGGGGAGGGACTGTGGCATGCCCATACCCTTCTGCTCTCTCCAGCTGGAGCAGGACAGGAGCAGGGCCGAAGGATACTGTCATCAGAGCCTGCCATACCTGAAGGATGCTCAGGCCCCCTTGCGCGAGGCAGCCATGAGGTTCATCGGTGAGCCACAGCCCCCGCAGTCCCTCTTTGGGCAGCCTGGCCCCAGTCCCCGCCGCTGCACTGGCACCAAGGAGCAGCCCTGCGGCTGCCCGAGCCCCAGCTGCCCCGCGCAGGGCCTTGGCCTCCCTCTCCCACCCCTGCCCACGCAGGTGGCCTTGGTGGCTGCCTCGCTCAGTCCAACCCCGCTGAGCTGCTGCTCTTCCCCGGGCTCAGCCCTGATGAGGGGGAGGAGGGCGTGCGGCCCAGCCGGCAGGGCGGGGGGCTGCGCTGCTGGGAGCGTGCTGGGGAGCAGGGGGGACTGACAGAGCTCTGTGCCTAGGGCTTGCCGCGCGGCCCCTGAGGGACCAAAGCAAGGAGAAGCTGGCCGAGATGTGCAGCGGTGAGTAGGGGCAGTGCTGTGTTGGCCGGGGCTGGAGGGGCAGGGGACAGAGCCTGGGCAGGGTGCTGCCATGGCTGGCCCTGCTCCAGGGAAGCGCTTCAGGGCCAGGGGAATGTGTCGGGGCATTTGGGGCATTCCTGTGCAGCAGCAGCAGCAGCAGCAGCCGCTTTCTCCTGGCCGGGGAAAGCGGCAGGTGGGGCTGCCACGGTGTGCAGGGGTTGCCTGGAAGCCTCTGCAGAGACAGCCCTTCATCTCACCTCTCTTTCTGTCACAGCCCTTCAGTCCCTGCAGGAAGACAGCGACCTCTCCATCCGTTCCCTGGCAGCTCAGACCGTCCTCAGCCTGAGCTCTCCCAGGGTGCAGGAAAGAGCACGACGCATCCTGCGAGCGCTGTGCTGCTGGTGCTGCTAAAAGCCAGGCAGAAGAGGTGCAACGTGCCTCAGGAAAATGCCTCTCTCTCAATAAAGCCGGAGCAACAAACGCCAAACCCCTGGTCTCCTTCACACGTGTAGCACCAGGAGCGTGCTGAGCAAACAGCATCCTTGCTGGCTGCTCCGGCTGCCTGCCGGTCACTCCCCCTCAGCACACCCTGGCTCCAGGCTTGTGTTACAAGTGTACCTCTCAGGGGGGCTCTCTCCCGGAGAAGCCACGTTTGTTGCCCCCTGGGCAAGTCTTTTCTTTAGAGAGCCAGAAGGCAACGGGGAAACGGCGGCCGTGAAGGCATCGGGATTGGCTGGAGAGCTTCCTGACGCTCCCGCTTTCCAGCAGCTCATGGCAGCGCAGCACCCGCTAACCCAGGGCGTCCTTGTACCAGACTCCCAGCTGCTCAGCGGGGACGGAGGGGAGCGGGACCGACAGCTCTCGTCCCCTGGGAAACAGGAAACTCAAGGGGCTGCCCAGCCTGAGGACTCTGGCAAACCTGACCATCACCACGTCTGCAGCTCTGCTCGTGGCTCCCGAAGCGCCTGCAAGGGCAGCCCAGCCTTTGCACCCAAAACCCAGCAGACATCAGCAAGGCGCTAACGCGATTTCTGCACTCGGGGGACTGACATGCGAGCCAGGGTAGCAGCTTTCCTAGCTTGCTTCTTCTGAGGTGTTGGTGATGCTGGGCCCGGCCTTGAGCCTGGCAAAGCGCATGGATCCAGGCAATCTCTTGGGGAAGGAAGGGGTGGGCGACTTCACTTTGCTATTAATACCTTGAAGCAAGTGGATTTGACCCAGCCACACCTTCTCAGCCACCCGCGGACAAGAACCACACCATGAGCGTGCACGTGGCCTGCTCAGCCCCACTCGGGCGCAACGTGGCGATTGTTAGCAATTCTGCCGCCTGGGGTTTGTTTTGGCGCCTCGGCAGTTTCTCAGCCTTCCAGGCTCTTTTGCTGGCGGGCTAGCAGGAAAAGCGGCGGCGTGCGGGGTGTGCCGCAGCCTTGTTGTCAGCCTGCCCTTGTCACCTTCGGCCAACGGCTCATCTGTTATTAGCAGAGGGCAGGACAACTGGTCACAGTGGAAGCAGCACATCCCTCAATTCACAGTGAGGGTTTCGCTGTTCAAAACGAGGCTTTCAGCTTTAACACCGGGGTTTGGACCCTAAAAGTGAGGTTTGCGGTCCTAACTAAAAGGCTTTGATGTGAAAAGAGGGTTTGGGTGCTTTAAAGTGATTCTTTGGGACCTAAGAATGAGGGCTTGTCCCTAAAGAGGTGTAGTTTGGAGCCTAAATGTGGTACATAAAAATATATAAAAGTGGGATATAAAAATGAGGCTTTGAGCCTTAAATACAGATTTGAAGCGTATAAGTGACGCTTTGGGACAGAAACCTGAGGCTTTGAGTGTTAAAAGAGGGGCTTGGGCCATAAATGTGAGGGCATGGAGCCCTAAAAATGAGGCTTTGACCCTAAAGAAGACAGGTTGAGAGCCTGAAAGTGAGGGTTTGGGACCTAAAAATGAGGCTATCATCCCTAATAGAGGGGTTTGGAACTTGAAACTGAGGCTTTGAGAGTTAAAAGAGGGGATTGGACCCTGAAACTGAGGGTTTGAGACCTCTAAATGAGGCTTTGTGTCTTTAAAATTGGGGACTGGACCCTGAAAGGGAAGGTTTGGAGAACTTAAAATGAGGCGTTGATCCTAAAAGACAGGTAGGTTTGAAGCCTAAAAGTGACGCTTTGGGACAGAAAACTGAGGCTTTGCGTGTTAAAAGAGGGGCTTATGCATAAATGTGAGGGTTTGGGACCCTAAAAATGAGGCTTGGACCCTAAAAAATGCAGGTTGAGAGCCTGAAAGTGAGGGTTTGTCACTTTAAAATGAGGCTTTAACCCCTAATAGAGATTAGAAGAGTGTATCTGTCACGCAGCAAGGGTAGGGCACGGGAAGGGTGGTCAGCTCCAGCCTCCCCGTGGGTCTGTGGGCATCGCAGCGAGGCCCCAGCAAGCACCTGCTGTTGCTGCTTCGCCACTTCCCCACGCCGTGATGGAGTCCGGCGGGTTTGCAAGCACAGTGCGAAGGTGCTAAGGGGGCTGGAGGGCAACCGCAGGGGTCCTAGAGGGGCTAGAGGACAAAGAGAGTGCCTTGGTCGCCATGACTGCCTCAGAAAGAAAGGGGTCCTCAGGGGCCCAGATGAGCCATGGGAGGCCCTGGGCCCTGACAAACCCCTCTGGAGGAGTGCTGAGGGGAGTGAGGTGGTACTGTAGAGTGGAGGGGGCCAGGCCCCAGTCTCGTGGGGTTTCATGGCTGCTAGAGGTCCTGCAGAAGAGGGGCCTGGGGTTGGCCCCAGAGAAGGCCCACGGTGGGCTTTTGCGCCCAAGCAGGGCCAAGGGAGGGTTCCTGAGGCTCAAAGGGAGGGAACAAGGAGGCGAACGGAGGGGTGCTGCGGGGACCAGGGGGCAAGCTGAGGCCTCTGGAGCACATCAAAAGGGGCACTGGGGCGCTGAGAGGTTCTGAGGGGGCAACCGCGTCAGGCTGAGGCAACGCCAGGGGCAACTGAGGCAACCGAGGGGTTCGGAGGGGACTAGCGGCTATGAGGAGGCCTCCAGGCCTCAGGGGACTGGAAGGGAAGCATAACAAGTCTCCAGGGGATCCGACGGCAAAAAGAGAGTCACCCCCCCTTACATTTCCGAGGCAGTTGGGGTTTAACCACCGCTTTCCCATGCAGTCCCCAGCTCTCCCCAGTTGCCCTCAGCCAGGCAGCTCGCATGCCCACACCCAGCCAGCTCGGGCAGAGCAGGGCTCTGAAGGTGCCTGAGCGTGGTCACGCTGGGCAGCGGCTCCTTGGCACCTCTCAGGCTGTCAGAGCAGGGGGCAGAGGCGGGAGCTCTTCCAGGGTCCCTTGGCCTTTGTTGGGGTGCCTCGGACTGCCTCCGTGGAACAGGCACGCTCAGGCAACAGCACCGTGACTACAGCTCCTGGCACGTCCTGTGGACCAACGTGGCCGCACAGCAGGCCTCTACCAGAAGATGACAGCTCCTGGCAGGCCCGGCAGGCCAACATGGCTGCCCAAAGGGGCTGTGCTGGAAGACTACGGCTGCCGGCATGACGAGGACCGCGGCCCTTCCCTTAGAGTTTATCCTGCTGGGTGCCAAACTTCCCCCTTTAGCCCAAAGCCCCCACAGAGGACGCAGCGCAGCCCTGCCGCACCGGCCCGGGGCTCCAGTGCCCCGGCGATACCACACAGCCATCCCCCAGGGGCAGCTCGAGCTCCCGCAGAGGGGTCTGGGGCGCAAGGAAGGCCTCCCGAGGGACCCTGAGTAGGCCAGTGCTGGAAGAGGTCTTCAGAGCGGGGAAAGGCTGAAATTGTAAGAGGGTGTCCTCCGTCATGGTCACAAAGCAGACCGAGAAGAAAAGCAGGGAATCTCCATTTCTGGGAACTTCCAAATCCCAAAAGGGCAATCTCAGTGGAAGAAGCTTAATCTCCTTTTCCCTCTTTTCCGCACAAGCTCTTCTTCTTTGCTGGGAGGAAGACAAGAGTTGAGCCGGCCCCGTGCCTCCCCAGGGGACGCCCTGCCCCTCCCTGCCCGGGCGGCGGGTCACAGTGGGGCCCTTTGACACCTCCCTTTGTGACACCCCACTGCGCCGCATGTGGTAAGTGCGGCTGCGGCCCCCAGCCCGCAGTGTCCAGCAGGACAGCGACGGGACAGGGCAGGAGCACGGAGACGGCGAGGAGCCCCCGAGCGCAGCCCACATCTTCCCCTGCTGCCGCTGGCAGCCCCGCGGCACCAAGGCGTTTTGCCAAAGCCTCCCCCTTCCCCACTCCTACCCCTATCCTCCATCCCGCAGCATGGCGGAGAGACCCCCCAGCCGCCCCAGGGTGGCCTGGCAGGAGGACAGGGCTCCCCAGGAGAGCAGCTCTCCACCGGAACCCTACGAGGTGTGCACGGTGCAGCCACTGCAGATTGGTGAGTGAGGGGTCCTGGTGGTCTGGGCAGGGCTGGGGCCAGCCAGCGCACCCTGCTCGACGCCAGGCTCACGTTTCCCCGGCACGCTGGCAGTGGGGGTCCCATGGGCGGTGGCCTGAATGCAGGGCATGCTCAGGGCTGGGAGCTGGCCCCGGCACAGCCTCCCCCAAGGAGGGAGAGAGCAGAGGGGACCCAGCTCCTGCTCCGGGGCACGGGCAGCCAGGGGCAGCTGGGCTGGCAGGAGGCAGCAACGCTGTGGGACGGGGACCTTTCCCGCCCATCTGCAAGGAGGTTCCGCAGCCTGTTGCACTGGGGGCTTTGCCCAGCTGTGCTGTGCTCCAGCATGGCAGCCCGCCTGCCAGGCATGGGAAGAACGCGCCAGGGGAGCAGGCACGGGGCTGGACGGAGGGCAGACCTCCCTCCCCTGCTCTACCCTGCCACCAGACCCTCCCTACAAGCCTCCCTACAAGCCTCCCTGCTCTCCTCCTCTATTAGATGCCTCGTGGTTACCTGTGTACCAAGACGAAAAGGAAACCGTGGACTTCATCCACGCCTTTGTCAGCAGCACAGAAAAGGTAACCGTCACCAGTTTGAACGTGGCTGTGCCAGCGTCTGCTGACAGGGGCTCTGCTGCCGGGCTGCCGGAGGTGTGCTGGCTGGGCAGAGCGGCTTCTCCCAGGTCGCCCACGCGGCACTGCACCACCAGTACTCCAGTCCTGCTGGCCCCGTGCCCCCCTCTCACGTTCCCTGTCTGTCCCTCTCTTCCTTGGCTGCCAGGACGAGGGACAGAAGATGGAGTTTCTTGACAGCATCTGTACCCTGTGCAGAACGGCCAGGTGCCATGGCTTGTCAAGGGGCCTGGATGTCTTCTGTGAGTGCTACGAGCTGGCAGAGAATATCAAGGTGAGGGGACACCCGGCGGCTCTTGGGAAGGGGGCAAGTCTTCCCGGCAATGGCTCCCTGTGAGAAGAGCACTTGGGCAGGGAGAGGGTCTGGGGGCGCTGGGTGCTGGCAGCTGCCGGGTGCCATCCTGCTTCTGCTCTGCAGGACCTGCTACAAGAGGAGCCCACGCACCAAATAGAAACAGCGGTGCGGCTGAAAGCCATGAATGCCATCGCCGAGTTGAGGTACCTGCCCATCCCTCCTGGGGACCCCTGCCCCAGAGGTCCAACTCTACCTGCACGAGTCCTCGAGGCACCGCTCCCAGCACCAGTCTCTGACAGGCCCCGCTCTCTCCCTGCAGCTCAGTGCAGACGGTGCTGGAGGGCAAAGAGCAAAGCCTCCTAGAAGCCTGCTTTTTGAGTGTCTTCTTGCTTCCTCCAAAAGAGGATATGAGCAGCCGGTTGGACGCTTTTCTCTACATCAAGGTAAGCACTGGGTGACCAACAAGAGCCCCCGGGCCACCCTGTGCTGTGAGATGACCAGAGATCCAAGGCAATGAAGGGTCTCAGCTTTGCTTTCCCACCCTCATCCCTTCGTCCCTTCGTGCACTTCCCGCGGGCCTGGTCCCATCCGGTGGCGCAGGCTGCTCTGCCCGCAGCACACTGTCTGCCCCTGCGTCTCTCCCGGGGAACCACAACGCAGCACGGGAGGCCTCCCTTGGCTCTGGGAGTTCAGATCAAATTCCTGGGGGTGAGAGGGACAGCAGGAGACACTGCCACAGCTCTTTGTCCTCCTTGCAGACCCTGAGAGCCATGGACAAGATGCTAGAGAGGGTGGTGCTGAGCTTTGCTGCCAACAGAGTCAGCGAGGAGCTGCAGAACATCTTTCAGGTCTGGCATGTGCAAAGACGGGGCTTCACAGGGGCTGTTCCTCAGCCTGGGGGGAAGGGACTGTCCACTCTTGAGTGCATGGCCCCCACCCCAGTGCCATGCAGAGACAGCACGCTGCAGGGAGGCTGCCCACCTCCCTGGGGTGACCTGGGGCTGCCCACCAGGCTCTTCCGGAGCACAGTGGCGGCAGAGGGTGGCATTTGCCCTCCTGCCTGGCCTCAATTTGGCCAGCGGCGTTTGTCCCAAGCCTGCAAGCCTGCGAGACTCCTAGGGCAGGAACCCCACTGCAGGCTTTGCTCGACATCACAGGAAGCCTCGAATGGACTGCGTGAGGGCAGAGTCCTGCCCCGGAGGTCAGCAGTGCTGCTTCTGCCGGAGCAGGTGTCTGCTCCCAGGGCACACCAGCAGCTTCTCTCTTCCCAGGTGCTGCTCAACTACACCAAGTCTGAGAGAGCAGTTGTGCGGGAGAGAGCCCTGGGGAGGATTAGGGTGCTGAGCCGTTTGCTGGCTGACCATTTCGCACGGGAGGTAGGGAGCCAGGCACCCTCCAGCCAGGCCATGTCCCCCTCCCTGTGCACCAGAGCAGCCTGCAGCTCTCCCCGCGCGGGGCTGCTGCCCACACAGCTGCTCTGGGAGCCACGGCCAGCACGGCCCTGCAAAGCCCTGACGCACCAGGGATCCAGCCCTGGACACACCCTTGGGTTCAGGGCTTTGGCGCCTGCTGCCTGCCCTCTACCCTTCTGCTGTTCTGCCTCCCTCGCCCAGGGCTGGAGCCACTTTGGAAGAGACACGCACGCCCCTGACGGCTATGGAGACATCCAGATCCCAATCCTGGGACAGCTGATGGGACGTCTCCTCCTTTTCTTATATTCTGCTGAAGAGCCAGAGTATATAGTTTACCAGGCTCTAGATCACCTCAGAGTGTTCATCAAGAATCAAAAACGTAAGAGAAGTTGTGGTGGCTTCATGTGTTCGCGCGCACACGGCTCCTGATGGGTCTCCTTCTCTCCATCACATCCTTTGCCCCTCACAGCTGCTTCCCATAGCACCCCAGCTGTCATTTTGCTGCAGAAGCTGAATGCTCTCCTGAAGTGCAGGGTCTGCTCTCTGCTGCTCTCCTTCCACCCTCCTTTCAGAACCTTGAACCGCGCTCTTTTGTGGAGCCCACAGCCAAAGCTACTGCTGCCATGTCTTCCCAGTTAGTGAAGAGCAGATCCATCTGTGCATCACCCCGGGTGGTCCCTCCAGTGCTTGCAGCAAGAAGCTATTCCTGATGCCCTCCACAAACCTCCCTGACTGCTTGTGTCCTGCCATCTCGCAAGCAGATCTCGGGGCCCTTTGGTTAAGCTGGCTGGCAAAGCTATTGTGTCTTATTGACCCTTTCCTGTTTTCCCCGCTCTTTAGGCAGGGCAATGCTCAAGGATGAAGCACAACAGCTCCATTGGCACCTTGTGGAAAACTCCCTGCTTTCTTTGGACACCGCTGAAGACTTTGCCATGGTAAGGAGCTCCCCCCTTGCTGGGACTCTTGCCCGTGGCATCAGCAGGGGGACTTGTGTGAGCAAAGGCATCCAGAATCAGTGGGGCTGGTGGGCCTCACCTTCCCTGGTGAGAGGGTTCCTGCTGTCCCAGCGCAGGGACGATGCGAGGGCTGCTCTCCAGTGTCCCAGCAGAAGCTCCAGCCCTCCTGGCCGCCAGCAAGCCCCGCTTCTCTGTAGGGGCAAGCAGCACACTGTGCCCATGAGTCCAGCCTTCCTCCCTCACCCTGGGACCCCTCCTCTCATCCTCCCCCGCACAGTGACTGCAACCCCTGCTGCCAGCTCTCCTGCAGGCGCTGCCGCCAGCACTGCCGGGCATCTCTGGCCAGGGCTGCTCGCACTGCCCCGCGAAGCAGCACCCCCAGGGCACTCGGTGTGACATGGCTTCCCTCCCTTCCTTCCTCCCACAGTCCCTTGCAAAATACCTCCTACCTTCGGAGAGGACAGACATCGTCCTTGTGGCCATCGAGGAGACGAGAGACTCCAGCATCTTTGACAAGGGGGAAGCAAGAAACATGCTGAATGTTTTCATGAGAAACCCTGACTTCTGGCTGGCAGATGTAAGTGGCCTCTGGCTGCATTGCCCTACCCTTCAGCCCTGTCACGCCTTGCTCCTCCCTCCCTCCCAAGCCCAGGTGTAGGTGTCTCGAGCACCCGAAGCCACCTTAAGCCAGCAGGGAGGGATGGGAAGGGCAGCTGAGGAAATGGCTGCGCTCCACTGGCAGCACCATCCTCCCCTGTGTCCCCCCTCCAGGTGCCAAAGCTCATGAGGTGCCTCCACGAAAACCTGGAAGGCATCAACCGGGAGTCAGAGCAGCGGAGCGTGCTGTCACTGCTTCTCCTGCTGACCGACCGGTACCCCGCGCGAGTGGCCATCAGCCTGGTGAAGTTCTCTCCACCAGGACACAGGTACTGGCCCCAACAGCCATGAGGGCTTGTTCCCTGAGGGGAGAGGGACGCGGAGCCCCTCTGGCTGCCAGACCCAAGGAATGCTGCAGGACACCCCCGAGGAGCAGGGCCCTCCATCCCAGCACGCTTTCCAGCCCTGCTGGCTCCGCCAGGCCTGCAGCAGCCAAAGCTGGCCCAGGCAGCCCCGAGCCCTGCCACCACGCTCCTCCCAGCCCCGCGGGGAGCACCCCGTCAGCCCTCTCCTGCTGCCCGGGGCATCCCAAGCAAGGGGCAGGCTCTGCCTCCTGCGGGACCCTCCCAGGCCACGCTGCTGAGGCTGCGGCAGCCCTGCTCACCCAGCGCTCTCGCTTGCAGCACGGGCATGGCCGTGTGGGAGATGGTGCTTCGCGTCCCCCAGGCTTTGGAGAACATCTTAACGGGACTCCTCAGATTGCACCGGTACCAGTGGTGGCGCAATCTTCTCAGCTCCAGCAGCGAACCCACCTGCATCTTCCCCTTGCTTGTGAGTTACCAGAGAAGGCCTTGATCCCCTCCAGCGAGCCTCGCAGGCTCTGCCAGTGTCTCACTGCTGTGTTTCCTTCAGCTGATGGCCTCCGGCGAGTTTCCCTCAGAGGATTTTGGTGACCCGTCCCACAACGAGACCTATCGGAGGCACCCAAGCCTGGTGACAATCTCCCTGTTTCTCGGAGGCCTCATTGTGCTGTCACAGAGACCTGACATGGTGAGCAGGGTGTCGTCAAGGGGAGCCATGCTGGCAGCCGGGGGCTGGGGCGCTGGGTAGGGCCGTGGCTCGGCCTTGGCTGGGAGTCAGGGGGTGGGTGAGCGCTCCAGATGCCCACCCTGCCGTGGTGGGGCCTGGTGGCTGCCTGGGGAGCTCTCCAGGCACACAGGGCTACCGAGCCATCTGCTGCTCAGTGACCAGAGCGTTTTTGCCAGGGTGCTCTTTGACCGTTTCACAAAAAGGAAACTCGTGTCTTTCATACAGGCGAGAAAAATGCAGGTCCTCCTGCCACACATCATGAAGGTGCTCGATGATGACAGCACGGAAATCAAGAAGGCGGCCCTGCTGGTCTTCAGAAACGTGGTGCCTCACCTGAAGAGGAGGCAGGCCAGCACCTTCGCTCTGGAGCTGGCGGAGAAGCTCCCACCCCTCTTTGACGATGTAAGGCTGATGTGGGAGACTGAGCCCCGCAGAGGGGCACTGGGCAATGACAGCTGCCCTTCAGCCCAGACCTGCGGGCAGCCCCGCGGGCAGGGCCTTCTGCCCTCCTCGCTCCCCTGGGCTCTCGTGGGATGGCTTCTGGGCGTTGCAGCCCAGCGCAGCTTCCCCTGACAGCTTGGTGCCGCCAAGCTGCCATCACACCTGCCATGCTCATGCCCTTGGGCTAATGCTCACAGGGAGCCCGGAGTGGCTCTTTCTCAAGTCCCCCTCTCCTTCTCCCTAACAGGAGTCCGGCGAGACGAGAGAGCTCTCCATCAGCCTCTTCAGAGTCGCCGTGGAGACTGTGGTGGGGAATGGCAAGCAGAGGATGAAGGAGGAAGTGCAAAGATGCCTGCTCCCGCTCTTCTTTCGCTTGCACGATGAGGCGGACACCGTGGCCAAGGTAGAGATTTCAAAGCTGGCCAGTGACACAGGGAAGGGCGTGCTGACCCCTTGGGTTCAGGGGCAAGAGCTGCTGGCAGTCAGACTCTGGCAGCGTGTGTCACCTTGGGGTCCAGCTGCCCGAGGCACTGGGGACAGGGCAGAGCTCCCATCCGTCCCTGCACTGGGCCCACCACTGCCTTCCTCATCCCCCAGTGCCTCTTGCTGCAGAGCTGGAAGGGGAGGTGGGATCCCCTCCCACCCACGCTCCCACTGCTCAGCCCTCCTCCAGCACAGCCCATAGGGAGGGTCCCTGCAGACCCAGCGCAAGCACGGGCAGAGAAGCTGCCATGGACATTTCCAACACCTGCCTTGCCTGCTCCAGCAGGGCTCAGCAGCAGCCCATGGCCCGTGAACCGTGGCGTGAACACATGCATCCCTACGGGCTTCCCTGCTGCCCCTGCAGGTGTGGAAGGCCAGGGCTTTGAGCCTCAATGCCTGCCCCTCAGGGCTGTGCCCAAGAGACCCCCACATGTTTGGGACAGGGCATGTCCCGCCTTCCCAAGGCCAGGACCACCCCAGGAACAAAGCCACGAGGAGGGGGACGCCAGCTCTCCTTCCCCAGGCCGTGGTGCCATCTCCCAGCTTCTGCTGTTCTGCAGGCCTCCAGGGAAGCCCTCCTTGCTGGAGCAGAGCTCCTCAAGTGGAAACAGCTCAGACACCTGGTGCAGACAGAGCAGACATGGAGGATTGGAGAGTGTTTGGTGAGGACAAGCTGCAGGCCCCAGGGCCCAGGCTGGACGAGGGCTGCCCGCCGTGTCTGGGCTGTGGGCTCTGCACATGTGCCTCACCTGCCCTGCTGCAGCCCAGAGCCCACAGCCGTGAGCCGCAGCCGCCTTCCCTTCCCTGTGCGCAAGAAGAGAGCGCCCAAGGGCTCTTCTCCACGCCCCTCTCCCCTCCCCACACCCCGCAGGAGGGAAGGGTCTCAGCACCCCTGGGGCACCTCTGCCTGTGGCGCTCTCTGCTCCTCAGCCCCACAGGGCCCCCTGCTGGGAGACGGGAATTGGCGGGGGGGGGAAGGGGAACGGGGAGGTGCTGGCAGGAGGGAGTGCTCCAGCCCACTGGGGAGGGACTGTGGCATGCCCATACCCTTCTGCTCTCTCCAGCTGGAGCAGGACAGGAGCAGGGCCGAAGGATACTGTCATCAGAGCCTGCCATACCTGAAGGATGCTCAGGCCCCCTTGCGCGAGGCAGCCGTGAGGTTCATCGGTGAGCCACAGCCCCCGCAGTCCCTCTTTGGGCAGCCTGGCCCCAGTCCCCGCCGCTGCACTGGCACCAAGGAGCAGCCCTGCGGCTGCCCGAGCCCCAGCTGCCCCGCGCAGGGCCTTGGCCTCCCTCTCCCACCCCTGCCCACGCAGGTGGCCTTGGTGGCTGCCTCGCTCAGTCCAACCCCGCTGAGCTGCTGCTCTTCCCCGGGCTCAGCCCTGATGAGGGGGAGGAGGGCGTGCGGCCCAGCCGGCAGGGCGGGGGGCTGCGCTGCTGGGAGCGTGCTGGGGAGCAGGGGGGACTGACAGAGCTCTGTGCCTAGGGCTTGCCGCGCGGCCCCTGAGGGACCAAAGCAAGGAGAAGCTGGCCGAGATGTGCAGCGGTGAGTAGGGGCAGCGCTGTGTTGGCCGGGGCTGGAGGGGCAGGGGACAGAGCCTGGGCAGGGTGCTGCCATGGCTGGCCCTGCTCCAGGGAAGCGCTTCAGGGCCAGGGGAATGTGTCGGGGCATTTGGGGCATTCCTGTGCAGCAGCAGCAGCAGCAGCTGCCGCTTTCTCCTGGCCGGGGAAAGCGGCAGGTGGGGCTGCCACGGTGTGCAGGGGATGCCTGGAAGCCTCTGCAGAGACAGCCCTTCATCTCACCTCTCTTTCTGTCACAGCCCTTCAGTCCCTGCAGGAAGACAGCGACCTCTCCATCCGTTCCCTGGCAGCTCAGACCGTCCTCAGCCTGAGCTCTCCCAGGGTGCAGGAAAGAGCACGACGCATCCTGCGAGCGCTGTGCTGCTGGTGCTGCTAAAAGCCAGGCAGAAGAGGTGCAACGTGCCTCAGGAAAATGCCTCTCTCTCAATAAAGCCGGAGCAACAAACGCCAAACCCCTGGTCTCCTTCACACGTGTAGCACCAGGAGCGTGCTGAGCAAACAGCATCCTTGCTGGCTGCTCCTGCTGCCTGCAGGTCACTCCCCCTCAGCACACCCTGGCTCCAGGCTTGTGTTACAAGTGTACCTCTCAGGGGGGCTTTCCCCCGGAGAAGCCACGTTTGTTGCCCCCTGGGCAAGTCTTTTCTTTAGAGAGCCAGAAGGCAACGGGGAAACGGCAGCGTGAAGGCACCGCGATTGCCTGGAGAGCTTCCTGACGCTCCCGCTTTCCAGCAGCTCGTGGCAGCGCAGCACCCGCTGACCCAGGGTGTCCTTGTACCAAACTCCCAGCTGCTCAGCGGGGACGGAGGGGAGCGGGACCGACAGCTCTCGTCCCCTGGGAAACAGGAAACTCAAGGGGCTGCCCAGCCTGAGGACTCTGGCAAACCTGACCATCACCACGTCTGCAGCTCTGCTCGTGGCTCCCGAAGCGCCTGCAAGGGCAGCCCAGCCTTTGCACCCAAAACCCAGCAGACATCAGCAAGGCGCTAACGCGATTTCTGCACTCGGGGGACTGACATGCGAGCCAGGGTAGCAGCTTTCCTAGCTTGCTTCTTCTGAGGTGTTGGTGATGCTGGGCCCGGCCTTGAGCCTGGCAAAGCGCATGGATCCAGGCAATCTCTTGGGGACGGAAGGGGTGGGCGACTTCACTTTGCTATTAATACCTTGAAGCAAGTGGATTTGACCCAGCCACACCTTCTCAGCCACCCGCGGACAAGAACCACACCATGAGCGTGCACGTGGCCTGCTCAGCCCCACTCGGGCGCAACGTGGCGATTGTTAGCAATTCTGCCGCCTGGGGTTTGTTTTGGCGCCTCGGCAGTTTCTCAGCCTTCCAGGCTCTTTTGCTGGCGGGCTAGCAGGAAAAGCGGCGGCGTGCGGGGTGTGCCGCAGCCTTGTTGTCAGCCTGCCCTTGTCACCTTCGGCCAACGGCTCATCTGTTATTAGCAGAGGGCAGGACAACTGGTCACAGTGGAAGCAGCACATCCCTCAATTCACAGTGAGGGTTTTGCTGTTCAAAATGAGGCTTTGAGCTTTAACACCGGGGTTTGGACCCTAAAAGTGAGGTTTGCGGTCCTAACTAAAAGGCTTTGATGTGAAAAGAGGGTTTGGGTGCTCTAAAGTGATTCTTTGGGACCTAAGAATGAGGGCTTGTCCCTAAAGAGGTGTAGTTTGGAGCCTAAATGTGGTACATAAAAATATATAAAAGTGGGATATAAAACTGAGGCTTTGAGCCTTAAATACAGATTTGAAGCGTATAAGTGACGCTTTGGGACAGAAACCTGAGGCTTTGAGTGTTAAAAGAGGGGCTTGGGCCATAAATGTGAGGGCATGGAGCCCTAAAAATGAGGCTTTGACCCTAAAGAAGACAGGTTGAGAGCCTGAAAGTGAGGGTTTGGGACCTAAAAATGAGGCTATCATCCCTAATAGAGGGGTTTGGAACTTGAAACTGAGGCTTTGAGAGTTAAAAGAGGGGATTGGACCCTGAAACTGAGGGTTTGAGACCTCTAAATGAGGCTTTGTGTCTTTAAAATTGGGGACTGGAGCCTGAAAGGGAAGGTTTGGAGAACTTAAAATGAGGCGTTGATCCTAAAAGACAGGTAGGTTTGAAGCCTAAAAGTGACGCTTTGGGACAGAAAACTGAGGCTTTGAGTGTTAAAAGAGGGGCTTATGCATAAATGTGAGGGTTTGGGACCCTAAAAATGAGGCTTGGACCCTAAAAAATGCAGGTTGAGAGCCTGAAAGTGAGGGTTTGTCACTTTAAAATGAGGCTTTAACCCCTAATAGAGATTAGAAGAGTGTATCTGTCACGAAGCAAGGGTAGGGCACGGGAAGGGTGGTCAGCTCCAGCCTCCCCGTGGGTCTGTGGGCATCGCAGCGAGGCCCCAGCAAGCACCTGCTGTTGCTGCTTCGCCACTTCCCCACGCTGTGATGGAGTCCAGCGGGTTTGCAAGCACAGTACGAAGGTGCTAAGGGGGCTGGAGGGCAACCGCAGGGGTCCTAGAGGGGCTAGAGGACAAAGAGAGTGCCTTGGTCGCCATGACTGCCTCAGAAAGAAAGGGGTCCTCAGGGGCCCAGATGAGCCATGGGAGGCCCTGGGCCCTGACAAACCCCTCTGGAGGAGTGCTGAGGGGAGTGAGGTGGTACTGTAGAGTGGAGGGGGCCAGGCCCCAGTCTCGTGGGGTTTCATGGCTGCTAGAGGTCCTGCAGAAGAGGGGCCTGGGGTTGCAAGGAAGGCCCCCCGAGGGGTCCTGCGTGGGCTGGAGCAATCCTCACACAGCTACAGAGGCAAAGGGAGGAGTCCTGAGGTTGGACTGTGCCCGAGAGCCCTCCACTGGCCCCAGAGAAGGCCCACGGTGGGCTTTTGCGCCCAAGCAGGGCCAAGGGAGGGTTCCTGAGGCTCAAAGGGAGGGAGCAAGGAGGCGAACGGAGGGGTGCTGCGGGGACCAGGGGGCAAGCTGAGGCCTCTGGAGCACATCAAAAGGGGCACTGGGGCGCTGAGAAGTTCTGAGGGGGCAACCGCGTCAGGCTGAGGCAACCCGAGGGGCAACTGAGGCAACCGAGGGGTTCGGAGGGGACTAGCGGCTATGAGGAGGCCTCCAGGCCTCAGGGGACTGGAAGGGAAGCATAACAAGTCTCCAGGGGATCCGACGGCAAAAAGAGAGTCACCCCCCCTTACATTTCTGAGGCAGCTGGGGTTTATCCACTGCTTTCCCATGCAGTCCCCAGCTCTCCCCAGTTGCCCTCAGCCAGGCAGCTCGCACGCCCACACCCAGCCAGCTTGGGCAGAGCAGGGCTCTGAAGGTGCCTGAGCGTGGTCACGCTGGGCAGCGGCTCCTTGGCACCTCTCAGGCTGTCAGAGCAGGGGGCAGAGGCGGGAGCTCTTCCAGGGTCCCTTGGCCTTTGTTGGGGTGCCTCGGACTGCCTCCGTGGAACAGGCACGCTCAGGCAACAGCACCGTGACTACAGCTCCTGGCACGTCCTGTGGACCAACGTGGCCGCACAACAGGCCTCTACCAGAAGATGACAGCTCCCGGCAGGCGCGGCAGGCCAACATGGCTGCCCAGAGGGGCTGTGCTGGAAGACTACGGCTGCCGGCATGATGAGGACCACGGCCCTTCCCTTAAGAGTTTATCCTGCTGGGTGCCAAACTTCCCCCTTTAGCCCAAAGCCCCCACAGAGGGACTGCTTTGGTGGCCGCGGAGTGGAGGCTGCACCATTTCACACACAACAGTCCACTCTCCTGACAAGCCCAAAAGCCACGCTGGTTGTACCGGACTCCTCAGGCAGGGACATTGCGGTCTGAAAGTATGGAGCGAGGGATGTCATGTTGTCTGCTTGTGAAGAGCGGTGTTCCTCCACCACGAAACCTACCCTGGTACAGCAGGATGCGGAGCAGCGAGGGCAGGACGTGGTCTCCTGTGGAAGAGTGATGTTCCTCCAAACTTCAGGCACGTTTGATGGGAGAGGCCAATGCCCCAAAAGACAACAGCAGGGAGGCAGCAGGAATGAGGGCATGAGCTGAGAAGGAACACTGCCTTATCTGTGTCTCCCCCCTCAGCTACTGCTTCGCTGTCAGCCCCTGTTCACATACAGTTGCCCTCACAGCCCTGGTTATGACATTCTTTCTGGGCATATCTCCCATTTTTTCCCCTCCTGAAGGAGCAATTGCTTCAAGAAGCAGCTTCCTGCTTCTTTCCACATTTTTATGCTTCTACAGGGACATCAGGATTTAAAGAGACATTCTCCAATAACCTCAGCCTCTTAAAACAACCTGGAGAGACACACCAAACCCCAGTTCCATTTCCAGGGGAGACATTCTTAAATCCCGTATGTCCCTGCTCTTGCATACAGGCAAGGACGGTGCCAGCACAGCTTATACTGGTTTGACGCTCTTCCCCTAATGATAAGATAGAACCTGAGAACAAGACAGAACAGCGGTTACAGAATGGACTAACATGCTGTCTCTGCCCATGGTCCCAGGGCCAACAAAGGAGATGAGCTTGGCTGCTGTGATACCCATGTTAGGTACATACTCTATGAAGTGTCAAAATACAGCATTTGCAGCTACAGTCCCTGAACCCCACCTGATGCTGCTCAGCAATGAAGTATTTTTATATTTAACAAGTAGGAACCGAATAAAAGGGCACGACAGAAATTGCTACTGGCAGAAAATGCCAGGATATTACCAATAAACAGATTTAATGTATAGGTGGGTTGAGCTACTCATGATACTCATAGCAATCAGGCTGCAGTAATTAAGAAAACCGTGTTCAAATTCCAGCATTGAATTTTGTGTCTGGCCAAAGGGGAATGAATTTGGCTCTCTGAAAGAGGTGGGGATTGCAAGAACATTTCAAATCGGTGACCATAAGCAGGTTCAGGTGGTTGTACCTTATGAGCGTCAGTGATGAGTCTGTGTCCCTGGAAGGCAGACAGAGGCTGGAGGAAAATCCTGGAAAGCACAGGCCCAATCACCATCATCTACATAACAAAAAGCATCCATTTGCACAGTTGCATACACAGCTTTTTTTTTTTTTTTTTAAAGCAAACTAACATGAGTGTTGCTGTGTAGTCTTACCTCACTGTCACAAATATTCCTGAGAAGAGAATCCCTTCAAATTACTTTTTCCTCCATTTATGTTTGAGAATCAGAACAGAGGCCTCAGCAAATTTGTGCATCACAGAAACATAAAAATACCAAAAGCGCATCGTACTTTAGCAGTTAGTAAGACTAACTATATTAAAATATAGTACTTAATTGCTGTGGAATTGAACAGCTTTTGGCTGTCTGCCAGGTAACTTTTCTCGGTCCGTTCTTTCATAACCAAACAGGAGAAATATTTTGAGTCCGTTAAAGGGACAATCTCACGAAAATATACTTTTCTTTCCATTAATTGCTAAGTTGTGACACAAACACCTTAAAATACACACGCCAGTCACTCAGCTTGCAAGCCTCTCCTGCCAAATCCTTTTGCATTCCGTTTCTTGAGGTTTAATAAATAAAAGATATTCATGTTTTCTCTTGTTTTGCTTTCGAAGACAAGTATCAAAAGGGCACCAAAAAAAAAAAAAAAGTCACCAACCAACGAGGATGGCAGGGGGAACGTTGTTTAGTTGAGGTCAGCAGCTCCACGCAGGCTTTGTAAAAGTTATTTCAAAGCCTAAACTTTGGGCCCGTCTCGATCTGACAGTATCCCTTGAAATAAAAGGAACAGTTCATTATTCAATATGATGCATTCAAATGACTTGACCAGACACATTCACATAATTCATCTATCAGCCACTTACATTACACTTCATGCATTATTACAGAAATAAGAGACTAATATCAAAGACATCTGAAGATGCAGTGTCACAGTGTCACATAGTGCAATGTGCCTCAGGACACGGAAGCTTTAATCTGTGGGTCCTCAATCAACAAATTAATCAACAAAAAGAAGAAAAAAAATAACCTTCAGCAGTACACTTTCAGAGGGGGCGACTGTGGCATAGTTTTCAGCACAGGAAAAACATGCACAGTGAAACACATCTAATTGCAACCAGTTTGTGAGGTTTTACAATTCAGAAAGAACAAAACCAGGTCGTCTTCCTGCCCAAAAAGGGGTAAGCCTGACTACCAAGAACAAGCAGAGGTTTCTCAAAGGCACAGTCTCAACAGATAACAGCTGTTACAAAGCAAACGATACGAGTTCGTAGTTCTGTGCCACTGAATAATTGGGAGAATATACTAGAGTGCTTAAAGTACTTTCAATTATATATTTTTTTATTATTTATTTATTTAAGGAGTACCTTTTATTCCATGGGGAGCCTCTACTAATTTTCCTTCTTTCATGAGCAGCATGATTACAACATACCTATGGCAAAAAAAAAGACTCACTATTGAGAAGCTAGTAACTTCTTATAACAAATCATTCCTTGAAGAGATGAGTAGTTGAAGCTGCTAAGTGGCTGTGCTGTGAGAGAGGAAGCCTGAGCATCCTGAGAGTACAGTTTTGTGGCCTGTTGGTAACCAATGGAAAAAATAGTACATTTCACCAAAGACAAACCTTGTAGAATTTAGCTATGCTGCTGCCTGGATACCAGAGGTGTATGCTATAAAAGAACCAGTAAAAAAATCTTGTAAATCACACAATTATATTTAATATATTGAAACAAAATAGTTAAGAATGCAAGAACTGTATACAGATTAAAAAAATATTTTTTAAACCATCTGATCTTAAAAATAGACAATAGTAGTGAAGCTTAAAATACAACCACTCGCATTAAAATGTTTCAAGCAATACCACCTTGTTGTGTCCTGTTCCATCAAATGGCCATTAAGATAATGCATCAGTTGTTAAAAAGGTTGTGTTGGTTGGAGTCACTTTTTCACAATCCAAATCTACAACAGTTTTTCCTCTGATGGAAAGGCCCGAACATTCCTGGTGCAAACTTTCCCTCCTCTCTGAAAGTTTTGAAGTGGATCGAGCCATCGAGCCACTTTGGCTTCCGTTGGTTTGAGAGCAGACGTTATTAACTTTAGTGGTTTTATTTTTGTGGTGGTTGTTGTAGACTTTATATTTCATGAGGAGGATGAAGATGAAAACAAGAACTGAAGCCACAATGATACCCCCAATAATGATGATCATGGTTCCTCCAAGAAACTGCGCGTGAAGGGATCGGCACTGTTTGTATTCTTCCTGGGTTGTGAACTGCACGCATCCGATCACCCTGGTTGCGGTCAAAGATGTCAATCCATCATCATAAACAGCAAGAACACAGAGGTCGTACTCACGTCCTGCAACCAGATCAGTCAAGAAGAAGGATTTACTAGCAGCTGGAATCATCCTGGAAGAGAAAATGAGTACAGTAAACATCCATGTTGATCGAGCTTAAGGAGAGTTCTTTTGACTCTCAGTGTCACTGTGAGGAAATTAGCAGAGCAGAAGATGAGCACAGCAACCGGCACAAGCAGCAAAAAGCTAGCGTTCCCTAGCTTCTTTGGTCGGGATGGAAGACACAGATTTTAGCAATGACAATATCTTTACCTCGGCCGTTTCAAACAAACGTGGCCTAGAGTGCAGACGCTTACCAATGGCCAGAGAAGTCACCTTTAACCTATTGTTTTGATCTGCATTATCTTAAGTTTCCCCCATTTCAGCATAAAAGGGCAGAATGGAATACGGTCAGCCTTTTGAAAAACAAAGGAACTGAAGCAACATACTTGAGGACTTAAATGGCAGAGGAGAATAAAATTAAACACTTTAAAACATATTTTAATAATTTTACATCCATAGGAAGCACGTTTTGAAGATCAAGGGAAAAAGGAAAAGTCAAACCTCTGGTCCACAGATTAACCTTATTTCCATCTTCTAACAGCTCTGTGATGCTCAGTGTCTTGTAATCAGGCGACGGGTAAGAACGATCGGGGCAAAGCGTATGCATGTGCAACTAAGTGGTGTCTTCTGTAGCCGATATACACGATATACTGACTTCCCTACCTTGATGCAACATGACCATTAAGACCGTTCTTTGTCAGTTCCAAATATCCCTTTAGCACAAAGTAGCATTGGCACTAAATCGATGGATGAGAGGATCCCAAAAGAAGAGCTAGATGCTAGGTTACAAATTCCCACAGACCCCAGGCATGACCACACGAATCACGATATCACAATATCTCATTGCGGACCAGCTCTCCATACGTTTGGCTCAGATTCCTCGCTGGAGTAAAGCAGCGCTGTTGCAGAAGAGTCAGTGAAACTACATCCACTTATAGTGGGCGGGAACGTGGCCTTCCCCTGGCCGCAAAGGTGGTGGTGGAGAAGACTAACCCTTTGTCATCCAGTCTTTTCCAAGAAGTCATCCATGGGACTACGGGCCATACAATGCTTAGACTGGAAAGAAAGAAGAGCGACCCCCTTCAAAAACAAAAACTATTCTCCAAACACGTGGCTGCTACGCCTTCAGTAACAACTGAATTTCTGTGAGTATGAAAAAACAAAACCACTCCCATGACGTTGTACATGCATCATCACAGATTCATAGAAACATAAAGGAGGAGACCCCCAGAGATCTCTCGCCCAGCTTCCCATCCAGAGCAGTACTATCACTAACAGTAGATTAGATCAACCGCAATTCCACCTAGCCACCGCTTGAAAAACTGCCGTGACCTCTCCGGGCACCATTCCAGCATTAAACAACCCTCCCAGTAGATCTTTTCCCCTTAACGTCCAATTTGAATTTCCCAAACCGCAACTTGTAACCATTGCCCCAGCCTTAATTTATAACAGCAGCTTCATGACCTCCACAGAATGTGGCCACGTGCTGGGTTTTAAGGCTAACGATTGTTTTACTGCAGGAAAAACAGGGTTTGAAAGGAAACTACACAAAGATTAATTTGTCATATGAAACACCCAAATGACTCCTAGCGTGTACATAATGAGAAATTTAGTGCAATGTTAATGTAGGTGGAAACGTGCAAAGCCAGCAACTACCTCAGACCAGCCGAACAAGCCCTTGAAACTCCTCACGGCCACCGTTAGTCCTTCGGAGTGCAGGCAATGCAGAATGAGGTCCCAGCTGCAAGCATTGGCAAAAGACTCATCCCTTTCCTGCCCTGCAAGCGTTACTTTACGGAACAAGTATTTTGTCGTGACCATTGCTTTACAGTTAGACACCTACACTGCCTGACCACTGAATCCTCAAAGTACGTCGTGCTTTTTTCTCTTCTCCACAAATTTAATTCAGTGGCGTCAATATATAACATTACACCCTGTCAAAGAATACACCAAGGCTGGGTTGTCCAACTGGACCAGGACTCCAGGAAACAATTCGTCCATCCTTGGCTTTTTCAGGTACAACTTTCAGTAGTGTGCAGCCAGCGTGAACATGGCCCTCAGCGCTCAGCTGGCAGCTGTGGCTGGTGCTCACAGTTTGCTCTGTGACTTGACATTCACCTTCCTAAAATGTATACCATTATCAATTATCAGACAAATATCTAATTAACTTTTCAGTCTTCTGGTCAGCCACGTTTCACAGTGACCAAACACAACGAGAGAGCACTGTGGCTCAGACTGGCCTGCATTCCTCCAAGTTACGCTGAAACTAAGCAGAATATTCTTGCTTGTCATACAAAGGGATGCGACTGAGAAGAGGGAGAATTTCGTTGCCCTGCCTTCAACCCTAAAAGGCTTTGAAATCAGTCATCCCTCCCAGAAGAATACTGCTGGCGACTACATCCAGCCATGACACAAAGTCTGAAATTGCTTGACATCAACAAAACCATCACCGAACCTCAGGGCACAATACATAAAAAAAATTAAGGGATGTCATAGGTCACCTCTGCAGAAGCCAGCACCGTGTAGACGACCAGCTAAGCAACACGAATAGAAACACCACACAGAAAGCACCTTTCAAGCCTGTGAGAGCCTGCCCATCTACGGGAGGGAGGTGTAACTGCAAAAGTCATGCAAAGTGTTGTTTTTGAGCTTAACATCCACATTACTTGCCTTTTTCAGCAGCCTTTGATGCTCACTTTTCTTCTTTCAAGCAACTTTCTGCATTATTGTCAGGATTATTCAAAGAAGAGGTCGGTATTGAAATCTGACCACCCCGGAAAGCTACAGCCAGCATGTGCTGCGTTACAGCGTGCCCAGCTATTGCTGAAATACTTTTAGAGCCACTGTCATCACAAAGCAGAGGTTCTAAACGAAGGCCTTTCTGATCTCCTGTGCAAAACATCTGTACAAATGTTGAATAAGACCAAATATACGTTTGATTTCTATCAGCTTTTCTGGTAACACAAGGCTATTTTCAGCTCGGTGAATAAGAAGTGGTGTATAGTCTTGACAGTGTAGAAAATAAGGATTCTTCAATGGCTTAGCAGTTATTCACAGATGTGTCTCCCAGGAAAGGTAGCTATTCTGCCATATTTAGGAAGCTTCAAGGAAACCTCTACAAATGAGTCAGGACAGCTCAAAACTGAGCAGGCAATCCACCTACAGCCATGTCAGCAGTTAACCTCTGCACGTTTTCTCCCTTATCCCTGCAGAACATCCGCTTCTGCAGTAGAGTCTAGTCTTCCCTATGCCTTATTTATTTCAGTAATGCTATAAATGACCGAATACTGGTCAAATTTAATCAGTTTGACAAATTAGCATAAGCTTGACTAGGTGGGTCTTTAGACCCAGGCTGGGGCGAATGGTGAGGACTTGTAGGAAAGGCCAGATATTGGGAGCAAGCGTATCTATCATTGGAAAACTCTGTAATTCTACCAGAACCCACTGACTACAGTTTGGAAAGTGGCATCTTCAGAACAAACATCTCCATTAACACTTAATTTGACCTAATCACATTTTTTAGCAGCGTTGACTATATTGTAGGTTTGTCACGAAACGTATTCAGGGTGTCATATGATCCTTGACAACCCCAAGTGACTGGGATTTAGGGGAACTCTGATTCTAAGCAGGGTAAAGCTTATCAACCTCTCAGTGGAATTATTCCATCTCAAACTCAGAGCTCGCAGCAAAGTCATTTTACTTAAATAATTAGCTTGCATGAAAGACATCTCATAATAGCGATACGCAAGCCAAAACCCCATGTCTGCCAGGAGATCCTTAAATCTCCGGGGATGCAGAAACCTTTTACTTGGCTGGTCTTTTGAGGGGTTTGGGTCTTTTTTTAATTCTTCAAGAAATGTTATGATGTTATTTCACAGTAACTACCCGTCAGTCTTTTCTCAAAAAAAACCCTTCATTTACATTAAAGTTTCGCCAGGAACGAGCTTCCTATTACCTACCAAAGTGGCAAAACCGTGGTTTTTAGACACAATTCTGTCAAATTGTTTTGGTTTTTTTTGTAGCTGAAAGTATACTACCTTTTCTCTTACACCTCTAATGCCCCACAGTCTGCGTGTGGTCGGTGTTGGCCCACGAGCACCATCTTTCAAAGGGATCGATAACAGTAACTGTCAGATTTAAAGAAACGGTGCTAACGTAACTGGTTTAGGAGCATCTATAAACCGTAATCCACGCAGGCTTGCCCTGCCATCTGCAGTTGGCCAGCAACAAGTAAAGCCCTTTGGTGAAAACTCAGCTGTGAAATCTGCTCCCAAAACTTCTAACAAAACATTATTTTGTGAAGCGGGAAATATTTCCTAGCAGCGTTGTCAACAACAACATCAACAGAGCAGCTCGAAAGAGAGGGAGTCTTTTGTTTGGCCTCTAATTGATAATGATGCTGCCCACAGGAAAATGTGATACTGTGGCCAGACTGCCTCAAACGAATCACTTTTACTTTGGCCAACCCCCCTGCTCCTAATCCAATGCCAATATTTTGAAGCTTTGAAATAACAGATTTATTTTTATTTCCAGGCCATTTCAGTCGTCCTTTTGGGAGCGGAAGGGTGAAGGTGAAAAGGAAGCTTGGGGAATTCGAGGTGTTGGAGGCACCCCAGTGACAGGAGGTCTTTTTGAACTGATTCTGTCAGCAAACTCACGAGTACCCAGTTTACTCGGCTGATTAATGGGATTAAAAAACAATCAATGTAGAATCTATAGAATATAGAATGGGATTAAAAAGCAATCAATATAGAATCTGTTTTTTCACAGAAACACCCACTGAGACCCAAATACGATCTATGACATCTGTGGAAGTAAAAACAACAACAAAGACCAGTCTAAGAGGGCATAAAATCCTAGACCACTACTGAACACAGGCTGCTGGCTGCCTTTTTCAAAAGAATTATTTTCACATGGTTGATGCTGTAGTGTGGAAATGAATTGACCACGTACCGGAAGATACAGAGAGTTATGAAGCATTGAGGACAAGTTTCTTATTTATAGAGCTTTCACATAAATCATGCCAACATTTTTGAGAGAAGCAATGACAGCAATTGATTCTTATTCATACTATTTTAAAAAAACCCTCATACTTCTACATCGACAGTACAAAAGGAAACAGGGATGTTTTCGTCCTCTGAAAAAAAGCACAGCATCTTAAATATGTGAGAAACGATAGAGATATTTCATTTTTGACTGATCTCTCCAGAACTGAACGACTGCTGTCCGTCATTTGCATCTGCAAAGTACTATTTTTATAAACTATGATGGCTCTCCAGCAGCAATTGGGGCCAGAGAAAGAGGTTACACTGAGCCTCATTAACAAAGATCACGGGGGCGTGGGAAGGAGGGGAACGACGATGGAGAAGTGACCGCTGTGGTTTGAGGAACCCCAACTTTGTAAGGGTAACCCCAGCCAGCTCAGCACACAGTCAACTACGAGAACATAAGGCTTTTCCCCATAAAGGGAAACCTGAAGAAGGGGTTTCCAAGGAGAAACTCCCTGAAGAAGCCTGGAAACTGCCATGACAACCGCTACGCTGCAAGATAAGGAAAAAAGCTACCAAAATTAAAGCCGAAGAGCGACAAATCATGTGATCCACAGTATTTACAGATGTCAGATGGCTCCCGTGTTTCCGGACTCCCATATCCTCTTTTCTTTTTTTTTTTTTTTTTGAGGAATGACTGCTGGCTAGGTAAAGAATTCAAGCATGACCATTTGTCCAAGATTTCCTCCTGACAAACAACCACTGCTCGTGCGCAGACTTGCTGGATAACCACGGCAATCCCGACGTACTCCAAAATCACTAGTCAGAGCACGCACACACGGGCAACTCCACCGGTAGAGAGGCCTGTTGCACCCCCTGCCGACCAGAGTCCATCTGTGCTGTGCATGTACAGGGTCCAGCGGGTCAAAGGCTCCCAGAAAAGAAACACAAAGTCTTACAGCGTGTGCCTGACCAACGAGGAGCTATAAAACCTCTTTCAAACTTCACCATTTGAAATCTAAGCATGGTCCTGAGTTTTTGCGTTGCCCTGCGCTGAACTAATTTAAGAATTCTTGAGTAGATGTAGGGTGGCTCATTCCAACTGCTTTTCACGCAACAGATGTAATCATTGCTATATCAATCTGGCAATATATCACCTTTTCCCTAAGAGTGACAGCTCTGCCCTTTAAACAACGGTACTTCGTACTCCGCATTGAAAGCGGTCTGCCTCTCAATTTCTAAGTTTTTCCTCTCAACAGAGGAAACAAGGGACATATTATCAACAGTTTTATCCAATATATAGCCTCTCAATTATCTATAGAGAAGCATCACTATTAAATACTCATCTCCTAATTTATAGCATGTAGTTGCAGCTAATTAAAGTTAGATGATCGCTAGCTATGAAAGATTAAATTCAATGCTTAGGAGACTATTGCCTTTGATGTTATGAGATCCAGCTTCTAATTGACTAGGACATCAATCAGATTGTTATGAAGCATTAGTAATCTGCTGCTTATATCCAACTGAAGTTTATCCAGCCTAGCTCAGAAACACAGAATCACTTTTTTTTTTTTTTTTTTAAAAAAACATTTTCTGGCCATTTGAGGAAATGGCAGACAAAATAGGAGCACCTGCGGCTCCCTTCAGGGGATTTTGAGCACCAGTTGCTGCCCCGCTTCTCTCTCGCACACTGAGGGAGGCTACAAGAGAGAGGTGGCCCAGGGTCCCGTGGACATGAGCCTTTTATCCCGTAACCTAACACAAGGAGCCATCTTCCTAAAGATGGCCTAGGTCAGCATACAGAAGCGGTGCATTTTCATCTAAACTGACTCAAAAAGTCTGCGCACATCATGCCAAAGCAGCAATAAAATAGCGTGGCTTCTCTGCCAGATTAATTATTGCTTTCCAAAGCTTGTATAATATCCGTCACTATTATCTGAGTATCAAAAGGTCAGTTCTGCTGATACCTCTTCCCCGACACTAGCACTGGGAGCCTGGGCAGGACACTTGAGCAACGACAGTTAAACTAAAATTATAGCATTGTGAAGTCCAAATTGCCCAGGAAGCGTAATCAGCCACAAGACTGTGAGCTGTTTAAAGAATACAGATCCATTTTTATCTCGGAGAAGGAAAAGCTGCACAAAGCAGCTATTATGAATCTTGATTCACTCTATACATGGCTGTACAACAGAGTTTCTGACCTTTCTTCTGAAAACAAACAAGGCTCTTACTGTCAATATTGATGCTTTCCGCAAATTGCTATCTGCACCTTAATTTACTGATTCTGGATTGTTGCTACTCATCTTGCCAGATGCTTCACCCTGATGCAACTTTATTTCTCCATAACTAATGTCTGCCTTCAGTTTTGCTAAACCCAGTCCCAGGAGACAGGTCAGCGCGACAGTTTCTATTTCACAGAAAGAGAGGAGTTAAGCAACGCAGTAACCAGCGGAGCCAGAAGCCCAACTCCTGTTTCCCTTTCCGCATTCACCAGTGGGAAAAAAACCTGCCGTGTGGCTCCATGTTGGGAACCTCCCAAGCCGGGAACAACAAGGAGTGATGACGGTGCACTCACGTGCGAATGCACGCAGGCGGCGTAACCACGCGCAGGGCGCGCGTGTTATCCTTACATACGTGAATGGATGAGAAGATAATGGACAAGAAGATGTGCTGGGGGAGGGTGAGGCTGGGCATTAGGGAGAGGTTCTTCCCCCAGAGGGTGGTGGAGCCCAGGAACAGGCTCCCCAGGGAGGCATCACGGCACCAGCCTGGCGATGTTCCAGAAGCACTTGGACACGGCCCTCAGAGACACGGTGTGAATTTGGGGTGTCCTGTGCAGGGACGGGAGTTGGGCTCGATGGTCCTTGTGGGTCCCTCCCAACTCAGGCCGTTCTATGATTCTATAATTTGATTGCAGTCCAAAGGGAAAATAAAGATGACCATCATGTCCCTCCCTTTATTTTCATAGGCTCCTAGCATGGGGACGGATGAACATGCACTTACCCACAATTACCTCTCCAGAGGGAGAAGGAAATGGAAAGGTGAGGCAAAATAAAGGAGTCAAAGGAGCAACTTAAATTCTCAAGATAAAGCAAAGTTGCCATAGCAACTGCTCTTCCCATGGTACCGCTCAACTTGACGGAAGCATCAAGTTTCTGATGCCTCCTGCACCGCTTAATACTTTTTCCAGGCAGCAAGCTATCGCCTGCCAGAAATAAATTACGCAGCATGCTCTAAAAGGAAGCTTTTCACCTCCTGTAAAACTCCTTTGGCAGGACTGAAGCACTGCCACTGCTGGGTGTGCTACTACACATCTGTTTACGTCCTCATTTATCAACAGGCTGACTCCGTGAAACAGATGTTTACATACTTTACCAGAAATACGGAGTCTGACAGGGGGCTTCACCACGCAAAGGGTCAGCGAACAAATCTGGGGACTCGTGTTTCTCCAGCGCACATTAAAGCGCTCAACTTGAACCGCTCTGACATTTGTAACCTAACTTGAAGAGGCAGTAGTTCACATAACAGCAAATGCAGAATTGCTGCCCAATTACCATTCCTCTCGCTTTAGCAGAAAAATTCCTTTAAGGATCTATATTTGATGATTACTCACTGTGGGAACCGAACGAGAACACACGAATTTTCATCTCCGAGAGGCCATTATACTCCAGTCTATTACGTTGTATTATTTGAAATCGCTGCTCTGTGATTTGAAGCATCAAGTATTTTATGGCTTTGTTACCAAGCTGAGCCTTTGGTTAACAGGAATCTGGGCCTAGGAAGGGGCACAGAAACATAACATTCTTCCCCAGTTCTTCTTTAGGAACAAAGCCATGCGGCAGCAGCAGTATTGAACCCTACAGATTTATTAACGAGCTGCCACGTGAATCGCTCATTTATTTTTAGAAACTTTGGAAAGTTTAAAGCTCATTGAGAGCCAATTGCTGCAATTGCAAGAAGGCTGCCAACTTGGCTGACCAGCTGTTACGGCAAAGGGTGAAAAAATCCCATTAAACAACTCCCTTATACTACTGGCCGTGCCTGTGATGCACCCACTGGCTCTACCTGCTCCTCACTTTGTTTCACTTTACTTTCTAGTGGGAGAACTGAATAAAATCTCTTTAGAAACCCCAGTCACAGCCATCGAGACATCTCTGCTTCATGTTTCCCTTCGTTTCACAAGGTTGCGGTTCTTTCGAACAGCAATGTCACAAATGTTCTCGCAGCTGACAATTAAATGAGGCTTCATCTTCCAGCCAGCTCCTCACCATCCCTGTCAGATACCAACAAGGCACCCTCCCACCCGCCTCTTAAAAGACCCTTGCTTACCCTCGCGGAGTCCTCCTGCTTCCTTTCTAGCTCGTAGCCGTGACAACGGGAGGATGGATGGCATCCTTCCTCATGAGACTCTGGGGATGGGCATTTTTAACATGGCACTTCTGAAAAACCCAAGTGACTGTGAAGTGAAACGTCTGGTTCAAGGACTTCACGCAATTTTCATACACAGTTCTGTTTTTTCACAAGAATTTTCTTGCCGTGGTAGGTATTTGAAATAGGAATTCCAGTGGAATAACTCTCCTGCTTTCCTTTCCTTAGGGGGCTGCTTACTAAAGCAGTATATTTGAACCCAAACTTTCAGGCATATTTCTGGAGCTATTAGAGGTCATTCTCCTTTTGCTTACGCCACCCCAAACTTTAGTGCAGCCAGTGGCATTAAAAATCATTATTGCTCAGTTTAGAGAAGTTATCGTCCTTACAAAGTACCCAACTATGAAATATTAAATCCAAATCAAATGCCACCTCCCACTTTGAGGTCATTCTACCCCTCCCTACCCCTTCCACCCCCACTTAATCACAAACACAAAGGCAGATAATCAGACACTCAAGCACCCCCGCACGGGGGAGCAGCTATAAACTTAATCTGCACGCTGTCCACTGGGACTTAAATAGTTATTCCCAAGTAAATTTTACCAAGTAATCCTCAGCGGCCAAATCAGTGCCTTTAAATGTGAGATCCACACAAAATCCGTGACCTGAAACCTTCTGTGCAATGCCCAGTTCATGCCAGTGCGTTTTATCCCCATGACACCACAAAAGCGGAGAAAAGGAAGCACGCAGCGACTGACGTGGGCCGAAGGTTTGGCGTAACACGGCCGTAGCCGTATAGGCAGGATGTTGCTTTGGGCTTCTCGCAACTTTGGGCACCTTGAATTTTTTTCTCTCCTCCCCATATTTGTTAAGTAAAATAATTACGTTTAATCAGCATAAAAGGTAACTAAAATCTCCATCTCAATTTCCTTAAATGTTAACAACTAAGATATTGCTCATCAGCTTCACTTGGTCCATTAAACTGGACTATGAAACTTAATTATGTCTGTAAAGAGTTTAGAGATCCTCAAGAGGCGGCACAGAAGCAGATGTATTATTAGTTTTAGTAGCGTAACTCCTCAACAATGGGAGTTTAACGAGCGAAGTCTAAGGCAGCCACTGTCTCCTCATCCCCTCGTTTACTGCTGCTGCTGGCAAGATAGCTCTCCTTCCACGGGATATATCGAACTACGCTACCCTTTTTTCTTATTCCCACTACCTGCTTCACCGAGGTGTGAGCATGGGCATGCGAGCAGTGTTACCTGTACACCAGTATGTCGTCGGCAGAGCTGTTATACTGAATCTGGTACATTCGAATCCCAGGGAGGTGATGCTGAGAAGGCCACTGGATAAGAGCGGAGGACGACGTCAGCTCGGCAACCACGACCACCTTCTCCTGCTGAGCCTTCGTTTCGTTTGGAAAGCTTGACTTGGCGGATATGAGGATATCTGAGGGGCCAGGCTCCGCGTCTTTGTCGCAGTTGGTGCTGTTGGCAAGGTTAGGGTACGGGGTAACGAGGAGTTCGACTGGAGCCGTCGACTCTCCCGCAGCATTTGATGCTATGCAGGTAAACGTGCCCTTGTCAGTCAAAGAAGTAACCAAAATATCCAGAGTGCCATTCTCATAAGAAATCGTCCTAGACGTGTTAGAGACCAGCTTTCCATCAGGTGAGATCCAGCGAACGTAGGGATCAGGATCGCCGACAGCTTTACACTTTAAAGAGATGCTTTGGCCTTCTGTCGCTGTTAGTTTCGGGGTTCGGTGCGTTATCATCGGCGGTTCACAGACAAATTCCTCCTCTTTAATAGACCAAAAGTATTTGCCCATCAGTTCTGGTGGAGAGGCGCAGGTTTCCAGATCATCTTCTCTGGTGAGACGCCTCAGCCACACGAGTTCACAGTTGCAGTGCAAAGGATTCCCTCCGAAGCTGAGCACCAGGGACGACAGCGGGGATCCTTTAGACTTGGCGTACACGGGTATTCTGGAAAACAAAGGATCAGGAGGGATCTTCTTCAACTTGTTGGAGGTCATGTCTAGACGGGCAAGTTTGTGAAGGTTGGAGAAGATTCCCTCTGGCACAAACTCAATGAGATTATGATCCAAACTGACCGTATTGACATTAGAAAGTTTGGCAATGGTTTCCCAAGGAACGTTAACAAGATTGTTGTAGGACAGATCCAGGTCTTCAATTGTTTCAATAAAGTCATCCAACGACCCAGGAGAGATATAGTTTAATTGATTGTTACTGAGTATTAAATGCCGTAGGTTAATCAAACCTTTGAAATGATCTTCACTGATGTAAGTCAGTCTATTACTATCCAAGTGTAAGGCGTGAAGGCCTTTAAGATCAAAAAATGCGTAAGGCATGATTTGACTTATTGTATTCCTCGACAGTGTCAAATGAATTAGATTAGTCATGTTTGCAAAATCTTTTCTCCTAAGTGTGGTGATAAAGTTATCCATTAACCTCAGTTCTGCTGTTCTTCTGTCAATACTGGGGGGCACAAAGAGAAGCCCCGTCTTCGTACAGAGAATTGTGAAGGATGGAGACAGGTTTTGACACATGCATCTTTTGGGGCACATCATGGCCTTCACGGCTGTGCTAATAACCAGTAGATAGACAACCAGCCTTTCCATCGTAAGAAAAATAACAGACCTAAAAGGGAAGAAAACAGAAGAAATCCATGTAAGTACGTTTTAATTGGGCATTAGAAGTAGGTTTACATTGAAGCTTTCATTGCAAGTCCACCTGTGCAAACTGGAAACACCTTCCGAGGCAACAATAAAATTACCTGCTAATATTAACTTGCATGTTTTTAGAGCGAAGAGCTTCTAGTTCTGTGCTAGTTTGGCTCCGCTTTCCTCCTGACAGCAACGCTTAGGAATGACTGTGAGGCAACAGTCCATCACTCCTGCTGCTCTGGGGTGCGCTAACAGGGTTATCTACCTACCAGCAGCTCTTCACAACCAACAGTGTTGGCAGTTGTACTTTAACGGGTGGAACAAAGCAAGATGTGAAGCTGATGCTCAGTGAGAGGAATCTAAGGGGGGGGGAAAGAAAATAAATATACAAGATTTTTTAGGTTAAAAGTCTATGTAATGTAGTTACATAGATGTAGTCTACATCTATATAACTTTCCCTGCGTGCAGCCGACCGTGTGCGGGGCTAGAACCTCATTTCAACCTGCATATCGCTTCGTTACTTTGTGGTTATGCTCCCCTCCCTTTTTTACCATTATAGATGTCCAACAACCTTTTTGTCTTATCCCTCAAGCTCCTCTCTGCCCCTCCTCAGTCTTACCTGTACCGAGCAGTGAGCTCTTTGCAGAAATGCATGTTTTATGGGCAAGTTTGGGGGTTTTTTCCCCCCCAGGAGGTGGCAGAGGTCTAAAACTTCTACAGAAAACAAGGAGAAATTCCTTCAAAGGCATTTCTGAAGAGCAAGGCTGTGTTCAATCAGAGAAGCAGGTATATATTTTTTTCTGCGCAGCACAGGTAGCAGCTTTAGAAAAATAAATTTCATAATTGCACATAGGTTTGGTCAATAAAATTATCTCCGTGAATTCCTGTGTATGCAACATTATTTCCCATTGTACCTGAAGTGTTTGCCTGCTACAGCAAGGGTAGATTTTCATTTCTACTTTACCTCCAGCTGACTGGAAAATTGCTAAGCATTAAGTGTGGTGACTCAAACAACCATGAAGGCTAAAACTCCCAATCTACAACGTAAAGGATTCAAACTATGTGTTTCGTGCGAGTGTCCTGGTACAACCCAATTCCAAACATGTGTCTTTTGGCACATGAGCACACGTAGCTTTACTTCGCATATAAGCTCTAGCTCTAGAGGCTACAGCTGATTAAAGTGAGTTCCACGTGATAATTCCTTCATAGAATGGGGAAACACAGTGTAAAAATAATCAACTACTGCCTCTGAGCACAAGGGATGTGGCACAAGACGTGGCTCTTCGTTTAGCACAAAGTTGGGGCCGACACCATAATCTGCTGAGTCAGCTATCTGTAAAAAGAGGCTGCGAAAGCCTTTGATTACGAGGCCACAATTTGCTTAATCAGCCGAGTCTTACAGTATGTTTCTTTGTGGGTCTGGGGTTGTTGTTGTTTCTTTTACTTTAACCATTTCCATGAGTTAGAGCTCCTTTGCAGGGCAACAGATCTTTAAGATACAGAATTATGGTATCACAGGTGTGGAGTCTGCAAATTAGTTTGGTTAGATCAAATTCAAGGCTCCACAGAGGGGGAAAAAAATTATTAAAATCAACCTATTGCTTATACAGTATTATTACTTTAATTCGGAGAGTGTGAAACTCAGGCTAAACCGTGCGCTTAGCTTTTAACCAATGCTACGCATTCATTTATCAGAGGTTAATCTTTAGGTGTACGCAATTCTGATCAAGTCGCGGCAAAATATTTTGTAAAAAATAAAGTTTAAAAAGAGACAAACTAATCAACTAATCCCTCTGCAGAACCTCTGAATGGTTAGAGCATGGGAGTGGTTGGCCTGGAGAAGAGAAGGCTTCAGGGACGCCCCGTAGTAGGAACCTCCTCATACCTCCAAGGAGTTTGTCAGGGAGATGGAGCCAGGCTCTTCACAGCAGTTTATGATGGGAGACCACGACCAGGGGCAGAAATTAATACAGTTGAGGTTCAAGCTGGACACAAGGAAAAACCCTTATCACCGCGAGGATCGTGAGGCAGGTTGTCCAGAAAGGTTGGGGGACCTCCATCCTGGGATGGGTTGTCTGGACAAAGCCCTGATCCCAGACCTGACCCCACTTTTGGCCGGGGATGGGACTACAGACCCTCTGAGGCTTCTTCTCACCCATGTTTTCCTACGCACTGTGAACAACTCCACATTTTCTCACATCTCAGCTGTAGCTCTACAAACCGTAGCCTCTGCCTGTCTGATTTTTTTTAGTGCTGGTTTCAAATTCCAATTCTGAACATCACTTTTTGTAGTTGAGAGTGTCAATTCTATGTAGAAAACTCCTACATTTTCTGTTAAGAACGCCTGAGTTAGAGGAAAACGAATCCTCCAGTAGAGTTGGCACAAAGCTAGTTCACGTTATGATTTTTTCTAATCATCATCCTCTTGGTGACGTCTTGCTTCCTGACCGTTTTTTCCCAATGGCTTTTATGATATTTAATACAGTGCATGACAAGCTTCATCTTTCAACTACTTGCTTTTTTAAGAAACCCATTTCTACTGTCAACTCCATCCTCCGCTTTGAACCCTTCTTGCCTTTAATGGCTCCATCTTTTCACTCCTGCTAGGTACAAATGATTAACGGATGCGCAATTATCCAAAAACAGGCTGCTGTGCAATATTGTAATTCCCTTGTTTTGTCATTAGCAAATATTAATGCAATTTTAATGGATTGGCTGCCATCTGGGCTGTAAGAAACCAGTTCAAAACCACCTCACTTAAAACCATTATTCTGTTAAAAAAAATAATTAAATGTTACTAATGGGAAACCGTGGCACTAAAATTAATGATTTTAGAGCCAACAATGAACATCATGCAATTAGTCTTACAAACTATGTAACAGTGGCAAGGAAATTGGGACTGGTAAAGAGAAGCTACAGATAAGTGAATTACCGGTATCGCTCTGGATTCTTGTTAAAAGCAGGTTTGGCACTATCACCTAAAAACTGCATCCGGAACGTACCTGACTGCCTGATTTAATACACGGCAGTAGTATTTTTAGAGATGGTTTAATGCCTCAACAGAAGGCAGTAAAGGAAATATATTTCATGCTTATAAAACTACCTACAGATCTAGGACACGGGGAAAAAGACCCCTCTGAACTGTTGCTTATTGACTCGTTTCCTCGTTTACCATCTGCAGCTTAAAGGTCATGCAAGAAGAAATAATTGGTTGAGGTAGTCATTTAATTCTAAAGGCTTAATCGAATCGAAGAGTTCCGGTTGGAAGGGACCTACGAGAGGGGATTCATGGTCAAGAGACGGGTTTTTATGTGCTGTTTTCCTACAGCAGAACATTACCAGGTTACCATGGGCTGCCATTTGTAGTCCAAATGATATTTAAAGGAAGGGCTATTTCATTCCAAGAAGTCACAGCTATTGGCCTATTAACTTTGTTCCGTTGGAAAGAGTTCAGGTTGCCTTTGCTGTAAATATAACAGATTTTCAAGAGCTTTAAATTGGTGCTATAGTATAGAGGATTTCTCACAGTCTGCAAAATGTGCACATACTCCGGTGTGAATAATGATGCATAAAGACACAATTTTACCAGCTTTAAGGAAGAAATTCAGTCCTGAAAAAAAAAAAAAAGCTCTTTTGCTAGAGAACAGCGCCCTTCCCCAGTACAACAGGCATTTATTTCAGCATAAGCTGCTTCCTGCTCTTGCACCTCGGTATTCGTTTTACTGGAATGATTAGCAAAATAAATTCAAGTACATGATTTCCATTCTACACTTATTTACGCTGCAGCTTTCCAGCAGTCATCGCATCTTTCAGTGGTTTTAAGGGATGTAGCTATGTCCTGGTGTTTGGCTCATTCTCCACTGAATCGGGTCCCTGACTTACGTGTAGAAGGACATAATCTCCGACCCTTCCACACCCAGACCTACGCCACGTCTAACGCTCTCATCACCTCCACCGGTGCCTGTTCAAAGGCAGGACTTTCTCCTATTTTTGAGCACGTACTAAAGCCTGACTGAATCCGGTATCCTCTTATTTACACCATTTAATTGCCCAGCACCGGCCTCACGCCCTGAATACAAGAGCTGCGGCTTCTGATCATCCTCAGGCCTTTCTGAAAGAGGCCTTGGCTCCCTACAGCAGAGAAATATTGTCACCCCGAGGATGGCAAATAGATATTAGGTATTAGAAACAGCTTCTTCATACCCTATTTCTCCCACACGGACTCATGGTCTGAGATAGATCATCCACCCAAGCCTTGCTTTTCAAATAAATAAAATTAAATCTGGAACACAAAGATATTTCTGCAGAGGCTGAGTCCGGCCGAGATAAACAGACTCTGCTCCTACATATTCCAAAGGCAGGGTTTTTTGACTGTCGTACTGCCGTGACAACCTGCTCACTGCACAAGATGGGTGCTCGCCATCTGCATCCGTAGAAGAACCAACAACCACCACCAAAAAAAAAAAGCTTTTTCTTGAGGGAGGCTTCATTATTGGCCTTTTCTGATCCGGAATTAACCACCACATTGGAAAAAAATTAATTTACCAACAATAAATTATGTGCTTAATTTAGTGTCGCTTGCCCCAGCTGTAAATGAGCAAGAAACACTTGCAATAAGCGTTGAAGGAGTATCTTGCGCATTTTCCTGCTATTTTTTCCTTCCTTTTCCAAGGCCACTGGGAGCACATCTCTAGATACACTAGAGCAAATTAGCTGCAAATCTGGTAGCCAGCATTTCTCTGAACCCAAATAGTAAATAATTAATCCTAAATTAATCCTAAAATTTGTTGGTAGGTTTTTATTTTTTCAGTCTTGTTCACAGCATAATAGGGAAACCAAACAATGTAATATTAAAAATAATAAAATACAGAGCATTTATTCCTTTTCCTGGCATTATTTCTGAGGCACGTCAACTATGCACATGAACTCGTTTGCCTTTTCCTTTATCACCAGAAGGTGGCACAAATGATATCCACGTCTGCGTGGCTGTTGCCTGCCACCGCTCAAGGGATGGCACTGGGGAATCGTGTTTATCATGCACAAAAAGAAAAAAAAAAATCACATTTCCAGCCCGCAATATAGAGGGCGCAGAATAAGAAAACCAGGAAAAAAAGCACAGCAATGACTTTAATCTCCATGTTCATTTTTGCCTCACCTAATTCGGTCACCTGTGAGATACATTAGCAGACCTAAAAATAATTTTCTTCTGTTTGGTTTGTTGTTGGGGAGTTTTTTTGGCTGTTGTTGGGTTTTTCACACACACACCCCTAAAAAAAAAAAAGGAGAAAAAACCCAAAACCAAACTGGTTTCTGTCCCGTTTCCTAAACTTCAGTGCAAACCATACACTGAAGAAGGTACAGAAGGAACTACCACCACAAGGTTAAATGCTTTGTAGCTTTATTGTGTGACTATCTGCACTCCTTCCCTCTTCCTCCTTCCAAGGGCCAAAGAGCTCCCGCCAAACTGCAGATCTTTGCGCCCAACCCCCCACCCCGAAAATCCTGAACTGGAGCCATTTAAACTACGGTGGAGGTAGCCAGGACGCCAATGTCTATCAGGAAACAGAAATAGCTCCTGTGGGTTTTGATGAACGGTCCAAGGTCTCCTGAAGATGTACTTGACAAAAAGCTGAGAGTGAATTCTCTATTGATGCTTTATTTAAGGACGGAGCAGCTCCTGGTGCAGGGAGCCTGGAGGTAATGCTACTTCAGAGTTACCACGCTGATAAACAAGCTATTGAGTCGTGCTGTATATCTTTCACAGAGGCTACTCAAACGCAGCCAATATTAGCAATTAGGAGCATTTATGGTTTATTGGAAGATCTATTATGAATTCCAACACATCCCACCACCAAGCCCGAGCACATCATACCCTCTGGAGTGGTTCATTGCGCGTAAAATTTTATCAGTTTTATCTCGCTGGCTTCACCGTCTGCCGGTCGTACCGGGGAGTTCGGTGCACAAACAGTTCCACCTTCAGCTGGTCTGAGCCTCACGCTGCAGGTGATGCTCTGCTAGAGAGAGCAGAGCCTCCCTGGGCACCTCTGAAAACCTGTGAGCATCACAGAGAATTTTCCTATCATTCCCACTTGCGCAAGGACTGTTTGAGATTATCTGACTCTTAATATCTCCTATTTGACAATAAAACTCCTGGAAATACATAAATCACGGTGTTCTGATGGGGCAGAGGGTTTAAGATGAACATGCATTTTTTTCTTTCTGGATGTGGACTCTTTGATTTCTTAAGATGCACCAACAGGCACCATTAAGACCACGACAGCACTGTTCAAAGCGCTTCCCCCGAGGGCAAGACATAACCATCACAGCAGAAAAGTGCTGTGTAGTTTAGAACGTACCTTCTTACTCAGGGAAAACAAATCAGATCCCTGATGGAACAGGTCCTTGGCCCCGTTGGGTCTGGTGGATTAATGCCAGCAAAATCCCTGAAAGTTTGTAGCTCCGTATTAGAAAACAGCTCCTGGTCAGAACTTCCTACCCGGAGATGGAAAAGTTGAGGCCTTTAATCAAAAAGAAAATACTGCTCTTTAACTGTCTGGAAATTTAGGAAGAGAGGCATGGTGGAAGCAGGGGGCTCTCTGTAAAACACCGTGCACCAACCGCCAAAGAAAATGGCACCTCCAGCTTTAAGACTCACTCTACTCCTCAAAGAGGTGGTTGGACTTTTTATTTTAGGATAGTCTTGAAGCAGTTTGGCAACGTATTTTACAAGACTATAACACGCACAAATGGCTCTTTACAACACTGAAAAGGGGAACTTTCGCTGCTTAAACCAAAATAGTCTTACTACAAGGGGCTGGGTAGACCTTTTGTGGGTAGTTTCTAGACATACTTTAACCTCCGTAAGGTAAAATGCCATAAAATACCCGCCTCTGGGTAAAGAGGATGGGAAGATGAGTCAAGGGTCGTAAGTCTCCGTCGTGTGTGACTTCATTCTGATAGGGACAGTTGATATTAGCAGTCCGGTTAATTGCCCCTCGGTTGTTTAACATCAAGTATTTGGGCATATGATGAGCGATCCCTGCGCGCTCAGCAGCCTTGCATTATCTGGTCACTGGAGCACGGTCCTAATTTCTAAGGTTAATTTCGTTTCCTATCATCCCAACAAACCGTGATGCCTTCTAAAACAGCTTTCCAGACAACCTGGCAACCTGTAGGCTGCCACTTCACATCTCGCCTAAGCCTTTCATTGCTTGGCTCGGTATAAAGGAGGTCCAGTTAGGACCTTTCCTCCTTCTAAACCCAATTCCAGCATCCTGCCATGCATGGAAAATGACAAAATCGATTTGAGAAAGCATTTAGTTGCAGAAGATACTCGGGAAGGCTGCGGGGAGCATTTTTAATGGAATCCAGGATTCCTCCCCATGGACCACGCTCGGCAGATGCTGTCGCAGCCCGCTCCGTACCACTGCTCATGTTCAGCTGTTGAGCCGACCCACCTCTGCCAGCATCTTACCATCCCGTGGCCTGTTGTCAGCCCTTCAATTCCATGCGTTTCACGTCTCGCCGCATGCCAGTCTCCAAGTAGAGAAGCCCATGCAAATAACTCTCAGCCTCAGGGACGCATATTCCGAGGGGAAGCTTCTGGGATCACAAAAATTAGGAAATGGAAGCACTTTGCCCCGGTGGCTGTCTGCCCTCGGCTCTGGAATGATACAAACCATTAAGGGTGGAAGTCTGTGAAATGGATGCCCTGGCTTCGGCTGGGGATTTCACAAAGGCTTTGCAAAAAGGAAACAGAGGGTTATGCACCGTATAGATGTAAAGTTCGTCCAAAGCGGGTATCACATCCCCTGCTGCTCGCTCCAAAAAAAAAGGAATGCAGACTTGCGTGCCTATGCAAAACCCCCGAAATGAAGCTCTGTGAATGCACTTGCTGTTAACACAGAGGGCAAAGGGACTGCCCAAAGCTCCACGAGACTCCGCGTCGAAGCCAGCGATCTAAGGCTCCGGTGCTAAAAATAGCAAAAAGGGGCCAATTACAAATGGCACTCTGCCGGAGCTCCGCGGTGCCGAGAGCTGCGGCATCCCGATAAGCGTACCCGCGAGAGGCGGCGCATCTCCCCGCGGGCTTCAGAGCCAGGTCTCTGCCGCTTTGCATAAAGCGACAAGCTGCAGGGTTTTCTGACTTCCACCGAAGCGGCGCTCGCGCGGCGGCCCGGTGAAATACACCCGCCTCGCCTTCGCGGCGGCCCGCAAAGACCCTGGCGCCAAAGCTCTTAGCGCCGCATGTGCGTTTCCTGCTTGTGCTGGTCTCGCGTAATGACGAGAGCCGCTTTCCTCCATCACAAGGCAGCTTTCAAGGAGGGCGCCCAACCATCGCGAGGGGTAACGGCCTCGTGACGACTTCAGCCCCACCTGCGTGAAATGCCCCCAAAACTCTCTTCCGTTACCTTCGACATTTAGGTTCCCAGACCGCGCACACAGTGCGGCTTGTGCTGCGCTCTACGGTCTCACACAGAGGGGTGGCTACACCCCCCCAAAGCCTGGTATTAGTGTGTTTTTCAGTGAAAAAAGGGCTCACAGAAGGATCAGCAAGGGCAATTCACTGTACACCTGCTGTACTAGCTACTGTAGTCTTTCCAAAAATAATTAGCAACCTTATTTACGATTTTTTCCCTTTATGAGATTATCCACTCTGTGCCAACCGATGATGACGGAACACGAGCCACTTCTGGCATTTCTGTCGATGCACGGCTAGCTCTTTAGCTCAACAGGCTCTAGAAATGGGCTGGCAGTTCTCCTGAAGGTCAACAAGGGGATGAAGCACAGAGTCCTGCACCAGGGGAAGAGCAGCCCCCTGCACCGCTCTATGCCAAAGAAACCCAGGGAGAACTCCATATGAAGGTTTAAAACCAAGTACTCTACAGCTCGCTGCAAAAGCTTATCTGACGCCAGTCTCGGCTGCAAGAAGAAATTGTCTCGGCACTTAAGTTTCGTGGCACCTATTGAACGACGTTGCCTTATCAGGCAAGAACTACCGGAGCAGCGTTTTCCTTTGGGGTTGCTACACGCTAATAATTACAAGTATTACCACTAAAAAGCTACACGCTTTTCATAACATTCCTTACCAGGAAATATGTTGAGACAGCTCTATTACGCTGTTAGACTCACAGATTCTCCTAACGAAAGAGTGGAAACAAGCAATGGCAGGAGGTCACGAGAATATCAGATGTGAGGAAGGGAAAGAAACCCCATTAGAAATTTATTACTCAGTCTTTGAATATGAGGCGATTCTTCAAACCACAAGAACTCACCCACTTTCTCCACAAAACAAATGGAAAAACGCGCTCACCAAGCCATGCTCAAAGGAGTGACTTATTAATTGTGGGCTTTTAATAGCACTTAAGCCTTCTGCAAGCTACTCAAAAGGACCAATTTCACCGCAGTAAGTCCTCTATCAGTTATCCCCTTCCAGTCACAGTTCATGAACTCCCGCATGCGTGACATGTATTTGTAAACCTTAGAGTGAGGAGTTTGCTGTCGGCAACGGGCAGTAGAAAGGGACAACGCAGCCCTTCCAATACCTCAAGGAGCAGAACCCCAGTTGCTGTTATCCACCTGCAACGGCAACCCTTCAACTGCACGGCTGCTACACGAGCTTTCCTAACAGGGCTGTGAACGTCCTTCCGAGTTTAAAGCTGGAAGGCAAACGTTCGGGAAGTACTCTGAAAACTGCAGTTTTCTCTCTGCAGAGAAGAATCCAGAGCTCTGCACAATTATCTGCTTACTTTATGAAGTAATAAAACCTCCTGCATAGGAAGGAGCTTTAGCGTCGCAATTGGATGTGGCAGCGCTGTGCCCGAGCGCTGGGTCTCTGCTACAAGGCTGGAAAGTGGAATCTCAGGTGTGCAGCTACGGTTGTACAACACCACGTGCACGGAGCCCGGTAGGAGACCACAGGATAGGGCGGAAGAAACCCCAGCAGTTGGGCTTTACTTGGTTAATACTCGTATGGACGTTGATATTGCAGGGAACGTCACGCCGTTGAAACACAAACTAAATGAAGCCCACCACAACCCACCACGCCCACCACAGCAATTTCTCCCCACATAATCCTACTTTCTGAAACCAACTCCGCAGGTTTTCCCATTCCTGCGATCGTTACGGACCATTAATTCACACTGACCAGAGCACAGTCGTTATATGACTCAATATTATTTGGAAATAGTTTGGAAATATATTCGACGTTAAGCGAACCGCATAGAACGATCTGTTGAAGGTTGACACCCTAAACCGTGCTATGATGGTCTGAGCAAGGAACTACAAAAAAACGTTGACCTTACTTGCAAGGTCCTCCCATGGCATTAAAAAGCCCAGAGAGTCACGTTTTGCATCACAAACGCTATGAACGTCCACATCTCCCGGTGCCATCCTCTGCCTCTACTTAGAAAGCATTTCTCAGCAATTCCCAGCGTCCTCTTAACATGTCAGCGCCCGTCCCTCGTGAATGATGACCGCGAAGCAAACGGCGCTGACTCCAGGCCAAGCCTGCACGGGAACCCACCGAGAGGAACATATGGGCCGGCTGTAGGAGCTGCTGCCGATGACTCAGGTTGGAGCGCTCTTCGCTTTGAGTCACTGTTGAATCAACGTCAGATTGTGATACTCGGTGTCATGGTGCTGCCTTCTTAAAAAGAAATCATTATGCATCAGCTCTTCTCTCTCACATCACTGAAAGCGGGAAAAGTGGGATTTTTATGAAGGAAAACACCAAGCAATGAAGCGTCCACCTACTACTATTAGGCGTTTGCTACGAGATGATGTTCAGCACTAAGTGTTACCAACTCTACTCTTTCCACTCTTTAACCAGCCCAAAATGTTTTACAATTGATGACAGCTAATGACACTTATAACAAGGCTGGCAGACAATAATTTCATTACAAATCCCATGCCACCACCGTTCCCACCATTCTAAGTCTAACAAGCATAAAATTGTATGCTCAGTATGTATGCAGGCAGGTATGTCATTACTCTGACAAAGAAATGATAGTATTTGTAGACAGTGCGTTAACAAAAGAATAATATTCAGATGAAAATCACCTTTGGTTCAATACGAAGAAAGTGGGTTGCCTAGAAAAATATGTCTCTTTCTACAGAAATATTTAATCCTTCCCAAACTTCTCTTGTTCCCCATAGCTGATTGAAGATTAGTCACTGAGCAACGGATTTCAGTGCAGCCATTGTAAAGCTAACAGCTCTCCTCCTTTCCAACTCTGTACTAGGGAGCTGAGATCAACATTAGATTTTATTTTTTTAAAATTTAGTTCTTTTTTTCCCCCTTTATTAAATTCCTATCATTTTCTACACAGTGCAAATACATTAAGTTACCCCTCTGTGGGTGCCCAAGATTTAGTCCCTGAGAACAAGGAGGCTGCTTTAAGCCATTTTAGCAAGACTTTAAGTAAATGCCTTTGCTTAAGAGGAAAGAAAGTACTCTTCACAGTGAAACTGCGGTCCTGCTCATTTGCATTTGAGGAATTAATGGGAACATTCGGATTGGTTTAGTGCCGATGCATCTGAACGGCTCTTTCCTTGCTGGCACTGACAGAGGTATCCTTGAGAAAAAAAACCCAGCCGACTGGAAGGGAAAGACTCTTCTGCAATGCAATAAAGCGTGCTTTATCAGCTGATCTCTGCAATGCATCACTGAAAGCCATTTTCTTAGCCACCGGGAAGTCTCTCTCCCTGAAAACTGGCAGCAGGACTTTCTTGCTCTCCCTCTCAGCTGCTGTTTCATCTCTCGAGAGCATGAAGCTGCCTTTATGTCTGACAGCTCTGAGCATTTCCAAGGCAGCAGCACCCTGAGAGAATGACTATTCTGGGCTGCAAAGTGTAGCAAGGTAAAAGCTAAGCACGTTCCTCTGAACCTCACATGCGTGCCTGGCGTTGGAGCAGGGCTTACAATGACCAGCCCAGGGCGAAGTGAAGAGTTTGAGTATAACCAAAGGGCTCCTTGGTTTGGACCACTCATCACCTTCCTGTGCTGTAGAAGGGAAAAAAACACATCCTAATTTCTTTGTTAAAACAGCATCCCAAATTTCAGGTTGGATATTAGGAGAAGGTCCTTCCCCCAGAGGGTGGTGGAGCCCTGGCACAGGCTCCCCAGGGAGGCATCACGGCACCAGCCTGGCGATATTCCAGAAGCACTTGGACAAGGCCCTCAGAGACACGGTGTGAATTTGGGGTGTCCTGTGCAGGGACGGGAGCTGGGCTCAATGGTCCTTGTGGGTCCCTCCCAACTCAGGCCGTTCTATGACTCTAAATTCCACCTCATTTTGGGAGCCCCACAAGCCCTACTGCTGTCACAAATGGACCCTCCACCGTCTGTAGGTCGCGTGGCAAATAAGGCAGGGTGGGGAGCACCCAACAAAATGCAAGCAGCGCATGGTAGGGCTCTGCTTTCGCAATGCAAACGCGTGACATTCGGGTTTTACTCAGTGGTTCCCATCACCTCCACCTTCTGCCGGGACCTAAATCCGCAGCAGAGCTGGGAGAAAAAAACCAAAGCCAGGCTCGGTCACGTGCTGCACGAAGTAATGAAACCATATCACAAAGCTGTGTATTCTTGCCCAGCATGAAGCAGTTTCCAAAGAGACTTATAAACCCCTTGGCATCAAGATTAATGACTTTTTCTTTCTTTTTTTTTTTTTTTTAAAGCTGCAATTGTTCAGAACAATTTTGCAAAGCTTACTGTGTGCGCCTTTCCTCCTGGCTTGCAATTTCTTCTATTAGCTTGAAGGAGGATCTCTCTCTCCTGCCTTCCCTGATTAATGCAGAAAAATCAGGAAGCCACAGGTGCCACGGAATCAGAAGTTTGTAGGAAAAAAAAAACCAAAACCCTCCTTGCTGAGCACTTGTCGGGGGATGCCAGAGCAATCAGCCTGGCGATAGGAAGCGAGCCCAATGTAAACGCACACGTACAGCAGATATCAAGGCTGCCGCTTTCCTGTGCCCTACCCAAAGGGCTAAAATTACACTTTAAAAAGCACAAGGTACTCCTGAGCCTTTGTGATAATTGCTAACTCCCCAATTTTCTCCTTGCTCGCCAAATGGTTTAGCTTCGCTGCCCAAAAATGCAGAGGGTCAACTAATAGCATGTAGCAGTTGACCCGGGATTGCCAGAAATGCAGCTTTTTTGATTCTTCTACAACCCAGCGGCCCTGCTCAGCCCTTCACCTCGAACCAACCTGGCACCAACGAGCCCTTCAAGATCATGGCGTTGAAGTTCGTCTCGTCAGATCACCGCACCGCGCAAGGAAGCGGTGGAGTATTTCCCTTTGTCAGCGTGAGGCTAAGGAGACGGGTCATAATCCAGTAGGCTTCTTATTAATTGATCCATGCCACACACGGGACTTATTCAGCAGGCTCGACCCTCGTTCCTAATTTGCTTTAATAATTGGGACGGTTCAAGCAGCGTATTTGTGTTGCAGGGTCTGAAGTTCTTGCAGCAAGGCTGCTACAGGAGGCAAAGACGTGTGGAGAAGCAATTTGATCCAAGTGGAGCATCCTGGATATATATTCTGAGATCACTTATTAGTTAAATAAATTTATCAAGACTATTAACACACTCTTCAGCCATCCATACGAACCAAAAATCTTTGGGAAGGTGGTCAATGTTCCGCCATGTGGTACATGATTATTTTATTGGAGCTTATACGGTGTTTGTCGCTGGCCAGAGCACACTGAAAAGCCGATACGCCGCCTTTGAAGGACAAAAAGGGTGCTGAAAGTTAATCTAGACTGACATTTTTATTCAAAACATGAAAGATACAGCAGACTGGGGAAATAAAAGAAACTCGCATGTCAAGTGCTATTCCGACCTTTGCAGATAAAGGGTTCAGAAGTATTTGGGGGAGGGGTGAAAAAAGGAATTAAGCTCCTCAAAGGTTGTAAAAAACCAAGCATCGGAAGTTACCGCCGTTCCCTTCAGAAATCACCGTTCAATATTTAATTAGACAATAATCTGCCAAACAGCACTTGAAAGGCTACTCTTGTCTTTTTTTGAAACGCGAATCCCACGCAAGTGACCCCTCTACCACAAAGGGCGCGATACTTCTGGATCACAATTAATTCCTGACCACTAAGCATCCCTCAGATACAACACTGATTTGGGCTTTGCAAAGAGCAGAATTGAGAGATTTAATTTTTTTATTCTTTTTTTTTTTTTCAGTCTTCCTACACAAGACGACGCAAGTGCTCTGGCAAGGCAGATGGACAGACATTTGGCAATATCTGCAGCCTTCAACAGAAAGGGAACAAGTCTCTATAATCATACAAGCATCTGCTATCCAGGAGACAAAACCCGGTACTGGCTAGAAAAGCAACTTTCTCTTGGCCTCTCCAGAGCACCTCGTCTGCGAGATGCTCGTAATCCTCCCGAAAGGACCGAAAGGGACAGTGATGTACGTAAGAGTTGAGATTGCCAGATGGTAGGTTTGTTCGTAACCTGCAAATATGCCAAGACGGCGCCCGAGTCCTACAACAACATAAAAACCAGGGCGGGGGAGGGGGTGGGATGTGGGTGGGGCGGGGAATAATACTAAAATAAATAAAAAATTAAAATAAAAAAAATTTGCTGAAATGAAAAATTTACTCCGGAGCAGCCAAAAAGGACTTATAAAGCGTTAGTCTTAAATCTGACTTTATCTTGGAAGAGATAAAAGTTGTCTAATGAGACAAACCAACGACACAAGTCTCGGAGCCTCTAGAGCTTTGCTTAATACTAGACTTAAAAACGATGAGGGGGGGGAGGAGAGGATTTAAAAAACAAATAAAAAACCAGCCAAGCCAAGCCTGTGTTTTAGGTTAGGTTTTTTTGGTTTTGTCTGTTTGTTTTTTTAAACTATTTTGAATCAGATTATAAAACTACATAATGTCTTCTTGCTGCTGGTGTGCATAATACGCACCGCAGGAGCTGTCAGCGACGGCAGACTATTTACGAGGGCCAATTAACTCTGTTTTGTAGCTTATCTTGATTTCGGCAGCACAGAATGGCAGCCTCTTCATGATGAGGTAGTTTGTTTTTATGACCTGAGCAATAATAAACAAATAAAAAGGCTTCCATTTCAGAACAGGGCTAGGAAATACCGACTGAAACACGGTTGCTCTAACACTGAGATCTCGACCCTTGGCTGGAACATGGGGTGGATTTGAGCATTAATTAATCACCCACCATCTACAGTGGCTGTTTTTGCAGAGCTAAAAGGAATTTATTTTTTTTTTTCCCCCAGAGGAGAAATTCCTTAAACGACAGCGCTTGGAGACAAAGTATTTTTAGAAATGAGAAGTGCACTGCTGAGCATCTCCAGTGAATGTTTAATCAGTGCTCAGCGAGCCTGCCTGAACGCGGTTTACAAATGTTTGTATCCAAATATGGTTTTATTTTTTATTTTATTTTTAAACACAGCGTATTTCTTCTCTTTATCCGAGATCAAGCCCGTGACTAGAAAAACGAGGTGGAGAGTGCCTCTTAACACCACCAGGTTATATCGTGCCCCACCTCTGTCTTCTAGACATTAGCTGCAGGCATACCTTCAAGCTGTTTATGTTCTGCATAAATAAGTACACCTAAGTCACCTTCTTTAAACACCTTATTCCAGTTAAATTAGAACAGATAGTCAACGCCACCAAAAAATCCACAACATTAAAAAAAAAAAAAAACCACAACACACACAATGATTTCTAACACTAAGAACTTCCCTAATTCAAGAGGGAAACGAGCTGGTGTTTGAGGGCAAGAGCAAGCACCACTATAAATATTGAATAAGGGTCTCAACACTCTCGTTCTCCCAGAAGTCTCTACAGTATGTGAATTAATATTAAAAAGGGAAGACTATTTGGAACTGCCCAGGACACAAAGACTACACGAGCACCGGAAAGCTCTCTTCTCTCCAGCATCTGGCAAGCCAAAGGGAGTCCAGCTCCACAGGCATCATTAGGTCCCTTCCAACCTAAACCATTCTATGATTCGATGATTATTTAGCACAACTTCCCCCCCTGACCCAGAACGGGCGTTCATTGGGAAACGCTTGTTTTGCCCCCCACGTAACAAAGAGCAGCTACGTCCTACCTCTCAGCCATTAATTACGCTACTACACGGCACTCATGGTATTTCTAAGTTCTCTCCCCCCATAAATATTTTATTTCGCTGACAAGGTCTTATTTTATGCACGGGGAGGATCAACTACGCCTCCATCCTTCCTGACAGATGTTGGTTTTTAATCTTCAAAACCCCATCTGTCAGAGGAAACCTCTCCACCGTGGTCTTGACACCGCCACGTACCCGACGGCAGCACAGTGGATCTTACCACCCCACGGCACTAAGACAAGCAGGGCCCTCCGCTCAGTCCCTCTGCCTTCTCCAGGGAGATGTTCAACCTCTCTTGACCATCTTCCGCACGGAGGTGAGAGGGATCTCAGCACAGGAAAGACATAGACCTGCTGGAAAAGGTCCAGAGGAGGCCACGAGGATGATCCGAGGGCTGGAGCACCTCTCCTACGAGGAAAGGCCGAGGGAGTTGGGGTTGTTCAGCCTGGAGAAGAGAAGGCTTTAGGGAGACCTTATTGTGACCTTCCAGGGCTTAAAGGAGGGCTTATAAGAAAGATGGGGACATACCTTTTAGTAGGGCCTGTGGCGATAGGACAAGGGGTAGTGGTTTTAATCTGAAAGACGGGAGATTTAGGTTAGATCTAAGGAAGACATTTTTTACAACGAGGGTGGTGAAAGCCTGGCCCAGGTTGCCCAGGGAGGTGGTCGATGCCCCGTCCCTGGAAACACTCAAGGTCATGCTGGACGGCGCTCTGGGCAACCTGATCTAGCTGAAGATGTCCCAGCTCACGGCAGAGGGGTTGGGCTAGATGGCCTCTAAAGGTCCCTTCCAACCCAAATTACTCCATGATTCTGTGATCCCAATGCTGAATTACGGTTTCTCCTTTCCACAGAAACAACACACTTGGAAAGGTTTTTTTTTCCCCTTTGAGCACAAACTGCTGTATTTACACTACCGCTTTCTTAATCCCCACACTGGAAAGCATAAAAGGGAAAAACCCACACGACACAAACCCCTTTCCTGCCGAAATGTTTTAGCACTTCAGAGACGGGCTGTTAAAAGCATACTTCGTCATAACCTTCTTCCCCTAATTAAAACAGCTTCTGCTCGCTGAGGAATACAAAGGTATCGCTCAATTCAACCACAGATGTCTCTGGGATTCTTTTTTTTTTTTGACCTTCCAGAAGCCTGGGATTGCTCCAGGACGCTGAAAGGTTTCCAAACATTATTACTTAAAACATAAAGGATGTTGTTGTTTCTGAGCCTGCCTTTAGCCTTTAAGCCGGAGAAGCGCAGCGTCAGCATTACCAGTAATTAAATGCTTTGCAAAGCACTACAACATGTTCCACTTTGCGAAAAGCATTATGGAAATCCAAGCTGCTCGCTGCTGTGAGATAACAATCAGAAAGCTCCAGCCTCTTTTTTGCTATATTCATGTAAAATTTTGTCGTGCTATTCCAGATAACTCTATTTTAGGAGACGCTAGAAATTAAAGCGCGTCCAACAATGTCCTTTCCTCGGTGACCTCAAAACTTTACGCTTCTTCACAGGTTTCTTAACTCAATTTCCTATATATTCTCGAGAGTTTTGGCTAACAAAAAAAGCAATTGATGAGTTTATCTTAAATGCTCTGTGGTCGTGAAGGCTACGATCCTTCCCTAAAACCACCCCTAACCCTCTCTGCAGCACAGAAATACAAAATGCATGAGAAGTGACGAACACAAGCACAACCGCTGAGATCCAACTGGAGAAAGAACCAGGAACTGAAGCACCACACGGTCCCAAGGGGTCAGAAAAGTAGTGGTGGCAGCAAGTTTAAAAAGCCAAGCGCAGCGAATTGCGGGGCCCTTTGCTATCTTTTTCTCTCATTAAATTCATTTGCCCTTGATCCATCTCGCTTTGAAATGGAAGTCTGAAGAACAGACTTCACAGTACTTCTGCAACAAATGACAGCGTGAAACCTGTAGGTGTATTTTACTCACCGATGGAACGCGTGGCCTGCAGGTACCATAACTGACCAGAATCACTAAGCATGCATAAACTTTCCCACTATCATTAATTCTCAGTAGGATGCTCCAAATTCTATAGAAATGCAGATTTTTAACAGGGTGTTTCAGAGACAGTACCAAGACAGTAATTTATCTAGCGCCTTATTGAAACAATCCCTACAATTAAGTCCATCCTGGTGAAGTAATCATCCCAAACCACAGTAAAGCTGTTAATAATAAACTGAATTATTAATTATGCATTTCCTTTGCAGTATCTAATGCATACACCCTCCCAGGTTTTGCTAAGCGTGCAGGGGAAGCACGTAAATCCTTTGCATATGAAGCCCCCAGAAATACAAGTAAAAATCGAAGGTGGGAAGGAGCCCCCACATCAACCCCACCTTTCCATCACTGGGTGCATGAACTTTTCCCGGTGGCTCAGCCACAGGTTGCAGTAGTTGACCTCAGCCTCTGTTTATTGTCCACCTCCAGCGTCTTGGAGCATCTTCCCTGAAGGATTACAATATACGTGTCCAAGGCGCGGCACAACGGACTCCATAAAACAGAGCTTTACGTCACCGCCGACAAAGCGCCCTTGCAACTGTGCCCATTTGCTCATTGCCAGGCGGCATTCCCATGGAGACCTGCGTACACTGGGCAAGATTTGCCCAACAAATCTGGCAGAGAACACAGAAGGGTTTTTAAAGTCATTTTCTGAATCATAAAACCTACCGATAACTTCCCAAAAACCCACAGTGCCAAACTGAGCGATGCTGTGAGCACAGAAAACAAGCATTAAACCACAAAATATCAAATCTAATTACTTGATGGCAAACAAAATAGGTGTAGATGACCTTAACGCAGTATTCGTCTGGGGGACTATTCATCCTGGCTGTGGTGACTATTGCTTTTTCTGATTGCAGCACTTCATGTGTTCCAGTTGCTATTTGGGTCGATGCCCTGTTCTCCAAAAATCGCTTTCTTGCTCTAAAGGAAGATTGTTTTCTTTCACATGAACTTAATTCTGCAACGCCCATCTCTGGGAACTGAAGAGATGGTAGTTCAAAAAAACAATGGAAGCTCAGCCACGGGGGGTTTTAAGGCGGGGGGTTACCGTTATTTTAATTTACGTGGATGACCAAATACAAGAACGTAGCTCTAAGGCCTTCGTGAAATACAAAAGGGCCCCTAACCTGATGGAAAACTGGGGGGGGCTTAAGCCCTTCTTCCTTCAAAGTGACCTTCGAGTTGAGCGTCAAACCTCTGCCACCCTGTGCTGCTTTTTGGGAGTCTCCTGCACTTTTCATTAGCGATTCAGTTCAGTACGGAGTCCTCGAGGTAATGGATTCTCCATTCAGATTCACAGCACAGTCTTGTGGACATCCCGAAGTGGCCATCCACCCTGAAATTAAGGTGTTATGTTCTCTTCCAGAATTGCACTTTATCAGAAGCATTAGGGGTGACAATATCGCAGCAGCGGCGAGGACTGAATACCGAATGGTACGGCAAACTAGCAAGGGCAGCCAATCTCAACGTAATCTTGACAGAAGCTCTTCTAAACCAGCCCCAAAAATTAAGAGACTGGTTTTCTCCACAAATTAAGCGTTGCAGACAGAACAACGCAAGCTGAAACATCTAGACTAGATATTCGGCAGAAACGCTTTACAATGAGGGTGGTGAGACACTGGAAAAGGTTGCCAAGGAAGGTGGTAGATGCCCCATGCCTAGAGACATCCACGGTCAGGTTGGACGAGGATCTGAGCAACCTGATCTAGCTGAAGATGTCCCTGCTCACGACAGGGGGGTTAGAATCATAGAATCATTAAGGTTGGAAAAGACCTCGAGGATCATCAAGTCCAACCATCAACCCAACACCACCAGGTCTCCTAAACCGTGCCCACAAGTGCTGCGTCTACACGTCTTCTAAATACCTCCAGGGATGGCAACTCCCCCGCCTCCCTGGGCAGCCTCTGCCAGCGCTTGACAGCCCTTTTGGTGAAGAAATAGTCCCCAACAGCCAACCTAAACCTCCCCAACCCAACTGGAGGCCGTTTCCTCTCCAATCGCTTGTTCCTTGGGAGCAGAGACCGACCCCCCCCTCACTCCAGCCCCTCTCAGGGGGCTGCAGAGAGCGAGAAGGGCTCCCCTCAGCCCCCTCTTCTCCAGGCTAAACCCCCCCAGCCCCCTCAGCCGCCCCCCAGCACACTTGTGCTCCAGACCCTGCCCCAGCCCCGCTGCCCTTCTCTGGACATGCAAAGAAGGGTTGGACTAGATGACCTTGCAAGTTCCCTTCCAACCCAAACTGTTCTATGACCTACTGCGTCAAACAATGTCACGTACCCCAAGTGCCCAAGGAGAAAGCTAAGGAAATAAAATTAATATCAATCTACTGCACCATGCGCCCCAGAGCTCATAAGCCAGCTCCAAATGCCAGGCTATTAACAGTCCCATTCCCATTAGTGGGAATTATATTTACCCTGCCTGTACAAAACCACATTTGACCGACTGTGTTTCAAACTAAGCAGTACATGGACATTTCCCTCAAGAATTCATCAAATTGAGCACCCGAGAGGCATTGGAGTGTCCCTGCTCTGAAATTCAGCGCCCCGCCAGGTATCGCGTGGAAGAACAGCATTTCTGTTTGGCAGCAAAACTAGACCAAAAATCCCCAAAAATCCAGGAGCGCTGGCCTAGTTAAAATGCCGCACCTATTTAACGGAAAATAAATCATACTCGAGATCTCTGCAAAGCTGGTTTCTAGCGAAGCCCAAGAGTTATATAAAATGCCCCAAGAGTTATAAAACTGTGAAGTTACGAGTAGGATTAATAATTGGATGCTTGCTGAGTGCTGCTTTTAAAAACAATACTAAAAGAGATACCAAGCAATGAGATTTTAGTGCTTGTTGCAGGCAACAAAACCTTTGCTTTCCCACCGGCGGACAGAGCCATTTACCACATCACAACGCAGCAAGACAGATACACTTCTATTTACGGACCCTGGAAGTTGGTTTCCTACTGCCTCACCTCATTTTGCATACGACCCCGGCAATTTAGTAAGTGATTTTGTTAGTTTTACGCTACTAGAGAATTAAAGAGCTCTCCAGGAGAACACAGACACGCCAGAAACTGGAGGAAACCTCCAATACCTCATCGTTACGGGGCGGGGCTGGTGGAAACCTCGGTTCTAGACATCTACAGCCTATTAATAACCAAAAACTGTGAGGTGAGGTTGTCCAAAAGCAAGAGGCAACTGCCAACTATCACCCCAACCCCTGTGGGCTGCAGAGTCAGGTCCTGCAGGTCTTACAGGGTTCACTGAAATACGTGACCGCATTGGTCCTTTCCGTTTTCTTGGGGGAGGGGGTGTCCAGACAACCTGAAGAGTCCTGAGATGAAAGGAGGAAATTTCCATCCTAAAAAAAAAAAAAAAAAAAAAAAAAAAAGAATCCCAAAAAAGCTGCTGACATCCTCCTGCGACGGCTTCGCATCAGGGGGTTTTGTGCCCTTCATCTCTTGCCTTGGTTTAGAGTTTTACCGGTATTGTGAGTTCACCGCAAGGTTAATTAGTGCCAAGACGCCACCGCCGGGGATCGTTAGCATGGACGCACGAAGAGTCGTAATTCTGAACCTACTTTTGGCCGTATTGCAGCTCCCTGACGCCGAACGACCGGTATATATTTTTTAATTGCAACATAACTCTGACATTTCACCATTAAGCGGATGCAGAGAGGGTTGTCGTGAGGCAACAGCTAGATGGCAACATAAACCACAGCCACAGGGAAGTTAAGAAATGCTGAGGAATTTTGAAACCTCTTTAAAAAAAAAGAAAACCCCTGTTGGTCTCAAAACTCCTGACAAATCTGAACAGGGTGGCACGTAGCTGAAGCCTTTTTGGAGTCTGACAGGCAGTTTAATCGCCTTTTTAAAGAAGCCAATGAACTGCTGTAGGTGGGAAGAGTAAGTTTGGAACAACTGAGCAGCAGAATTTAAAGCCCAAGATTCAGAACAACAAGACCAGGACAATAAGGAAGGAGGGAAGACTCCTGAATACTAATAATAATGATAGCAATAATAATAATAATATATATTAATAATAATATATAAGATCCCCTCATTGGTTGGTTTAACCAATTTAACCTTAATTAAAGGGAAGAAAACAAGGTAGGAAGCAAAGTCTCGGGATGCCTTAAGCAGACCAACTTCTCCACGTCTAGGCTGGGCAACGAGACTAACGTGAATACTGATCACAGCAAGGATGAAGGCGCCGGAGCACCACCCTTCCCACAGCACCTCTCTGGCTCACGGAGAGGGGAGTGCGCTGTACCCCCGCCGAGCTCACGGAATCATCACCTCAGTAGTTCAAAAATTGTATTTGTTCATTGTTTTCGAACCTACGGAGGCCATGATAAATCACCTTGGCGTCACGGTTTGAACGATGCAGCTCATTAAGTCAGCAGGAGACGTGCGGCGTGCAGCATTTCCCTTCTTGTGAACAAGCCAAGCAAACACAAACCACGAGTCACCTACAAAAAAATGACCGTTATCTCCAAGACCACATTCAGGGGGAAAGAGTTATCCCGTGACCAACAGAATGGAGTTTGTCCTTCGGGCTTCCAAGACCACAGGCCAAACACCTGCACGTTCTCCTTGCTAATTCTTGAAAAGGTATATTTCATTTTGCTGTCGGCTGCTAATATTTGGTCTGTGCTATCCACCGTACCCGGGTAGGTGGGATTCACAAGATGCGTAGGCTATAAAGGCTGTCCCTAGGCTTGTGACGGCTCTGGAGGTCCAAAGGATCCGGACTCTAACTCTATTACAAGGATTAAAATGAAGCAAGAAAACTCACACAAAGCAAATCCTTCGACTGCCAGTGAGAAAAGTCAAATGTTTCGGGTGAAGAGTTCGTAAGAGCTTGAGCAAAATACACTGGGGTTTTGAGGTCCACAGTGGGACGAGATTACGGAGGAATTAATTAGCACCAGAGGTGATTTCCTCTCCAAAATCATACTCAAATCCAGAAATAGTTTGCACTGAGGCATCCTTTGTGAGCACCATAAAAGATTTAATACAGGCAAAGTAAACCAACAGAATTAGGGTGCTTTTGAACCAAAATAATGACTTCCTTCCAAAACTCTTCTCTCGGAGACAAAACAGCCCAAGCGCATGAAGAGAATCAAAAATCATGGAGAAAGCGTCGGCGATGGTCAGCACCTCACGAAGCTTCCCCTGACGGTTGCGCGCCCTCAAGACTCAACGCTCCGTTGGTACGTGGTCTTCAGACCTACTGCCCTTGATCTGCTGCAGCCCTGCTAAGACGTTTCTGGTTTTTACTGTCTTCTACTTTGGTAAGCAGTATTTCCCCAAGTTTTACAGGCGTGGAGGAAAACGTCCGCCTGTCAAAGTAGATAATCCCGAGAAGCAAGGATGAAATTAGGGGACAGCTAGAGAAATGGGCTCCTGATATTAAAAGTTTGGATTCTTAAGTCTTTCACAGCCAGCAGGTTGCTCGAGGATCTGTTAAGATAAGATTTTCTGGACACAACCCGTAGAAACTTGCACTGAGATTGATTAAAGAGAAATCTCCGACTGTAGGAGTACGTAGGTGCTCGAGTCCCGCATGTGGCACAGGTATTTATTCCCCGTCCCTGCTCGGATGGAAAAAAGCCCGGGTTAATCTTCCGCGCTGCCCTAACCTTGTTTTATCTTCGGTGCCTGTCTCCTCGGCGCCTTTCGCGCACACGTAAGCAGAACCTCGCGGCACTATCAAAATAAGTAATAATAGCATAGCTTGGTAAGGGAGCAAGTTGTACTGAATTAGTCTGAAGGCTTATGTCTCAATGAGGAAAAATAAAGTAGCTACGATTTTAAGATCAGACCTTTTCGTCACATCTTTTAGTCTCTCAAATTCAGCTCTCGGAAAACCAGGGGCTAAGTACTCTGGCTTAAGGGAAAAAAAAACCTTTGTTTGAAGTTTTCATGGATGGAACAGTTTATCTTCTGAATTGTTTCTGGCAGGGACCCCACGGCTGGTACTATGCCCAGTGCAAACAGAACAACAGAAAAACAAAATCCCAGCGGGAATTTTAGGACCTGCACACTTAGACTTAATAAACGGCTGCACTGCTCCAGTAAATCTAGGTTACTGCTGTAGTTCTAATTGTACCGAATATCTCCTAAACGTCATCTATCTTCTAGCAGCGTCCTTCCCTAAAAAATGCACATGGCACAACAGTAATAAAAACAAATCCCTGTGGCTAAGAGTCAGAGGAGTTGACAGCTCAGGCCTAACAAACTAAGCTTAACTCTGCAAGCGACAGGTGTTTAAAAAGCCTGGGGACGAGCATTTGTCTGAAATGCAAAAAGCAACTGCAGCCACCGCCTAATTGACTGCAGGCTTCGCAGAAACACCGCAAGAAGTCATCCACTCTCGAGATCCCCAGCGGACCCTAGTTTAAGCCTGACCTAGCTAAGAAAAACCTCCAACGTGAAGTCATCCAAGACACAGCTCGCTCAAGACTCCTCTCCTGCGCACGGACTACTAAGTTCAGATGGATTTGCTTGGAAGCCGAGCGCCTGCTGCGCGTGCAAGGCGATTGCTATCACGCCTCCGAAACCCAAAGGCCAGGCGTCGCCTGGGGGAGAGACACCAGCGCAGCTTTGCTCCTTTTAGCTAAGGCTTTACTCGGCGCGCGTAACCGAAGCTGCATCTCGAACCCGCTGCTCGGTGTCGCGCAAGCCACGTCTTTCTTGCAGCGAGAAAGAAATCATCCCTCCGTTGAGCAGCGCTTACACGTCGTCGGTTCCAGGAGCGTCACGTTAAATATCATACAGCCACGGGCAAGATGAATTATCTAAATACGATAATGGATTAACGATCCTGGAAGCAGAGGGTGGTTCAAAGGCCAGAGCGGGACAGAGAGACGCTCCCTTATCATTCTCTTTAGAGAAGCCTCCAAGTCACAGCTTTGACCAAAGCAAAGAAAATGGGTACGAAGCACTGAGGTCACGATTTGCAACTCGCGGCGTATAATTACTGCAGCTGAAGAGGGCAAGGACAGGAGCGCACGGAGAGGGCAAAGCAACGGCCCTGGAGCGCCTGGAGGGTGCTACAGCTGAAGGATGCTCATTAAATGGGGAGAGATGCCGTAGGGCAGAACGCGCTGAGCGTAGCAAACCCACACCTGACCTCTCGGCACATAACCCACGCCGAGCAGGCAAGTCCACGCCGAGCAGGCGAGTCCACGCCGAGCAGGCGAGCCCCCGTCACGAGCCCCTGTCACAGGCGGCCGTTGCCAGAAAGCACTTGGGGATGTTCTGCTATTTTCCTGTAGTGCGAAATGACCCCTCAGCTCACAGCCAGGTGCTAATTTGGGATCGCAAGTGCTGCTTTAACACATGAAAAGCACTATCCAGGCTGCAATCCTATGAAATTACTGTGGAGAGGGCTCATTAAGAGCCCTTTAGCAAGTTCTCCGGATCTCACGTAAATGATTATATCACCTTGAGCAGTGTTAATGAAACCCTTGAAGTAAAATTCTTCTGTTCTCCCAGGCAGGGAAAAGGGTGCATCAGGTAAAGCTAAATCCTTTCTCTTTATCATTTAAGGGCATGTCAGTTCGCCAAACCACCTGCAACGATGACGAATGAGCCATTTAGGTCCTTGACCATCTCCCTCGCCACCGTGGTATCCGATGAAGCCTGCCCTGGGGTGGCGAGGCAAAACCAAGGTCTCTTCCAGGCCCACGTTTTTGTGACGAGTGCTACCTGCTGGGGTTGACCGGGCTGCCTCAAAATGGAAAGACTGCACAGTTTTGATAAACATCATAAATCTGGCAAGCTCGCACGCTTCCTCTGAATAAACACCATGACAAACTGCTGCATCATCTGGCCGTCTCTCAACACATCGCTGTAGGGCATCACAGTTTATCCTTGTTCTGCCGACACGCACGCCCCCCACCCCCCACCCCCCCAAAAAAAAAAAAAATCTCTGAAGCGGTTTAAAATCGGCACATCCTAAGCAGAAAATGAATCAGAAGACAAACCAGGAGGCTGCCCGAGCGTACGTGATGTGCGCCAAGGTAAGCCTGGGCTGTCGGCGTGTGTGTCAGCATCAGCAAGCACAGCATCCCTCCATGGCAAATGGAGGGGAGGAGTCCTGGGGCACTGGGGGGGGGGGAATAAATAAATAAATACAAATCACTGCAATAAAGGAGGAAAGAAAACCAAAAAGAGGTGCCTATGGAAGCAAATACCTCCATAGGATAGTCATCCCGGCACTTGCCAGGAGATATTGCCCAAGCCAGGGCTGCGCGTAAGGTCCGCTCGGTCTGAATTCCCAGCAAACCCACTGAAGGCATCTTCAGCGATTCTCTCTCCATTCAGCCCCAAAACACTCGCTTTTTCTCCTCTTCCTTCGCCATCTGGGTGGGTGAGTAATGTCCCGTTATTGAATAATAATACAGCTTCTAGCACAGAGAATAAACAAATACTTTTCTTCTGGTTTATTGACTGTGCTTCCCCTAATCAAGGCTGGATTTTAGGTTGTCTAACACGTTAAATATTTTCTTTACAAATTTCATGTTTTTAAGACGTAGGGAAAAGTGGAATATGAATTAAATGCCTGTCAAAGCACAATCAAAAGAAAAAAATATTAAAAAAAAGACAAAAAGCTGCTGGGGAATGACCGCTCAATTTGTGACTTACAGCAATGGTTTACTTTTCATTCTGAAAAAGGAAAGGGAAGAGCACGCCGCGCAGAGGTGCCATAATCCACAGCACGCTGCCTTCACAAGAGCGCAAGCTATTTAATCTGAATTACATTCCTAGTAGATTATTTAAACTGCACTTAATCCTCGTGTGAACACTTTTAATCCCAGTTTAAATGGCTGCAAATCAGGATTAGCCAACTCCACTCATCTACAATGACTGAACGCGTTTTAATTCTGAACAAAATCATCCGCTCGGGGATTTATTTTGCTTTAACTCCCTCAAAGTTAAAGCCAATTAGTTAAAGCCACACAGCTGTTGGTTTAAAAAGAAAAATAAAGTGACCACAGAAAACATCTAACCTCTATGGGAACCGCTGTGCATTGCCTGGCTGTGAAAGCTGGCGTAGAGGAGGACAAGTTTGAGTCAAAAGAAGCAGCTCTGCCTTCCCACCTCTGCTTTTCATACACCGCCGGTGTCAAAGCTACCAACGCCTTCCAAATCCCTGGTGCATTAACCCAGTGGGGACCTTTATTCCCATCTACCCCATTAAAACCCCAAACGTCGCCGTTCTCGTATGCCGGCACGCAAATCGACTCAGTCGAGTCATTCCCAAAGCCACCGGAGAGCTCTGGAAAATCCTAGCGTGTTTTGATAAGCAACTGTGCTAGAGAAACCCCCTGAAGAGGATCCAAAGCCAGCCACGCTCGCTACCGTCATCGTTCAGCCAGGAAAGGCTCGGAGGGGTGACATGCGCGTGCTGCGGAGACCCCGCGTGCACACACACACACCCCCACCCAACTCGGCCGTCTGAGCACCCTGGCGTTGGACGGCTCTTGTGGCAAAGCCACGCGGGGCGCCGAGCCATCGCGCCGGCGGGACGGCAGCCAGGAGAGCTGGCTCAGACATCTACGGAGGCGAAAGCAGCCCCTCTTGCTCTGCGCATCTCAACGGAAGACCACGGAAGGGGACGGTGTCCCAAACCCTTGAGCGGCTTCACGGAACACCGCCAGGTCTGTCAATCCCCTACCAGCCTTGGGACGGCCTCGGAGCCCACGTTCCAGCCCCACCTTCCCCACGGATGGCAATCCTCACGCCTCCTTTGTTTTAAAGCTTCTCCCAAGGCGCGGTTTTGCATCTTGGGGCGCGAGTCATCCCGAGCCACCTCTCGGGTGGCAACAGCCGCCTCGGGGAGCTGGCACGTGTTGCACCGTGGCCAGCTGGGCGAGCTGGCGGCTCTCAGGCAGCTCTACAAGCACCATTAGCTACTTCGACTATTTCCTTTTCCACAGAGCCTAAGACATGCTGTTACCCTACACTTACCACCGTAACACCTCAAACACTTGCAGGAAGCGCGTTGTACCACTGAAAAGCGTCATGTTTTTGTTCCTTTCCCTTCCACGCCAGGAAAGAAGCACGCTGGATTTTGTTTGCAAGCTTGTGTCAAGCTTTGTTAGTCTCTGCAGCTAACGACAGCATCGCTGGGTCCCAGCTAGGGATTTATGTCCCCCCCACCCCGCTCAGAAATCATCCTGCTTCAAAGGTTAAAAAAAAAAAAACAAAAAAAACCCACCTTGACAGAAGAATCCTAGGGCTGATTTTTTGCAGCAATAGCCACCCAAATGCTGTGAGAAAATGTATTGGAAAGGAAAAAAAAAAAGGGAAAAAATGCAAAAAGCAAAAAAAAAAAGAGGCAGAAAATTATAAAAGGAGAAAAAAAAAATAGGAAATACATTTTAATCCCTTGAATTCCCTCAGACATTTTACTGAGGGACGCAGATGCAAACTAGAACCACGTAGTATAAACATATATTCTGCAAGATTTTAATTATAATACAATAAACATGTAAAAAAAAAACTGCGTTGACAGTCTCTTTTTCAGGACTATTTGATAAATAGGTGTTTTATAGGCACAATTTTAGAGGTTCATTTTAACACCATCTAAAAGGCAGCAACTATTACATTACATGGCAGTCGCTGGTGAATCAGCTTTTGTAAAAACCTTTGCAAACAGCTGAAAGGAAAGAAAATGAGACAGAGAAAGAACGACTATTATGCACGCAAGAAAGCAAGTTTAAAAGATGCAGCATATATCAGGAAAGGCATTACCATCCTCTTGTTAAATTCAAATAAGCTTTGAGATGCAGAGAGGTCTTTTTTCCAAAAGCACCCCGACAAAGGCAAATAGCTCCTGATAGAGCTTAAGCCACAGAGAAAATGTAAATGTGAAAAGCAGACCTGAAAGTCTAGGCACGACCTTATCTCTCCGAGCATTTTAGGGCAGGATTATATTCCAGTTAGTAAAAAGTAATGAAAACTGGGACGCTGAGATTTACCCGTACTCGGGCAGAAGCTTCTTGATGCCCCAGGGTTGCCGCGTCTGACCGAATTAGCCGCCTTTCAACATCCAGAATCCTCTTGAACCGACCTGATTGTCAAAGCGACAATCTTCCCCAGACTGTGGCTGGTAAACCTTGTCCCAATCCCCCCCCCCCCCCCCCAAAAAAAAAAAAAAACCAAAGTGCCTTTTTTTCCAGCGGGTTAAAACTTGTGTGCGGGAAAAAAACTTCCTCTGCGGCTTTTGTCGGGCTGCACGACAGCGCGGCGTGACCCGCGGCGAATTTACTCGGTCCTAGCTTTGCCTTGTTGCTTTTAGTCTTTCCAAACCCTCCTTGTGCCGTTGTTAATCCCGATTTTCTGCTAAGCACCCGTAGCCCGTACCGGATCCCAGTCGCTGCCTTTGCCGAGCAAAGCAGCCTCTTCCACTTCTCCTGCTTTCACGAGGTCCCTTAGCACGCCCGAAGAGCTGAAGCGGCTTTCCCACGGCTACTGGAAACCCAGGGAAGCAACGAACCGTGCAGAAGCTTCCCCAAGCCTTGACCCCACCGGAGCCGTCTCCGAGCCCACACCTCCGCCACCGGCGCTCACGGACGGCTGCTTCACGCCCAAGAGCCGCCAACGAACTCCTCCTATGCGAGTTTTGCCCAAAGCCGATCAACCCCAGAGAGAAAATCTGATTTCTGCGTAATTAATAGACTCTGTAACCCATCACTCGTGGCGCCTGTGGGCTGCCTCAATTCCTCCAACACCGCAGCGCGAAAGGCTGGAGGCTGAGGACATTTAAGTGCATTTTGATAAACACTCTGGCCTCTTCCCCAGGTGCTGACACTTCTGGCCTTAATAGTGTTATCACCTTAATAGTGTTTGGATTTATTTCTGACCCAGTCATAAGATGGGGGGGGAAGGTGCGGCAGCAGCTCACAGCAGCCAGTCCAGAGGTCTCTCTCCTGTTCCTCCTCCACCAGACACGGATATTTTTCAAATTATTCCTGCAAACCACCAGAAAGCCCGGCTGTCCTCGGGTCTGCGGGGTAGGATTGACTCCCAGTGCTTTCCAGGCACGGCGCATGTTCCTTTTGGGAATACTACATGCACATGTGTGTCCCTGGAGTCTGCGAGGAAACCTCCAGAGGAAACAGAGGAAATTTCCTGCTAAACGTGCACAAAACCGCCCATCCCATAAGCACAAAGCAGCAACAAGCCCCACAGATCTCATCGGGCCGACATATATCCATATAAAATAAATCCTTTTCCCAGCTACATACTGTGTAACCACAGGAAAAGCCACTCTAACTATCCAAACCTCCATCTGCCCTTCTCCACACCACCCACACAAGCTATTTGCATATTTATCACGTATTTATAGAGCGCACCTCAGTGGGATGCTCCATGTGCCACCAACATACGCGTCCTTGTGGTCTCCAAGTCTACGCGTCCTTGGGCGCCACACCAGGCCCACCCACACGCCAGAACCCTGCAAAAAGCCACGATAAAGGCACTTGCAGAGGAAATATTACCGGGCTCCCTCCCAGAATGCAAAATATTTAGCGTATCTCGCCATAAAACTGACCGTGTGTGCCGATGCCTGTTATTTCCTCCCATGGCGTGCCGTCAGGCCGTACAATCTGCGAGCTGTATATTTAATTGGGTCTCTGGCTGCGTGGTCCAAGAGCTGCTTACCTTTCAATATCGAATTTTGCTGAGAAAACAAAACGTTGTGACGTCTCGTTTGCTATAACCATTTTCACAGACGGCAGAATAAATGGACAAAAATCATTTAACGACCACGCTCTGCTTCAGTGGAGTGGTGTGAAGGCAACCACGAGAGCCTCCCCTGAAAAAATTCAGCTCCGTCCCCTTTCTTTGGTCTTGCAGCGGCAGAGGTCGTTCCCATTTGCCTTCACCACCCGTTCTGAGGCATCGCCGCTGGCTTGGCCCCTGCGGTAGCCCTGGTAAATCCATGAACCACGCCGGGCAGCGAAGCACGGACGCTCCAAGGCCTCCAAGCAAAAGGACGAAGCTTTAAAGATCCACTTTGACACTCCGTAGGTGACGTTTTGTTCTTCTAGCGCCATGGCGGTGTAGAAGCCACCCAGATCCCAAACAAGTTTGCAAGATCTTATATAGCCACCTGCAGGAATCTCACACAGTCACTGCTCAGGGACCAAGGACTTCAACCTCTTCCCTTTCCTCCTCCCGTCAACTCAGAAATGAAGCGCATTCAGGCCAGAATTTGCTGAAAGACAGAGATTCTCCAAAGAACACAAGGACATCCAAGCAGCCTTAGTTCCTTGCAAATTGGAGTAGGGAGGTCTGAGTGGGAGCAAGATCTCCCGCAAGACCTCATATTACCAGAGGCAAGGAACACTTCTTCACCAGCACAGCTCCAGCATCCCCAGCGGAGCACAGCATTGGAGAAGTCGGAACGGTCTCCGAGCAAGCTGGAAAACATCTCCGTCAGGCACAGAGCCGCTCATGCTGTAAATTCACAGAAGTGCAGCTGCATTAGCACAGCCCTGCACCCAAGGTTAATTATTTCTGGCTCCATCAGGGCTGATTCACCCCCAGTGGCACGCTGACACAGCTGAACTTGGCTTCAGAAATAACTCTGAGGTTTCTGCAGCCCGCGGAACGTACCTGGAGCGGCTTTACTGGCTTTAAGGCAGCGTGTGAACTGTTAAAGCCGAGCTTAGCTCATTCCTCCTTAAAAGAAAGGCTACGTGCCTGGACGCAGGCAGCTCCCAGGCCCCTCCAGGGAAAGATACAGCCTACCCTCCGGTTGCCACAGCTGCAAAGTTAAGCAGCTTATGTAGGACAGATGCAGATATAGCTAAACCCCGCCCAACACTAAAAAAAAAAACCACCACACAGACACAGGAAAAAAAAACCTAAAACAAACAAACAAAAAAAATCCCTGCAAACAGAAAAATGCACCAAAGAGAAAAAAAAACACCAAAAACCAACCCAACCCAAAACCCACCACATGAACAACCACATCCTCACAAAGAAGAGAAAAAGAACAAGAGGCACCCCTCCCCCCAAAAAAACCCCCACCCCAGCAAATCAGAAGCATGGCAAGGACTCTTGTTTTCATTCTTCACAGGGGCTGATCTACATTTTAAAGCAAAAAAAAAAAAAACTTCAAACGGATCAAGCCACTGATTCTTGCAGATATTCCCAAGCGGGTCCTTCCCACCCCCCCCCCCCGATCCAGCTCCCACCATTCCCACCCTTGTCTGAGTAAAGCACGGATCCTGAATTCTTCTCTCCAACCTCGCGGCCGCTCCTTGTCGTCTCCAGCTCGTTTTTAGGGGGTTTTATCCCCCTGCAAAATAACAACCGCGGCGGCCCGCGGAGCAACTCCGGCAGAGAAAGGCACCGCTTAAGGGGTGAATATACAAGTAACGTATATAACATCTGTGGCACAAAAGCAGATTTCACTCCCAGTTAAGCGAAGGAGGAGGAATAAGACCCCTAAACGCCACTTGAACAATTCACAGTACCTTCGTCTTCGGCATCCTCCACTTTTCCGCCCATCTTAGCTAAATACTTGACTGAAATCTGTACGTTTGCCAAAGAACTCCCCGTCAGCGCTCATCGCTCTGCTAATTAGTAAGGTGTGGGTGCTAAACTGGAAGTTCAGGGGAAGAAATTATGAGATTAGCCAACAGGAATGAGTTCAGGAACTGCAGACAGCCCGGCGCTATTATAAAAATATTCCTAGAAAAGGCAGTTTATTTCAGAGACAACCAAGGATCGCTCGCTTATGTTAAAGCAGGAAAAGCACCCGGTTTCACTCCCTTTTCCCATCGTGGCTCCTTTAATAGCACCACTGATTTCCTCTGCTTGGGTATGATTAGTCAGGGGGTTGGGGAACCCCCTTGTTTTCTCTGATGGAATGTAATTTGCAATTCAGATCTTAGTTACGGTGACTCAAGGAAGAATGTTTTCATTTTAAAAAAAAAAAAAAAAAAGAGGACAATTGGAGGAAGGAAACAAATTCAGGGCTTCAAAGTGATAATGAATTAAACCTCCACAAGCTGCAGGTTGAGGAAACCCTTCAGCTACCTTGAAATAGGAGCCGTGTCATAAAGAACCAAAGCCTTGCCAAGCCTTCTCCCCCTTTTCTTTAGATGCTCTTTTTTTTTTTCCCCTTTAAGAAGAGTAATTTCGGGGCAGCACATCCAGCCAAGCAACCCTGTGACCTGGGGAGACGTCCAGAAAAAGAGGCAAGATTCAATAAATCACATGCTGTCGATCAGTCATCCTAAAAAAGATAACGAAAGAAAACTATTTCAGGGGTAAAACCTGACTTAAAGACAAACACTCAGACCTGCGCTGCGGTAAACTGAGCATTTGGTGAAGCGTTAAGGCAAAAATGAGTATTTTTGAACAGCTCCAAATATTTACGCATGGTGCCGCGCCCTGCTCGTAGCCACCCGTAAAGCAAGAAAACGGGCGGTTTTGGAAGGTTTCATTCAAGAAGGAGAAGCAAGTAAAAGCCAGAAGGTTAAAAAAGAGCTGCAAGAAAAGGCAACAGCTTTCCCAGCGTTGCACAACAGCCACAAAGGCCCCTCTCCTGCTCGTCCCGGCCAACAACGGGTCAACACCGCGGTCAAGCGACTTCCTTCAAAGCGAGGCAGAAGCGGCCACAAGCTCTTCTTTTTTTTTTTTTCCCCCCCCCCCCCCCCCCCCATGAATAAGGGCAGTTCATTTTGGCACGGGAATCCCAACACAAAAATGCTGCGCTGTTCCTCATTCTCATGCAAATATCCCTCGGAAATACAAAACCAGGGGGAACCCGCGCACACACGCATCCAGCCCTAGGGCAACCCTCTATTCAAGGGAATTCAAAGGATTAAGTAGCTGTGTTTCAGAGGGAAGCACTCGTCCTAAAAAGAAACAGAAACCTTACCATTTAGTTGCTTATTGGTGCTCTGGCAGCTCAACCTGAGAAGAGAACAGCCACAAATTCAATCTCTACATCAATCTACGCAAAACCCTCCTGAAATCAGGCTGATTTAGCCAACCGAGCCCACACCTTTGATGCAAAAAAGAAAAAAACCACCCCAAAACCAATCATATGAAACTAAGAACGCACACTTTGGGCTTAATATAATACAGGAAGGCAGCACTAAGCAGGCACAAACACCGACGACTTAATGCTGATGACCTGGTTTTGCGTTGCTTGCGCGTATCGCGTCTCACAACAGGAAAAATAAGAACAGAAGGAAAACGTGCCGTCACGGCAAAATCTCTGTAATGATCTCGGGGTGCCACGCCATAACGCTGTTCTAGGGTTCCTCTCCTTCGCTGATGGCATAAACCTTACGGGGGAACTCGGGGAAAGGGATCTGCTCCCAGGTGAATTGGCGAGTCGGTAATTTCAGACCCAGAAATGGCTTCTAATTACAGTGGGAGAAGGGGGGGGGGGGGGGGGAGAGAAAGAAAGCTAAATAATCTGGCTTCTTTTGGAAATGCCAAGAGGCTCCGTTCGCTCCTGAAGCCGCCACAAGCCTGGTCGGGTTGAAAGGGCGAGTCCAAACAACATGTCCACCTTATCCTCTGTACATTTAAAACGTATTTCAAGGGAAAGGAGGAGCGAGCTCTGCCCTTTTATGTTACTTAGTGATTTTTATACAGTAGCTAATGACGACTCAAAGCGTTTGTAACCCACTTTTCACAAAGAACATATGAATCTCGGTGTTTCACGTGTACGTCAACCCTCAAGCAAGCTCCTATTAGCACAAAAAAAAAAAAAAACAAACCCAAAATTCAACTTCCTCTTAAATCCCAGCTCTGGTTTAATGAATAATTAGAAGCTATGAAAATAATCTACCTCTGGTAGATGGAAGAGCCTTCCTCAAGACAGCACTACCCCCAAGCCCTTTGATGGGTAGTGCGAAGCTCTACATACCACCATTGATCCTACCCAGCTCATTTTTCAGTTTAAAGGTTTAAAGAAAGAAAAAAAAATGGAAATTACATTGCTCTGAGAACCCTCCTCTAATTAAAAAAAGCATCCCTGACAGGCCATCAGCGGAACAAGAACCACTCAAAGCACCCTCGCTGTTTCAGGCGTCTTCGGCAGGAAGGGAACCCGCGCTCTCTCGCACCGAGAAGGGGGTTTGCGCGTATTTTAGCCTCGGCAGCAGCTGAGCAGGGCAGGCGGCAGCATCACCCGTGGCTATTTCCGAATTCATGGGAACGTCACCCGGCGAACCCGTGCCAGGAACCGTGCTTCGTTCCAGCTGGAAACGAAGAGCGATTCCGCACCTCCAGTCTCTCGTGGCGGTTAAACAGAGGGAGTAGAAAGAAATAGGTTCCATTCTAGCAACAAGTCCAAATAGATCAGCGTTTTAAAACCACAAAGAGGAGGAAATATGCGGTTGTTCGACCTTGCTGGTTTTCACAGCAAGGAAATGCCTGCGAGCCCTCGACGGAGGGAGCCTGTTGCCCTTTCGCTGCTGAACTTCGCAGCTCCCAAAGGACGCTCGGCTGCTTTGCAACCATCGCAGGCCCCCTGCCAAGCGGCGGTGGCCTTTCCTTGCAGGGTCTTCTCCTAGAAAACAACCTTCCTTACTTCCAGGCACAACAAGGCAGCGGATCCAAGGCTCGCAGAAGACTATCAGCAGGTGCCAAATAGCATTTTCTCCACCCTTTTTTTTCAGGTTTAACCAATACACACGGCAAGGCTTGTGCTCATAACCAGAACAGTTTTAACTACACCTACGCGCGGTATTTTGCAGGCAGATTAGGGCTCACGCTCCCCGTGTTACCCATCGAAAGGACACGAACCGGCTTCCCAGCAGGAGCCACCAGCTGTGGTTGAGGCAAGCCTAGCCCCAGCCAGCACCGCGCTTGGGGACACCGTTTGTCACACCAGGTTGAGTTTATGGTCATGTAGTTACACGACCTCCTGTCCAGACTTGGCTTGCAACCAGCACGGACAGGCAAACGCGCTGCAAAAGCCACGTCCCTTATTTATTAAGCAGAAATATAAAAGCCAAGCACAGCGAGAAAACGCTACTGTTTGAACAGCTGTTAAACAGCGAATCCACAGAATAATTTCGGTCGGAATAGGACCTCCAAAGCTTATCTAGTCCGACCTCCAACTCATGCTTCTTTCAGGCTTCAATCAGGACCTGAACTGATAGGCTAAGTCCAAACCATTTTCAAAGACAGGAAAACAAGAAGGAAGCCTTTTCTGAACATAGATTATTTTGCCAGATGACCTTTAAGTAAGCCGGCAACACAAGTAGAGGGACTTCAGCACAAACATAGAAGGTCTTCCAATATGAAAGCCACGCTGCACCTTCCAGCTTAGTCTTGCATATATATATATTTTTATATAAATTCAAAGCAGAAGTCACGTCACCTTTTTACTGTGACACGCACAAACAGACACCGATTCCCACAGAAACATCCCTCCTCGGAGCATTTCGAGACACGCATCTCCGCGCCAACACGCGTTTCATTCACCGTTTGTCCACCCCGGTGAGCCGATCTGCCTGGTGCTTGAAATCAAGTCGCTGACTTTGCTAAACCGGACCCCAGAAGATATTTTCCAATCAATACACCTTATTTTCATCACAGCCGGGGCTCCCAGCATTCATCCCAGAAAAAAGACGGGCAGATGCACCTCCAAAAGACAAAGCGTATCTATCTAAGAGTTGATTTCACCTCACGTTAGATACCAAAAATTAAGACCTCTCAGCGGCGTGAGCACAAGCGATTAACTCTTTTAGTATAGCAATTTAAAAGCTTTTTCTTTTTTTTTTATGAACAGGCTGCCTGTCTGTCTCCCTCCCACCTCCTACCACTTCCACCCCTCCCCGCGACTCCAGAACTTCCCAACCCCTGAAGCTCAAAGGCAAGCGGAGGTCAGCGTTACCTGCACCCTCTAAAGACCAGCGCAGCAAGAAATAGCAAACTTGCCGTGTCCAGCCTGCTCCGATATTGCCAAGATTTTGAGTCACAAAGTCACGTACAATTGCTTTGATAAACTTAAAGGTGAGAATCGTACAAAGGTACCACAAAATGCTTCTTTTCGGTACAATATGAAGGTCACGCTTGCATGCGGCTTAAACAAGCTGCTAACCCTGGGCAAGACTGAAGTTGAACAGAAACATCCCACTTTTAAGCCTGGGTTAAACCGGTTGGGTGTCATGGAGCATCCGTAAGACTATTAATAATTCAGCTTTGACTAAGAAAAGCGAAAGCACAAAGAGCAGAGAAAGGAGGAGATACTGGGTTTTTGCAGGATTGCGCTCAGTGCACATGACAGGGCTCAGCAGAGGTTCAGTGATCCTTGAAATTTGTCTGGAAGTGTGATTGTTACTGATTAGAAAAGAATATGCACATATTTCAAAGGCGCTGTGCTTCATGGTGAACTCCCGTCACTCTGGGGCTAAGCGTTGCCAGCTTTCCCAGGCTAATTGCTCTTCTAGCAAAGGACACGGAGTTCAGCATTGGATCAGAGAAGTGGAGATTCTCTGTTACAAATAAATAAAATAATAAAAAAAATTATTTGGAGGTCACAAAGAGTTTTCCTTTGTCCAGTATTTCCCACTGCAACAAAATTCCCTTTATTCAATCCACGGAAATTACATGAGTGAAAAACCTTTCATGCAGATGACAGTGATTTCCCCCACACGCACCCTTTTTCAAAAATAAATTCAACGAGAAACATCCGCTGCGACTTCACGCTCTCTGCTCCAGGCAACCTACGAGCAGGCTGGAAAACAAAAAATACCTGGAAAAAAAAAATTAATCCCAGTTTTGGACCGGTGAACGGCCTGTGAACCCCAAGAGATGCGTTCGCCTTGCAACCATCTTCCAGAAGCCTGATTTTTACCCCTTCTAAGGGAGAACCAACACACGAACCCTTCCCAGGACGGGTCAACAGCAACAGCAGGAGCAACGAGCGAGAATCCGGCTGCAACCAAGTGGAGCTCAAGCAGCAAATCAAATATGACTTGGCCCATCACCAATGAAGTTGACCTTCATCTCAACCACGACCATCGTTACCTAAAACTCTGCTGTCCTGGGGACCAGGGAGCAGTCGAGGCACGCACACACGCTTTCTCCCTCCATCTCTTACATCATCCCAAGGCTCCGACCAAACAAGGAGCCCCCCTGCATCATCCTTATCCGCCTGCTCAGCGTCTCCTTGCAGCGCCCCAACCTGGGCGGCATGGAAAGTATTGGGAAAAAATAATCTCTATATCCAGTCATTTAATACCTAAACAATTCAAGCAAATTACACAGGTTGTTTTTTTTTAATAAAGGAGGGAGGAACCTGATCAGCCTGATGGGCCAAGGAACTGTCAACATAGCATTTCATTGACAGTCTGTAGGAAAACCCACTCCAAACGCCCACCACCAGCACAGGCAAGAAGAGCTGGTTGAAAAGGATGGGAAAATATTGAAGCTCCCTGCATGTTTTTTGAATCTTCCAATAAAAATTAAAAAAAGACATTTTTGCAAGAAAGACAAAAAAAAAAAAAAAAACACAAAAATCCAGGAGTTAAGACAGGGAAATTTTCAGTAAATTCCATTTTTGGGGAAAAAAAGACAAAAAGAAAAACAAAAACCACCAGAAGTCTGTGGTTTCTCCCCTTCCTCCGTACCAGGAGCTTCAGCCATGAAGGTTCTTTTTCTCAGAGTGGTGGAAAAGGGCTGATTTGGAACAAACCTCCCTGTGGACAAACTCTTCCCTCCAAAGGAGGGACGTTGGTGGGTACAAACGCTTCCTTTTCAAAGCTAAAATTAAGATATCCAAAAAGAACCTCTGTTTTGGAGAGAAACCGAAACCTTCGGCCACCAAGAAGGCCAAGATGCGATAAGACACGTGACGCACGCATAGTCCGTGCTTCTTTGGGAGCACGTTTCTCCGACGCAACCCACCCCATCCATGTCACTGCCAGGGATGGCAGAACCTGCTCTACCCGAGGAGAAACTCTTGCTCGAGGCCAACAAGAGAGTTAAATATGCCGCTTCTGCCTTGCCTGCGGGAGCCAACGCCAACTGAGCTTCGGGCTACAAACCCGCTAATTTAGCCTTCAAACAAGGCGCCGCGCAAAGTTCCTGGCACCGATAGCACAGCACCCCTGGAGACCTTTGTCTTGCAGCCACCCAGGCCCTTTGTCAGGTCTACAGGGGACCCTGGTGCCAAAGGACACACTGGAGGCTCCCCCTTGCCCTGCGGGCCAGGATCACAGATCTCTTTCTAAGAGGCGGTTCTCCACCCTCACGAGCTGGATGCGAGAACCGTTTGGGTGGAGTTTTCTGGCAGCGGGGGAGACGAGACGATCGTAATAGCGCTTCTTCTAACCCAACAGTTTCCCCCACGCCGATGAACCCACATTAAACGCCTCATTTGGAGCAAGAACAAGAACTCCACGGCGCGCAACCGCCAGCTCCGACCTGCAAACTGGAAGGGCAATCATTGCGAGACAACCCGCCGGCAGGAGCGCCTTCCCAAGGATGCCCGTAACTCATCGTCACGCGCCCGCCAGCTCCAAGTAGGGCATCACCCCCCGCGGCAACAAGGAGCATCCTGAACACGCCGCTGGTTTCCAGCGGAAAACGTTGAACACGAGCATTGGCGACGCCAACAACGGGCCTTTTTCCACCTTGTTCCGCTACAAGCGTGAGGTTATAACACAATACCCACTCCTAAAAACATCCCGACGGCTCTAAAAAGAGCACAGATCTACCAGCCCTAGAGTATCCATGCAAAGCCCAGGTTGGGGATGAGATTTCCCTCCCCAGGAAATCACGGGTCCCAGAGTACGGCAGCTCCGTCCCCACGTGCGCATCGCCAAAGCCAGGCGCGGACTGGGCCCTCTCGCGGTAAGCGCAGCAAGCGAGCGCTGCGCCGGAGAAAAACCCTCCAGCCGTGGCATCAGGCAAGCCGGTAGGGAGCAGAAAGAAAATGCTGCACTGCCTGCGGCGACGCTGACAATCTCAGAGTCATCCGGGCTACCAACCTGGAAAATCATATGGAAGATTAAAAACATATAATTTCTTCCTAAATTATGAAAAGGTGGGGGGGAGGGCGGGAAATAATGGCCAGTTGCTTGTGAGTTATGATCAGCCAGGCACATTAAAAAATTGGCAGCCACTCTCCGCTGCTGCCTTTTGTTGTGTTTTTTTTTTTTTAAAGACTGTAGAAGGTATTTTTAAGGTTTAAAAATAAAGTACCCTACATGCTTATAGCAAGAGTTTTCACTCATAAAACCTCCAGCTGCAGAATGAAAAAAAAAATATATAGATTCAGCTGTGATAAAAGATTTTTGGAGCTCTTTAAGAGCAAAATCTTCCTTTGCTAAAATACAGCCCCATTTTCAAACTGATTTTCTGGGTAAGGAGGCCCCTGATTCCAGCTCCCCGGCATGCCGTCGGGGGAGCCTTCCTCCTCTCAGAGCAAATTCAGTCCAGCTCCACAGTCTATGCAGTCTTTTCGCTATTTCAATTGCGGAGAATCACCTTAGCCGGTCTCAATGACAACGCCGTCACCCCCGAGACAACGCTACCCGCTCCTCCAGCTGTAGTGTCAGTCACTCCACGCCAGAGAGCAAACGAGCCTAAAGGGTTGTGTCGCTCCGATGGTAACGGCTGCGATCGCCAGCTCGCCGTGGCCTTCTACGCCCCTCCGCAACACGCCGTCCTCGGGCCGTACCACCGCGTAAAGGACACGCCGCCCTCGAGACCCTGCGAAAAAATGAGGCTTGCAAACCCAGCGGGGGTACGTTGCCATCCCGCTACCTCTTCCAGAAGGGAAAAGAAGACAAATAATGGAAAAGCAAGATGAAAGGACCGGTAACCATCGTTTCAACGCCTCCAAACTGTTCGCTAGGAGCCCTTCTGCCCTGTAAAAATCCACTCCGGCCACCTGCGCTTGGAATTCGGCGGCTCAAGCCGCATCCTCACGGATCGGTGCCTGCAACGGTAAGGGTGGATCCTACCTCTCTCTTTGGGGCGAAGCGTTAAACCCGAGCACGGCGGCGGGAGGCTCGTCTGACAATGACACTGCAATTTATCAAGAACTGTTCAGGGGAGGGGGTGGGGGGGGATAATAAATCACAAAACCATCGCGCTGAGCTGGACCTCTCGTGTTATTCTTACCCTACGTGACGCTGAGAGGGTTAAAAGCCAGAAAGTCCGGAGGACAAATATTAGGGGGGTGGGAGCGCCCGTGCTCCGCTAGTGATGCTCGGGTGCGGCGGTGGGTGGAGGAGGATGGGGGGCACCGGTGCCCCCCGCTCCACCGCGGCTCCATCCCCGCCCCCCCCCCCCCCGCATCGTGTCGGCCCCCGCAAACCCCCTCCCACGCCCGCGGAACCCCCCCCCCCACCCCGCCCCCCCGCTCACCTCTCCCACGGCGAGCCTAGAGGGGCGGCGCGCCCCGCACCGCTCCCCCGCCGTCCATGGCCGGTCGCGTTCCAGCCCCGCCGTTCCCCGCACCGGCGGAGCAACGCGCACCGGCGGAGCCGGGCGGAGGAGCCGCTGCCGCAGGGGCCGCCCCGCCCCGGCTCCGCGCAGCGGCGGAGGATGAGGAGGAGGAGGAGGAGGAGGAGGACGGTGGTGGTGAGGAGGAGGAGGAGGCGCATCCCGCCCCGCCCTACGGCCGCAGCCCCGGTGCGGCGACCGAGGAGGGGAGACGCGGTACCCAGCGGCTCGGTACCCCCCAGAGCATCCTGCTCCTCGGCGGTCGGAGCACGTCGGCACCCCCCGGGACCACCCCGGTGATGGACACCCCCCCTCCCCCCGCAGGGGGGGCTGAGGAATTAGGATTGTCTGTTAATTAGTTGTCAATCACAAGGGTCTCACAGCTGCTTTTTATGTAAAAAAAAAAAAAAAAGGAAATAAAAGGTAAAGGCAGGGATAAGTGCCTTCATTTGGTGCCGGTGATGTCCAGGTCAGGCTAGTGGGAGCTGGTCTGTTTTTCCAAGTAACAAGGCATCTTCTGTCCAGAGAAGGGCAGCGGGGCTGGGGCAGGGTCTGGAGCACAAGTGTGCTGGGGGGCGGCTGAGGGAGCTGGGGGGGTTTAGCCTGGAGAAGAGGGGGCTGAGGGGAGCCCTTCTCGCTCTCTGCAGCTGCCTGAGAGGGGCTGGAGTGAGGGGGGGGTCAGTCTCTGCTCCCAAGGAACTAAGCCATAGGATGAGAGAAAACGGCCTCCAGTTGCGTTGGGGAGGTTTAAATTGGAGATTAGGGAATATTTCTTCCCTGCAAGAGTGGCCAAGCACTGGCAGAGGCTGCCCAGAGAGGTGGGGGAGTCGCCATCCCTGGGGGCATTCAAAAAACCTGTAGACGCGACACTTGAAGACATGGTTTAGGGGGCCTGAGGTGTTGGTCTGACGGTTGGACTTGATGATCCTCGAGGACTTTTCCAACCTTAATGAGTCTATAATAGGGTGAGAGGAAATGGCTTAAAGTTATATTCAAGAAGCACTTGGACAACACCCTCGGAGACATGGTGTGAGCTTGGGGTTGTCCTGTGCAAGGACAGGGAGTTGGACTCGATGATCCTTGCGAGTCCCTTCCACCTCAGGACATTCGATGATTGTAAGTTGAGCCAGGGGAGGTTTAGGTTGGCTACTGGGAAAAATTTCTTCATCAGAAGGGTTGTCAAGCACTGGCAGAGGCTGCCCAGGGAGGTGGGGGAGTCACCGTCCCTGGAGGTATTTAGAAGACGTGTAGACGTGCTGCTGAGGGACACGGTTTAATGGTGGACTTGGCAGCGTCGGGTTTATGGTTGGACTTGATGATCTTAAGGGTCTTTTCCAACCCAAATGATTCCACAATTCTCTTCTGGTCCCGAGCTGCAGAGCGTCTTGGGGGCTTCAAGGGGCCAGGCTGGTTCGGGTCTTGGACCACACCTTGTATCGGGTCAGGCTGGGCTTGGTGGACCGTTTTGGTTTGTTGTGTATTTTATGTAACTTGAAGAGCGCAGAGGCGGAGCAGGGATGTTGTCGGTCTGTCTGTACGGTTGGCTGCATGCGTGGTGGGATGCTGGGCGGATCCCCGGTCGCTGTGCTTTCGCTCAGCTGCGGAAGAGACCTCTCAATAGTGAGAAACTGCCTCCTGTTCTCACAGGTATAAAATGTAGGAGTAGGGAGTGAAATTCATGGGTGCGAGGGGGGAAAAAACCCACAAAATCCTCCCCTCACGGTGCCGGAGGAATCTCTAGTCAAAGCAACGACGTACTCTCCAAATCCTTACTTCACCCCATGGGATTTTTAAGCATAATGGATGTAAAGACTGTGTTTTGAGGGGTTTTCTTTGTTTTCAGACAATACCTTGTCTGTTGATATGGATAATGGCTTGCCACAAAGCAGACTCATCTGCTAAATAACTTCATTACAGGAATCCGAATGGATTTCAGCCTGCCCTGTGGAAGGTTTGGGGAATGAGAACTGTTGCTGTATCGCTACTCTCCCGTGACTCATGCCTTGATAATACCAAGCACAAAAAATATCTGGAGACGTGATTCATGCTCCTGAGGAGGCCAGGATAGGGCAGGCTATAATATTTGCAGCGAGTAGCATCTTCCCCTTCACGACGAGGGGTAGCTGTGCTTGCGCGTCAACGTTTTCCACGTAGAGATGCTAATGACTCTAATCTGTGTATGCACGATGTTAATAACTGCACGGGGAACGCAGCTTCGGGCTGGGATGAGAAGTCCCCAGGCATGCAGGGAAGGAAACTGGGTCTGAGGCTTCTTCTGTTTGGAGAATACTTATTGTAGCTGATTAAATCGCGGCTGCGAGTCGCTTTCTAGTTTCCGCACTGAGTATTCCAGGATGTAGAGCACGAAGGTGCTCGCGCCGCCATCTCCTCCTTCCTGCAGGAGAAGATCTCCTCCCGCTCATCGTCTCCGTCCAGTGTTTTACAGTGGGTTTTAAGCCACTTTATGCGTCCTGGTCGCGATTCTCTAATAAATCCCGAAGTTTTAGGAAGGAATTTGCCAGAGGGGAGGTGAGGATACAGCAGCTGGGTGATGAAGTGGAAGCTGCTGGGTTTTGTTTCCCTTCTCTTGCTAAATTATCCATGCAGTGAGAGACCTCTGGGTTACGAGGCTTTTGCAGCCTGTCAATCTTTTTTATTTTTAAATTTATTTTCTTTTTAACAGCTATGGCATTCGGACCCTCTTCTGGCTTCTCTGGGAACAGCCCGCTGCTCTGCAGCATTATTTGGGTGTTAATGAGCTGTGAGGAGCTTTCTCTTTCTCTTTGCTTGTATCTCCCTCTGAAACTTAAAGACCTTTTCCTGCCTCATCTCCACCTGTCCTGGGGATTTTCTAGTCCGCCTGGGTATGAGCAGTTTTGCCCCCGTGTGCCAGGATCAATGACAGAGCAGTGACCTCACTGCGACAGCGATCCTTTACTGGCCATCCTTTAAAGGTGCTCCTCAGCCAGTTCTGCGCCTTCTTGTTCCCAGGATGGGAGTTTAACGGAGCGACCGCGTGCTCCCGAGGCTGAGACACCTTTCCCGGCTCCGCCCTTGACCATCCCGTGGGAATTCAGGCCAGGGATGCTTGGGCTTGGTTTAAGTTGGGTACCAGAATCGGGCGTGAGGCAGTTTCTCCCCAGATTTCCTCGAGGAGGGCTGTGCGTGACATCACAGCAAATCTGGGACTAGAGGTTTGTGTTTGCTGTTGACCCCTGCCCGTGGCAGGAGTGTTGGAACTCGATGGTCTTCATGGTCCCCTCCAACCCAAACCGTTCTATGATCCTAATACCTGGCTTTAAACACACGGATATGAGGCAACACCGCTTTGGCTGTGACCAGGACTCTGGGTTGCCCTTCATTTTTAAGCATATTGCTCTAGTTTTTAAGTGTTTCACTGAATTAGCGGCGTACCTGCCATGTTGGGGTGCCTCATCGCTAGGAGTAACTGCCGCGGAGGATCCCGTGTGTAATTAGCATCACAGCAATTTCCATTAGCTCGATCACTTTCCGCAGGACCTGGCAAACGAAATGATGTCAGCTGGGCTAACAAACACCAGCGCCTGGGAAAATGAGCCTGCTGCCTGTTGAGGAGCAGCAAAACTAATTAATCTCTCTGGAGGGTGGGGAAGAGAAGCGGCTAAGAAGGGAGCGGTTTCCAGTCTTGCCCCTTCGGAAACCTGCTCTTTGGGTCTGTGGTAGGTGCAGCAGAAAGGGAAGAAGGGACGAGGCAGGTAGAGTTTGGTGATCTCTCTCTGCAGGGCAGTACCTCCAGGTATTTTTGTCTCAATGAAGTGGCCGGTGTCCCAGGTGGAAATTCAGATTATGCTGGCAAGTGTGGAAATGAAGACGTAAGGCGTAACTGGAAGGGTTGGGTGGGGGCCAGACAAAATTATTTGGCCCCTGTGACTCCTCTTCCTGAGCTGTCCTGGAAGCTGAAGGTCTCCAGCGTGCGTAGGGTCGATCTGCGATGGTCCCTGCTCACGCGTTGCGCGCTTCGTTGGGGTCGGAGCAGCACGAGTTGGCCACAGCCCAAGCGGGGCTTCCCAGAGGGGACCCTCGGGAGATGTCTCAAGCGTCCTGGCATCGCAATAACCGTGATTAGCTCCGGTCCTGTTCTCCGCCCTGCGGAAGCAGCTCCCAATTCTCATCGTTCTTATACCGAAACAGTATTTTGGAGAGAATTCGAGCCTGCTTTTTGCCTGAAAAATAGACTTTTCTTGTAGACATAGACTTGTAGACGTGTCTAGGCGCATCTGTGTGTGTTTCTGACCCGAGTGTGCAGCGGGGGCACCATTAAATGCTGTGTGGAGGCAAAACGCTGCTGAAAAGCAGTTACTTTCAAGGAAGAAAATTAAGAATGCCTCAGTATATAACATTCCACATGAGGATGTATGAGCTGGCGTGATCCTACATCACTATTCGAAGGGGGCACGTGCTGGAAGAGGCTTCATTTTACACTGGTACAAAAGCTGACAAGGGGGTGAGAGAAGGGAATTTTTATTTCCCACCCCTAAAAGAACAAGAAAATATTGTTTACTGGCCCTTGTATCTGATGTCACATTCTCTTATTCAAGGGGGTTTGTTGCAGAAGTGATAAAAATCGACAGTGGATGTTTTTCTTTTTGTGGACACCTGTCTTCTTTGGGGAACTGCTGGTAGCAAAAAACCAAACCAAACCAAAACAAAAAACAAAAAACAAAAAACCACCCCAAAAAAAGGGATGAACAGGATGAGGAAAACCCCATCGCTGACCAGGACTGAGATGCACATCAGCAGTCGCGCCTGAGACCAAGGAGAGATGCAGGAAAGGGGCTGTAGGAAGATGAACTGTTATGTGGGGATGCTAATGGACCTCTTGCTGTTATTTCTGTCCATGGGAAATTATTTCCATCCATGGAAATAACCATTTCTGCTCATTTCATATGCAGAGGTACTCCTACACCGTCCGGGCTGGCCAAGCTGCAAATTCATCCAGCAAGTGCAGCTCAAAAGCTTTCCTGGGCGTGTTGTGCCCTTTGCATAGGGCTGAACGTTGAGGCCTTCCTACATCACCGCTTCCCTCTTTAGTCCCTGTCTTTAAGATCCCGGGGTGCCTGACGCCGTGGGTACCCGCCCTGCGTTCGTGACTCCTTTCCCGCTCCCGCCAAGCGAAGCCCAGAGGTTTGTGCTCACGTCAGATGCTGCTTCCAGGCGCTAAAGCACGATGTCGACCTGCCTTATTGCTGCGCGCAGAGAAGCCTCTGAAACCCTAAGGCTGCACCCCGCGCTGCCACTCGGGGAGCACGCAACCGCTGCTTGGGACAGCTCTGAAAGGGCCCCTGGAAGATGTGATGTCCTTGGTTGCAGGAGGAGAAACCCCAACTGGTTTTGCTTCCTCGGGGTACCCGAGTCGATGGTGAACCGGTGTCTCCCCAGGGGCAGCTCGTGGATGCGTTGAGCTCATCCTGGTGCGAGGCTGGGCTTGAGTTGGAGGTGCTGGGTGACGATGGGCCCACGCTGTGGAAAAAAGCTGGACCAGAAGCCTGCTGAGATGTGTTGCTGACTGACCTGCATGTCCCATGGAGCATGAGACCGCTGCGGTCAACACAAGCCTGGTGTCACGATCCGCTGCTGGGTTGAACAGTTTGGCAGAGGTTAAACCCTCTTGCTTTCCAACCGACCTTGGATAATTCTGGGAGGTTGGGGGCAGCTGGGCTTAACTTCTGATGGACCCCAGTGTGTTACTGTGACCAGGTTCCCGTTACGTTCTCGGAAACAGAATTAAGACTCAAGACGGAGTCAAGTGCCAAGTCTTTATTTGACCAGAAATAGGTACAGGAGAGAAAAGCAAAGAGTAAAAAAAAAAAAAAAAAAAAAAGGTGAAAAAGAAAAAGGGAACGAGAGGGAGAGGGGGAGGGAGGGAGCGGGACTGTCGCGATAGCTGTCACCACGGCTCTGTGGCAGCCTGTCCAGTCTGGGGGAAGTCTGGGCGTCCGATGCGTCTTTGAGGCCGGTGGAGGGGAGGGATGTTACCCCTCGTCGTCTCTGCTGGTTTCCCCTTTTACAAGGCTGCTCTCTTGCAGAGTCAGTAGCTGTTGTGCGTACCCCTGCCTCCCACTTGGCGGTGGGGCGCATGCCCTGTGCTGTCTCCAGAGGGTGCTTGAAAGTTCTAGAGGGTCCGAGACTTCCCCCGCCCCATATGTTGCCAGTTGGCCTTGGGCCCGGGCGTATGTGTGGAGGGCGAGTACTCCGAGCTAACGGGGCACCCATTGCTGTCGGGTCGACCCTGGTGATTAAACTGTTCCGTTCAGCTGCCGCAGTGATCAGGCTTCAGTAGTGAAACGTGCCCGCCAGCGACGTTGAGACAAGTCTCTAGTCCCCGACACCTGGTACACGCAGTTCCAGTAGGATCCAGGAGCTTGGTGCGGTCCTGGTGTAGAGCTTATCTCCAAAGCCCGGGTGCAAGGCCCTGAGCTCTTCAGAGTCAGGTCTAGGCCGACGCCTACCAGAATGGTTTCTATCCATCGGGAGTCTGTGCTGGAGAAGAGCTGGAGTATTAGTAATAAATCATTTATGAGGCAGTTGTATAGATAAACAGCATAACTACCCGCCTCTAGGTATTTAGGAATGCTTAGGCGTGGTTTATCAGAGCAATTTGGGTTTTGGCTTCTTGACTGCGTGCAGCAAGTTTCTGCCCTCTTGGGGCTCTTGGGCTCTCGATTCGAAGAGCTAAACTCCAAACGAAGACATTTCTAGGGCGACGGACATGGAACTGCACGGCCAGAGCAGGCACCCGCTAACCTGGGCGAGCGCGGGAAGGCGCGGCGGTGTTACCTCGAGGCGCTCGCGGCTGCCCTTACCGGCCAGCTGCTCGCGGGGGGCTCCAGCAGCGACGGCCGCGCGGGACGCGGCGCGACCGCAGCAATTCGGGAGGCGAAAGCGAGCGCGTGTCAGACCCAGGGCCTTGGCAGCGTGAACGTCTGTGTGAGAAGCCTCCAGGTAGGGAAAATGCCAAGGGAAGAAAAGAGAAGCAGCTCCTAGACGCAGCGGAGTGCGGACGTAGAAATACAACTCATGAATTGCACAGATTCCTATCCAAGTGTGGTTTATAGCTCCTGTTTGTTGGTTGTTTTTTTTTTTTAATTTCATTTTATTTTTAGAATTCTTTGATTACTACAGGCTGAGGAGCAACCCTTCCTAGCTGCTGCTGCTGATCTTCTTTATAAAATACACAGCCAGCCTCTCTGTTGAATCTGAACCAGCTTTTTGTGGTGGCGGATTGACTTTGGAGCTGAAGGTAGCCGAGCTAAACAGTAGCTCTGAGATGCTCCAGTTGCTTTTGCAGTCAGGCTTTGCCCCCCGCAGCGCTTATCCGTGGCTGTTTCAGCCCCGTTGACCTCTCCTGGACGCCGTGTCGTCAGGATTCGGTCTTATGGATGCCGTCCCGTGGGAGCACCGCCAGCTATTTCCCCTCTCCCGTTGTGTCTTGTCCTAGAATAAGATCGGGAAAACACGTATTTGTTCATGTCTGTAGGCTGGAGGCATCTGAAACGGGGAAGAACCGTATTTCTTAGAGCTGCAAGCTGAATTTATTTGCATCACTGATGACTTCAAAATTAGAAGCGGTTATTGGCGTCTGGCTTTCTGGAGGAGAGCAGAGACTGCAGAATTGCAATTGCGGCTCCTGTATAATGGATTTGGGGCTCGTCGTCTGCGGAGGGCGTGGGGGGAGGGGGGTGGGTTTTGCTGCGCAGGAGGAAGGCGGTGCGAGATTGTCAAATGCCGTGTTCGGTCCGAAACGGTCCATTGGTATCAGCGGAGGAAAGGTATCCGGTATAAACCTTAAATACTTGTCAGCTTGGTTCTTGCCTGTGGAAAATTGCAAATTAGGCCCCTTGGTTTAATCAACAAGCCTTTGATAGAGGAACAACTAGGCAAGGTATTCTTGCCGTAGCACTCAAAACAAAATAGACACCCTGCTGTAGAGACCTGGGGAGGTAAAAGCACATCAGCGCTACCAAAATGTCGTGGTTTAACCCCAGCGGGCAGCTGAGCACTGCAGAGACGCTCCGCTCGCCCCCCCCCCCCCCCCCGGTGGGATGGGGGAGAGAAGCGGAGTGGTGTAAGTGAGAACTCGTGGGCTGAGAGAGAAAGGCAGTTTAGCAGGTAAAGCAAAAGCTGCGCGCGGAAGCCAAGCGAGAGCAGGGATTCATCCGCCCCTCCAGGGCGGGCTCCATCGCGCCCAGCGGTGACTTGGGAAGACAAACGCCGTCGCTCCGAGCATCCCACCTCCCTCCTTCTCCCCCCTCCCCCAGCTCTATACGCCGAGCGTGACGCCATGTGGTGTGGGACAGCCCCGGGGTCAGCTGGGGTCACTGTCCCGGCCGTGTCCCCTCCCAACCCCTTGTGCCCCCCCAGCCCCTTGCTGCTGGCGTGGGGTGAGGGGCAGGAAAGCCCTTGGCTCTGTGCAAGCCCTGCTCGGCAGGAACGGAGACATCCCTGGGTTATCAGCACTGCTTCCAGCACAAATCCAACCCACAGCCCCGTCCTAGCTACTATGCAGAAAATTAACGCTATCCCAGCCAAAACTAGCACAGAAAGGGAAAATTCTGCGGTCCAGGATAATCACCGAATGGTAGGGCTCGGAAGGGACCTCTGGAGATCATCTTGTCCAACCCCCCCCCCGCTTGAGCAGGGACACCCAGAGCAGGGGGGGCGCAGGACAAATACCTGCAATAAAACCAACAGGGCTTTTTTTTTCTTGTTTGTTTGGGTTTTTTTTTCCTTTTTCAAGGCTTTTGAGTGGGTGTAAGTGGCTTCCATTCATCAGAAGTCTCATTTCAATACCTGGTTTCATCGGAGCCTCAGAGGCACAGCTCTGAGGGACAGCAGTGGAGTGACTTTAATCCTCAAGACTGGACATAGGGTAGTTTAAACTCTGTTCTGCATCAGTAAAATAAAGCAAAAGGGACTTACGTGGTGGCTTTTGGGGCAACACATCCTCGCCTGCCACCTACGGGGACCTGTGCTTTCACGGCTGAGCTGATGAAGGACCACTGGCATCTCAGTGCTTCTTCCAATGCCTGTCTAGACTGAAAAGCCAGGTCTAAATAACAGGTTTAACTCATCCCCTCGGCACCCACTCTCCATCAAGCATGAGCTGTTACTGTGATAACCAATTGTCTGGTAACTCTCTGAAGCTCGGGAAAGAAGAGCTAGCGAGTCTTTTCCGCGAAAATACTGTATTTCAACACTTGTTGCCATGCCTTCAGGCCTGTCTCCTTGAGCTAATAGCAGACTGAGAGCGGCTTTTTGGAAGTGCATTGTGACACCTCCTTCTAGAGATGGCTGGATATCATATCTGTGTTCCTGCACGCTATGAATCATCACAGATCAGAGCGCCGTTCTCTGCTGAGGCTCCGGCAGCCTTTAAATGTTAGAGGCTTGCATGCCACAGGGAGAGTCTGGGGGTTTTTTTTCTAAAGCAGCTGCCCACGTCCTAATCTTGTCACATCTGCCCCTTATCTGGCTAATCCTTTCTTACCTTGAGTCCTGGGGGCTTTATGTTGTATTCCCAAGACAGAACGATGTCGGATGAATCGGTTGCCAAGCACCCCCTACTCCTCCTCTCCCTTTCGGTGGCTCTTTATGAACGTAAGGAAGACAAGAAATCCCTTCTGGTCCTCTTGAGCACCTCCTTTCTGACCACATCCCTGTCTCCTGGCCTCAGTAAAGCCTCTCTCCCTCCAGACAAAGGGACTTCTCTGCTGCCCCGACGTTTTATTTCCGAGGAGGAGGGGGCAGGGGTTGGTGTGGGGCTGGTTCGGGATGTCACTTCCACGCTGAGCTTTTCTTTTAGTTGCTCGTAGAAACGTTGACTGTTTTCATCTCAGTCTAATAATTCAGTTGCTCTGTTGCTCCAGAGGAGTCTCTTCTGTCGCCAGCGATTTTTCTTCACTGCTGTTTTCCAAGAAGACGTTAGAAAAGGCTCTCTGTATATTGGCAGAAATAACCAGGTGACCACCGAAACAATCATAAAAGATGACATTGCACCTTCCGTGGAGGATCCTGGGTTATTTTGCCATGAGCTGACGAAGCCTCGCTGCCAGGGCTGATGTCGGGATTATCCATGCTGAGGCGAAAACGTTAGCAGCCAATGCCTTCCCTGGCTCACCCTGAGCCTGGCCGTCTCCTCTCCAATGAACCGCTCCCGGTGGAACCGACCCTTGGTGTGGCCTGGTCTCCAGACCCAACTCGACGGCTGCTTTGGGTTTCCAGTCAACTCGGAGGGTCCCAAAGAGCTGCCGAAGCAACGCCTTCCCGAAACGGCGCTAGGTTCTCAAGTTGCAACGGGGTATTTCCTTCCGAAAGACTTCTCTACTGGTTGGCACCGCTGTCAGAGGCCTCCTCAGCAAATGACGTAGCTAACGAGAGGAGAGATGCTCGTTCCAAGGTAGGCGTATGGCTGGGGAGGCACAAACACCGCTTAGGAGGCAGCTCTTACCTCTGAGAACTGGCCCCCGCTCTGCTGAACGGGAGGTCGTAACTGATGCTGCGAGGTCGCGAAGGCCACCCAACGGCTTTAGACACCCCGCAAATTGTTCATCATGTTTTAACCTTCTCCACAGCCTTTGCTTTGCTGCTGTCGCGCTCTCTCCACCCTGTTTCACGCTATCACGATGCTATTTTTTTATCACTCTTTGCCTTTATTTTTCTTGTTTGTCGCAAAATTTAGCCTCTCTCATATTGGGATTTGTTATAGACTTCCCATTCTTTCAGTCTGGTATTTTCTATTCCTTTTTTAATATATATTTTGTTGTTGCAAGAGAAATACGAGAACTCGCCTTACTTTAAAAAACAAAACCGACTTTCAAGACACCAGAAGTTCATGCCGTCCTGCTGTACGCGGCCTCTGCTCGGAGCACGGGGGCCGCGTTGCGGACTTGAGCGTGCATTTGCCTCGGTGGGGGCTGCCCCTTTGTGAAGTGCCCTCCACGTACCACATGGCAGTCGGTTACCATGTCAACCTCTGAATGATCCTTTTTTCTCTTTTTTTTCTAATTCCTCTTTTTTTATTCTTTTTTTTATTTATTGAAAGGGGAGCAGGTTAAGTGCATGAAGCCCATTGATCTCGCTTGCCACCACTCTTTCGTTGCACTGATCCTGCTTCTTCCTGGGAATGCTCAGATGTTAATGGAGGATTGCTTCCATATCCAACCTTTTCAGTCTTGTTTCTTCTCTGTTGTGGTTCTTCGTAGGGAACTGCAGAACTGACCAGAAGGAAAGGCAATGTCATACGAGGACCGAACCGGCGCAATCTCCGTATCCACGTGTGATCCTCTGGAGAGGCTGTTGCCGGCCGTGGTGTAGGTAAAAACAGCCTAGTACGGACCCAGGGCATTAAAAATGCTCTGATGTGGGTTCGATGAGACTTGGATTGGTTTGCCAGGGATTTATGAAGCACTGTGACGGTGGTCTCTCCTGAGAAGACCCACCGCTTGCACCCTCAAGTTGTCTCATGGCGATGCTCGGGGGGGTTTTTCACCTGGAAGCCTTTGAACTGTGCTGCAGATGTTTTTTGACCAGGTCCTGCGTGTTTCCTCTCCATTGTGGCTCGTTGTGTATTGCGGGAACGGGGCGGGAGAGACCTGCTGGGGAAAGATTAGGCTCTGGTTTGGTTCTAGAAATCAAATCAGGTCTCTCAGACTCATCTGGGTGACGGCTGAGGTGGATGAGCACCACTTACAGCAGTGGCCTGAGCATTCCGTCTGTGACGCCTCCACATCAACACTCATTTGTAGGTCTGGTTTATTTGCCCGCGTCGCTTGGCTACAAAGGCTTTTACCATGTAACCAGCACCAAGGTAAAGGCAAAGGTGTCAAGGAGACGGGAGGAGCAGAAAGCGCCTGACTTGTTCTGTTCGCACGATTGAATTCGGTTGAATTAATCTCCCGCGATTTAATTTGTCAAGCAGTATGTGCAAGCACAACTAAGCACCCTCTCTTTGGCTTTTTAGTGTGACCCTGCGACCCAACAGGTTTATTATTGCAGAAGCAAAACAAACAGAAGAAGGACTGCAGGTATCGGAGGTGGGGAAAACATGGGTCGGTCTTCTTGAATGAAATTAAATAGTCTAATGCTAATTAAATACTTTTCTCTTGTGTTCTGGCCTTGTTCTCGCTCCCCACAAGAAGGTGTTGTGGGATAATTAATGGAGGTGACTTAGAAATTAGACTTCTCTTTTCAGAAAAGGTACAGCACGGAAGAAGCTTTCAGGGCGCGGCGCAGCTGGCGCATGCCAAATCCACTCCACGCAAGATCCCCAGGAACCTCTAGGTGTCGGCAGTTCCAGGAGAACTTGCTCTGCTGACCCTAAGAGTTGTGCGGAGGGTGGAGCGGAGTGGAGTCACCATGGCCAGGCTCCGGGATAAATGGGAACTCGAGGTACCGTGGAGCTGGCAGACTGCACATTTGCCACCCTGAGCCAACAGTCTGTCGTGCTTTTCACAAAATGCTGTCCTTTTGGTGAACTTTGCTCATTCTAATAGCATTGTAATACCAAAGCACCCCTCCATCCCAAAAGCCACCCTGCTCTAAGGTGCAACCACCCGTCGCTGGGCACGCGCTTGGTATTTCTTCTAGTCTACGCTTTTAAAAGTAAAGCGAGGAAATTCTACACCAATCACGATAAAGGTATGGAGTCACTCAAGCTCCACCTGAAAGATAAAAAATAGTATAAAATATGAGACGAGAAAGAGGGTGCTGGGGACGATCCCATCGCGTACCACTGTGGCTTCTGGGAGCAGGCGACGGGCTGAGCCTCCCTCCCCCCCCCACTGGGACGCCTCTGGGTAAGACCAGAACATCTGGATATACCATCTGTTTCCCCGGGAAAACTTAGAAACCTCTCTATAGCTTCACTTCCAACCTCCAATGCTTCATATTTGCTTAATGCATTTGTAGCCTCGCAGCGTTACTCGTCGTCTTAGTACCTGTGTGTGTCTTGCGACCAGCGACCTCACCGCCGGTGATCCGAGGAACCTGCTTTAATAAATTGTACTATTCATTAACCTCATTGAACGCGACCGGCCAGGGCATCTGGCAAATTAATTGCTAACAACAAATACTCCGATGAGTGGTTACATCTACAACCCTTAGAAAAGAAACCGTTGACCAAGTCTCAGATTAAGACCGGGCTTAGCCGCACCTAGACTCCTCTCTGAGAAGGAGTTTAGAAAAGAAGAGGGTCCTGCCTGAACCTCGGGACTCAACGGTAGGGTCTCCCCCAGCCCCTCCTCAGACTCCTGCCATTAACGCAACAGGAGACGCTGCTCGTGGGAACCAAGGGTGAATTCCCTGTATCTTGTCGCACTTCACCTTGCTGTGGGTCTTGGTTTCAGCGTGATTGCTGAAACAATTATTGGCGCTTAAAGGCTTGGTCGGTCTAGTTTATGCCAAACACTTGAAATCCGGAAAGTGGAGACAAAAGAAAAACCCCCCAAAACTTAAACCTTTTTTTTTTTTTTTTTTTTTAAATTTTGCCCACTCTTCACTGAGTTCGTTTCCCTTATGCATTTTCTCAGACATAATATGTGGCATCTTCGCGCCCGCGTACCGATGCCGGTGTGGTTCGTAGGTAACAAAGCAAACACCTGCCACCACATTGGCAGGGATTTCTTGTTTCACAGCTGGAACTTTGCGAGTTAACTGCCTTCTAAAGTCATGAAAGAATTCAATAGCAGAGTGGACTGAACTTTTTCCTATTAAATCCCAAAAGTGCCTAACCCAGCCGCTTCCACCCGCACAGGCAGCATCGAGATTAATCTTCTACTCTTGCTTATAGAGCAGCCAAGTCTGCACGTGGCGAATAACGCTCCTCCGTGCAAGGGGGCTCAGTTCTCTGACCTTTCGCTGGCGAAAGGCAATAACAAGTTGTGGGTTGACCCTGGCCAGCAGCGAAGGTTTTGGGCGCTTTCTCCATCAAGCTGAGGTTTTAATTCCCTTGAAAGCCGGCGGGGCTGTTTGCTGCTTGTGCTGCCGCCTGCTCCGGTTGACTTGGCAAACTGCTCGCCTGGATTTTGTAAGACCTGCCCTTCGTAATAAAATCAGACCTGGTGGCTTGAGATTCGCTTTAACGGGAGCTGAATCGGCACAGGATCGTGTTGTTCTTTGCTAACAGCTGTTCCTTAGGGCTTATCCGGGCTGCTGTTGCCTACGAGCGTGCTCCGAAATACCTGAGCTGTACCTCTATGGACAGGTTTATTTTCCCCAGGCTGTAATAAAGAAAGGTGGTAGCATATTTACCAGCAACGTTTATGTCCCTAACATTAATATTTAAATTTTCTACCCCCATTAAATTCTTCTCCAGACCCAAACGTGTGCCGGAGGTGACTTTGGACAGGTGCTCAACACGGTAAGTCGTGACACCCCCCGACGCCTCTCCATGCTACGGTGACCTCGGAGGACCCGGTAAAAGTTAGTGCCTCGTGGCTGGCAGCGAGGTTTTTATTTCAAAGGGAGCCGGGGAAGCAGCAAACGTGATGTCTGGCAGTTCTGTTCTGCTGCGGTGAGAGAGCTGAGAAGTGGAAGCTCATCTGACGCCGCTCCCTGGAGAGCGCGACGGTTAAGGCCAAGCCTTGGCGCACCAGGCTCTGCCCCACGTGTACAAAAACCCCAGCGATTTTGGTAACACGGTGGGGTTTCTTGCCTCTGTCACCTCTGCAGAGTGTCCTCTTGCAAACACCATCGGTTAAGACAGAAGCACCTTATTCCCCTACTTATCCGAGTCACGGCTTTAAAGCCGGCGGAGGAAACGGCACGGGCTCCTGCACGGGCAGCGCCGCTTTTACTGACTCTCATGGCTTTTATTTGCCGTATCATGGAGTTTGTCTTGATTATCAGACGTGCCGCTCAAAATAAATTCAGTTGTGCATTGGAATTTTTCTCTAACGCTGCCCTGAAGCGGTCAGAAAGGATTTACAGGCTCATGCGTCAACCCTAGAGCGGGCGAAATTGTCTTTAAATGGGATTTTGAAGTGATAATCTTCCCTCTCAATAGAAGCTGTTTTAATTTTTCTTTCAGAAAGCAAGGTTGGGGGCCTGATGGCGGCTTCGGCATTTAAGTAACACTCGGGGAAAGTAATTGCAAGCGCGGCTTGTGCCAGCGATTCCTATCAAGTAAGCGTTTAAGGTATCGCCGCTGCATGCATTGTGCTTCCGTTCACATTCTTAACAGAAATACGCCAGAATAATTGGAGAAACTGTTAATTCCGTCCCGGTTATTATTTTCTGAGCCGGGCAGAGCTTGCGTTGGGAGAGCAGAAGGGACAAGCGCAGGCCAGCAAGCGGCCGAGTGTTTCTGAACGTCATCACTCAGCATCGAGAGATGGGGATGATGGTTCCTGGAGAAAAGAAGTAAGATCCTGAAGCGAAGAATCCTACGTGATGTTGAAAAGCTCTGGAGAGGTGGGCTGGCGTTTTTTGTCTGATCAGTGACTGGGGCTAGAAAAGAACCTGGACAGAAAGACAAGGAATTGGCTCGTGCTCAGAAAAGGTGCTGGACTAGTCTCAGTTTGGGGTTTTTTTTGTAAGTATTTAAAAAATAATTTTATTTTCTTTACTGGCAATTACATCAAGTGAAATTGCGGGGCCGTTTAAGCTTATTTTGCTTTTTCAATTCTGCTGAGTCCGTAGTTCCACTAACTCCCGGTCCTGGATGCTTCCCTTTTATTTTATTTTCCTTTTTGTTGGTTTTACCTTGTCTCTCGCCCACTTTCTTGCTGCCTCACTCACAACCTTCAAACACCATGTTTTAACAAGGTGCTGAAAGAATGTCTTTAATCATTAAAGCAGCTCAAAAACTTGACACCAACAGAAGCGACAGGCGGGTGGACACTTAGGAGGGGTTGAAATAATGTTCAGCTAGTTCAGTTTTGGGATCAGGTAACACAATATCATTTCATAATACAGCCTGTCAGTTTGCTGTACAGACATAGGGGTAAAAAAAACCGTATCTTCCTTCCAAAGACGTACAAAACCACTTGCTTCGGGGGCACTTTTGGGTTTTTTTCCAACGCAAACTTAACCCCCCCAAAAACCAGAGGATTTGGGAGCGAACCTGAATCCCTTTGAAAATTGGAGGCGGTGGTTCTGGTGTTGAAAAGCGAGGTTTAAGGCTTTAGGATTTCCCTCGAGCATGTGCCGGCCATCCTCGCCTCTTATTGCTCTTCACTCTCCCTTTCACCCAAAGTATCGAAGAAAACCAGCAGCTGGGGAGAAAGAAAATCATTAGTTTTCATATTATGCGGGTCCCGAAGCCACGCGGTGACTGGTCTAGGGGAGGTCTTGGAAAAGGGCTTTCCTGGGGCTGCAGCCGAGAAGACACTGAGGATCGGCAGAAAATGCAGAACAACCTGTGCAACGGCTTGATAAGGAGAAAAGGCAGCGGTGCTGTGTGACAATCTTCTCCCCGTTGATGATCTCGTTATCCATCTGCTCGGGAACGGGGGTAAGAGCATTAGCCGTTACTTCCTTCAGTAAAAATAGAGAGGCTTGAGTGGGAGTGGGAGCTTGCTGTCGGGCAGGGTAGGGTGCGGTCCTGCAGCCAAGCCGCCTTTCGGAAGGCGTGTGAGTTCAAGCAAGAGCAAGTGGAGAAAAGCCGCCCCTTCCCTTCCACTCGCGCTCGGTAACGCCAGCGCTTGTCAGGTTAAGCTGGACGCGAGGGGGGGATGCTCAGAGACACCAGTCCTCGAGTCCCTCAGGACCATCTTGGGAGAGTCGGGGGCCGGACGACGGTCACGTCTCGCTTGGCTGCGGCAGCAACGCCACCTCTGTTATTTCATCCATGGAATATTCACAGCAAGACCGTGTAAGACCTTTGAAAGTGAACTGAAAGCGCGCCTTTTTTTTCCGCGGGAGAGAGAAATATTGGCAGGTCAGTTCCTGCTCAGTTTAGTCACTCACCTGTGGTCTAGAAGTGAGAAGAACTGTTTCATATTCCTGATAAAATTAGAGTTTAGTGGCCGGTTACTCAGGCAGCAAGACTGGGAACCCTGACCAGCACATCCAGTGTCGGTTGTGGTGGCATCAGCTGCAGAAAGGAAACCCCAGGGAAGCCCTGAGAAACAGGGGGAGCGGGGATTTACTGGAGGAAATTGGTTTTTCTTGGGTTTCCAGTGAGCGTAGGGATGCTCGGCTCTCTGGATGGGAAGACGAGTTTCTATTGCTCTCACCTTGAAAACGAGTAACACAAAACGCTTTAGTTACTTTTTATGCTGCCGGGATGACGCAAAAAGGCGTAACTAACCCAAATAAGACTCTTTCCTCCTCTTTCATCTAGGTTTGGGTTTGCTCTACTCTTCACCGGCCTCCATCAGCAGGGCCTTTAAATGAACGAGGACCGGGCTTACGTAAGCGTACGCGCCAGTTGACCCCGACCAGGAGCAGGCGCCGCTTTCCAGCTGGTCGGTGTAAGTAGAGTTGACTCAAGGACCAGTCACGGGTCGCGCATTTCCTAGAGGAGGCTGTTTGTTGTAGTCTGATTTTGAAAGCAACTTGATTAATGGAATAGTTTAATGGGGGTGGGGGGGGAGAAAACGGCAGAGCAAAGAGACTCTCCCCCTTTTTACATAATTATGAGCATTAGTTGAAGGAACAACGGAAAATAGAGTTGTAAAGCTTTCCTTTCACGCCACTGTCTGATGCCCTAGAGATATTTTCCTTGCTCTTTTGTCATTATAGCTGGGATCATCTTGTATTTTTAGTCTAATAGCTGCAGCTTAAGTAATTTGTATAATAGTTGGTAATAGCAGCTCATGCAAAGCAGGGAGCGTACACCTTGCGAAGGAGTAACGTACTGCCCTTCCTCGCGAAGGCAAAATTAAACCAACGCCTCCAAATAACCCGGGCAGGAGAAGGGAATCCAGGCAGCTGCGGCGGGGCTAGGCATCGACAATATTCCTATACGTATGGGAAGAAGGGAAAGGCTTGCTCCACGGTGGAAGAGGTGCGCGACCGCGTTCTGGAAGAGGCTTTCCTTCCAAGTCTTGGAGTGTAAACGCTTCTGATGGCGAGAACAACTCCTGGTGAAGATCTAGCTGAATCCCCTAGTGCAGAAATTGTCATTCGCGCCTACAGAAACTCTTGAGTTACGGCAACGGTGAAGGCGCGGCCCTTCAGGGCATGGCTTAGGAGGCCTGGTGGTGTCGGGTTGATGGTTGGACTTGATGAGCCTAGAGGTCTCTTCCAAGCTTCATAGTTCTGTGACTCTGTGATCTGCTATCGCAGGATAAAGGGAGGAGGATCAGCTTAGGCATAAAAGTCCACTAAGGGTGTGTTTGACAGGAGCAGGCTGCCCAGGGGAGCGGTGGAGTCACCATCCCTGCAGGTTTATAAAGGACCTGTAGGGACACGGTTTTGTGGTGGAACTGGTGGTCTCAGGCTTACGGCTGGGCTCGATCTTACGGCTCTTCTCCAACCTAAATGACTCTGCGTTGGCTCAGATGTGGATCCTGATGGAGACCTGCTCACCCTGGGCTTTGGGTGACGGTCGCGCGCTCCCCGTCGCGCAGAGTAGTTTCTGCAGGTTGTTGGCCTCGAGCACAGATTTATTGCTTTGACTGAGGTTTGGCTAATCCGTTTGGCTCCCAAGCGTCCTCCTGGTATCAGGTATAGGACGGCTCTAGGGAAGCATCAAAGTAGCACGGAGCAGCCCAGGGATTTTAGGCTTGCTTGTTGATATGTGTTCTTCAGGACGGCTTTCCCGAGCTTATCGCATCATGAAGTTGTCAAAAGCCGGGGTGGGGGAATATCCATATCGATTCACACACACGTCTGGGGCTTTTTTGTCTTTTTCTTGAATTAAAGAGCAACATCAGTAAATTTTCCTGGGCTGCATTACACCTCATTGATATGTCGGTCCTACGGCTGGATTGTATCCGGGCTACAAGGTCCTTTCTTTGATGTTAATGAAGGAGAAAACCCAAGGGGGGGGGCAGGGAGCGCCTTCTGCAGCAATGAAAAAATAATGTATTTCTTTCTCTGAGGACACAAAAGAGAGAACGCTTCAACCTCAGTATCCGATGTTAACCTCTGGACCTGAAAATGCCGAAGAAAAGTACTTTTACTCAAGCAGTTTAGAAAAAAAAAATATACAAAATACACACAAGCAGAGCAATGCTCGTAATGTTGGTCCTTGAGATTTAGACCGTGAAAACCTGGGGAGCTGCAGGCTTTTGCGTGAATTTTGTGGCAGGGATCTTCACCTGAAGCCCGTGACTGACGCGCACGCGTGCGGTCTGGGGGTAGCGCGCGAAAGCCGTCAGTCAAATGAGGGGAAAAAAGAAAAATCCAATAGTGAGCTCAGGGCGGAAGGAAATGTATTCACCGCTTTTTTCCCGCCTTGTAAGTTTTGTACCGTTTTTGGGGAAGCCGGCGTATTTTTTTCTTGCCGTCCTGTGCAATTTTAGGATAGAAATTTAATCAGGAGTAACTTTGAGTTGGGCGTGTCTGCATACAAGGCTCAAATTAGCATCCTAATGAAACCTGAGGGTCAAAATAAGATTTGTTCAAAATAAGATCTGTTTAAAATAAGATTCTATAAAAATTCTATAAAATAAGAGCCTATGACATGACCCAGGGCACTGACGTTGTCCCTGGTCCGGATCGTGTGCGTCACCGGGTCCATGGGACCTACTAAACACTTCTGCTGACGCGGCAGGTTTGCTGGGTCACGCGATACGACCACGAGCCTTTATTTTTTTTTAAATCCAGGCTTAATTACGATCTGCGTAGAATCGGGATGGTTCCAAAAAAAAATACAATGAGTAGTGCACGGGGTTTGTTTTTCATTTTTAAGATGGCAAACGTGAAGTTCCCCTCTGAAGGAAATGAGTCTGAAAGAAAATTTATGGCACTTGCATAGGCCGTAGCTTTGGGAAGAGAGTCCTGATAAATGAAGGATACACAAACCATTTTTTAATCTGTCTCCTCTGACTCACTTCGCATGCAGGAGGCGTTCGCTCCGACGCTGAAGGTTATTCTATTTTTAACACCCTGCCGCTGCAATTTTATTTATTTTTTTTTTTTAATAAGAAGAGGTTAGTTCCGTAAACTACAAAATATTTTATTCCAAATATCAATGAAAAGAAAAGCTTTATTTAAAAAAAAAAAAAAAAAAACAAAAACCAAACCCAAACAACCTTCCAGGAGCAATACACACCCCAGGCCAGCCTCTATTTCTTGACAGACATCACTTTGGCAGCGCTTACAGCCCTTCTCCGAACATTTATGCCGCCGATCGTCTATTTCCAAGAAGCTGGCTGCCTTTAAGGGCTTTACGTCGCGTTTCCGCCCCGACAACCCGTGCGCTACAGCGAGGAGGAGGAGGGCAGCTCTTGCTGGGAGAGCACGGGCAGCAGCCCCTCGCGTTGGGCTCTCGGCTGCTGCAAGGCTTGGCGGCTTCCCAGCGGCGCTGAGCCACTGGCAATGGTGCCTGTGAGCAGGACCTCTGTTCTTCCCCCTTCTGTGTCTTACAAAGACTTAATGGGCTGGTCTAGCTTGGGAAGAGAGAGCTACCCGCCTGGATCCTAGTCCTGCTTGACAGTATAGCCCGGAGAAATGAAGTGGCCAAACCTATGTAAAAACTCCTGTCAATAATCTGTCAATATTCTGTCAATAATCAGAATTTTTTTGGTGGCGTTTTACACTTTTTTTCTGTAAAAACTGGCCTTTCTGTAAAAGCCTCCTTCCCACTACACTCACCCACTTCCACAGAACATCTTCTTATTTCAGTAAATCACAGCGTTTTGGTGTTTTTTTTCTTTTCCCTGGGCGCCGCTTGGCTATCGAGACACATCCTATGACCTGTGGAAGCGCCCTGTCCCGCGCTGAACTGCAGCAGGGAGGGGTTGAGAAAAAAGCCTTGTTTTTTCATTATTTTTTTTTTCCCCCCTTGAATTCATCCACTTTCTCACCCGCACAGAAAACGCCGGCTCAGCCCGTCGGCCCAGCCCGCCGCTGCCGTTTTGTTTGCGTTAACGCGGGATTAAATGGTTTTTAAGTTGGGTGGGAATGGTAAATACCAAAAAAAAAAAAAAAAAAAAAGAACAAAACCACAAATCCTTTCTATAAAAAGGGCATTTCAAAGAGGCAGCGTCGCAGCAGCAATTGCTTATGGCTTAGCTTAGCCGGATAGTTACAGCAACCAAGCACGGCTCACGTAGACGTCTCGCTTGGCTTCTGGTAGCAGGGTGGTGTGTCCATCCTAGGGTTTAAGTAAAGTAAACCAAGACTAAAAGTGCTCTTTGGGAAGGGTTTTCCGTATCGTGTTTTCTGGATATAATCAGCTTGATTATGCCTAATTAGCTTCTCATACGGAGGGATTGGACACCTCGCCGTGGGAGGCAGGCGGGACAGGAACGGCCGCCAGGCCTGGCCATGGTCCTGCCTCTGAGACCGAACTCGTTCGGACCCGAACACCCAACAAACCCAGATGCTTCGGTGTCGAGGCTTGAGGGGTGACACGTCCTGCTTTCAACAGCTACGAATTTTTACCTAATTCACTTCATAACGGGGCTTTAACGGCTTCGAGCTGCCTCAGGGGAGGTTTAAATTGGATATGAGGGAAAATTTCTTCACCGCGAGTGGTCAGGGCTTGGCCCAGGCCACCCAGAGAGGTGGGGGAGTCACCACCCCTGGGGGTATCTAGAAGTCGTGTAGATGCGGCACTTCAGGGCATGGTTTAGGAGACATGGGGGGGGGTTGGGTTGACGGTTGGACTTGATGATCCCGGAGGCCTTTTCCAACCTTAATGATTCTATGATTAAAGTCACGTTTGCACGTGTTGGGTTGATGCTCTCTCTGGAAGTGGTCAATCTTGAAAGCCCTTCTCGTGGTCCTCTGCTTTCGCCCTTGTCCTCCGAAACAGAAGAGGTTTATAAGTGAAGCTGGCGAGGAATTTGTGCGATATTCTTGAAGCGAATTTGCGCGTGGAAGGGCCTTTGAACTCTTTCCTCCTTTTCCTCCCCCTGCTGCCTTCTGCAAAACACATTTTTTATTTCATTTCTGAGCTTGTACTGTCAATATTTAAAAGCTTAGGGCTCTTCATTAAATAGCGATAGTGACTTGCTGTTGTTGTCGTGGTCGGGTTTTCTTCCCTAAGGCTCACAAAAGGGTCAGACTGCTCAGGTATCGGGGTCTGCTATTCCTCAGGGGGAACCTATTGGGCTTCCCTGAAGGTTTCCCACCCTCCCTGTCTAAACTAATTCTTGCCTCCACTGTATTTTCTTTATATTATTACTCAGCTTAACTTTGTGTACTGGGGTCGACACCTCTTCCGTGCTCCGGTGCATTGCAACTTATTTTAAAGGCTTGGCGATCGTTTGCAAAGGCTCTGGGGGTCGAACAGCACTTGGGCCTTGCGAATAATTATCACCTTTCCCCACGTGACGGGAGTTTAATAAATAGGTTTTCTTATCAAAGCACTTTAAAAAAAACAACAACGAAAACATCGAAAGAACCAGTAGGAAATCTGATTAATATTTCATCACGTACAGAGTCTCTGCCGTGGTTACCAGAGGTCGGGTTCCCCGCGAGCCAAAAAATCAGCTGCGCCATGAATATTCACGCCGAGTGGCAATCGGCAGGGTTGAAGGGCGGCTGCCAATTTTCATCAACTCTGGGAAACGGTTGCAGACGCGGCGGCTCAGCCGCCCGCGGCGCTGCGACGTGGCGGTGGGGGTGGCCGCCTCCAGAAGGCGGCGCCGCCGGTAACGTCTTTTTTTTTTGAATGGGGGGGAAAAAAAAAAGAAAGAAAGAAATCGCGAAATGCGGTTGAAATGAGGGATTTCGAAGGGAGCTTCGGCTCTGTAGGGCTGCACTTCCTCTAAAATGGTTTTCCACGAATAAATGATGGCTTGAACGACGGATGAAGGCTCGTGGGGCTGCAAATACCCCAGTGCCTTTTTGCCCTTAGCTGGTTTTCAGCGAAATATGTGCCTTCTGAGCTTTGATCTGTTTAATATTAGGTATCGTAGCACTGTAATGTAGTTTGGATTCCTGTGCAAACAATGACCAGAGATGTGATGCTGAACAATTTTAGCCCGTTTATGGCATAAAAGCCTTTGGTCTCTCTGCTACCTGTGAAATAAGCAATTTCACAGACTGAGAAGTAAAATTATGTTCTGTATTAAATAACTGTTTTGCTTCGGTTTTATTCCCGAGAAGAACGTCTACCCGTGGCTGAATTAAGTCCAGGACGTTTGCAAACAGCAAATACGGAGCTGAAAATCCATATTTTCATCCCCCTAAATCAATTGTTTTCTGGTTGTCATGGTGTTAAGAGGAAATGAATTTCCAAATCGGGGGTAAAAGATGGATATGGATATTTATTTCGTGTTCAAAAGCGCTTACCAAGTAAGGCTTTGGTGGCTTGTTGCTTAAATAGCTTAATATAAAGACTGTTCAAGGCAACCGCGGTATGATAAAGTGTCTTAAGGATACGCTTCCAGCCCGAACAGAGGAGTTTGCACATGGCTTGTGCTTTATGCTATGCTCTATTTAAGTGTCTGTAAAATATTCATGGTTTAAATGGAAGTCGGCTGCTGGGCCTTGAGTTGGAGAGCGAACGCGAATTCATGTCCATGTCCAAGTTTGCGTTAAAATGTGATTGTTTGTTGATAACTTTAATGGTATTTAATTAAGTGTACTTACAGGACAAGGAAAGACCATATGGTCCCGCTTATTATAAGCTGATTTGACTTTTCCCAAGGATAATTAAAACCAAGCGACGTATCTGCCGTATGAACAACTGCGGAAATCAAGTGTTCTTCCTCCTGGCTTCCTTCTCACTAGCCTCACGAGTGAAATTCTCCTTTGGGTTTTAAGAGTAGGAAATCCTGCGTTGCTACCCGGGGCCAGCCGTCGGGACTGACCCGCCTGGTGGTTCGGCCAAACCGTGCCCGTCGCGTGTATTGTGCGGAGAGTCTGTTCCCGCCTTGACCTACATTTCTGGGTAAGGGTCTCGCTTCATTTTACATGGTGTTTCTTTGCGTTTGAATGGTATCTCATATAACTGTTCCTATTAAATGTTCCCTATGGCATGCCTGCTCGCGAAACGCAGCGATTTTTGCTTTATCTAAATCCACTTAAATTTTGCCTGGATCCTGTTCCGACCCTCAGCATGACAAGGAGATGCTGCTAGGTCAAGAGCTTCCGTTCCCGTGGCCGTTAAATGACAGCTAGTTGCCTCTGCAAAAAAAAAAAAAAAGAAAAGACACTGGAGTACAGCATCTCTTCCAGAAATATCCAGTCTCGGTATTGAGGCGCAAGTGGCAAAGCCTCCACCTCCCACGGCAGCTCTCTTCAAAGCTCAATCCTACTTATCGTTAAGAGCGTGAGCTTTGGTACTAATTTGAATCGCCGGCTGCAGCTTCTAGCCGTTGATTTGCAACACAAGCTCCTTCCTCTGGTTTTAAAGATCCTTTAATACCTGGTATTTTCTCCCTTTTAAGATATGATGTGCTGTAATCAAGTCGTCTCCGGGCTGCCTGTGCGATAAATGGCGCAGGTGACGTTCTTCAAGCGCAAAAGGCTTTTTGCAAGCCTGGCGCGGGGATGTGGCTTTATCCTGCCTCTTCACGGAATCACAGAATCACGGGACGGTTAAGGTTGGAGAAGACCCTTAAGGCCATCGGGTCCGACCGCCAGCCTATCGCTGCCACGGCCACCACCGAACCACAGCCTCAAGCACCGCGTCTGCCCTTCTTTTAGATACCTCCAGGGGTGGCGACTCCCCCGCCTCCCTGGGCAGCCTCTGCCAGTGCTTGACAGCCCTTTTGGTGAAGAAATAGTCCCCAACAGCCAACCTAAACCTCCCCAACGCAACCGGAGGCCGTTTCCTCTCTTCCCATCGCTTGTCACTGGGGAGAAGAGACCAACCCCCTTTCTCCACGTGCCAAAGGCAGGAGGCTCTGTTCTGATATCGGCTTTGCTTATGCGGAGGAGAGCCTAAAACAAATCCTGGAGCCTCTGATACAGCTCTAAAGCTACCCAAAAACCGGTCAATAGCCTTATTGCAAGAGAAATGGGGTGACCCACGCCTTTTGCAGCCTGTGGGTTTTCAGCCCTAAAAGCACTGATCTTCTCAGGACCAGATGTCGTGGAGGAGCAGAGGAAGCATCGCCGGAGCCGGCACGTTCTTGCCTAACTTCAGGCTTAGCACAGCTGCCGAAGCATCCTCTGCTTGAGCAGCAGACACAGATGTTGGCTGCCAAAGCCAGACGACCTCGTTGCTGCAGGGCCACGTCCCTTCTTGATCTCCGTCGGCGGTTGGTCCTCACCAAATGAAATGTGTGGGAAGGAGGATGAGCGGGAGCACGTTTCAGATGCGCCGGGAGCTTGGGGAGTTCCCTTGACCTGCTGTGGCAGGGCAAGGAAGGCTCCGCAGCTGCTCTCCAAATAGCAGAGCGCTGCCGCCGCCCAGCCGAGCGAGAAAAACCCTCCCGCTTGTCGTCTTCTGCAGCTTCAGCCATCGCCTTGGGTTGCACAAGCGGGGGAGCGTGACCTTTGTAGCTCCCCAGACCCCGCTGGGGAGGCAGGACTCGGCTTTCGGAGAAGTGCTTGTCTGGTTTCTTCTGGTTGTTGTGTTGTCCCGGAGGAAATCCTGCCTCTCGTGTGATGGCTGTCAATCACCGAGCTCCGACCCGACTGTCGCCGTCTCCTTGGACCCGGCCCCGCGTTGCTGTCACGGGTTCCTCCTTGTGCAATACCTTGCTCTCAGCTGGTGCCCCCTATTTTCACCTACTGCCCCCTATTTCAACGATATTAGACTATTTTCAACTAGTTATGACTATATTTTCAACTATTTCCAACTAGTTATGACTATTTAAAACTATTTTCAACTGGTTATGGCTATTTTCTACTATTTTCAACTAGTTATAACTATTTAAAACTATTTTCATCTACTTATGACTATTTTCTACTATTTCCAACTAGCTATAACTAATTTCAACTAGTTATTCTATTCTCAACTCTTTTCAACTAGCTATGACTGTTTTCAACTAGTTACAACTATTTTCTATTTTCAACTAGCTATGACTATTTTCAACCAGTTATGACCATATTTTCTACTATTTCCAACTAGTTATGACTATTTTCAACTATTTTCAACCAGTTATGATTATATTTTCTACTATTTTCAACTAGTTATGACTATATTTTCAACTCTTTTCAACTAGCTATGACTATTTTATACTAGTTATGACTATATTTTCAACTATTTTCAACTAGCTATGACTATTTTCTACTATTTTCAACAAGTTATGACTATATTTTCAACTAGCTATGACTATTTTGTACTAGTTATGACTATATTTTCAACTAGCTATGACTATTTTCTACTATTTTCAACGAGTTATGACTATATTTTCTACTATTTTCGAGTTATGACTATATTTTCAACTATTTCCAACTATTTATGACTATTTTCAACTAGCTATGACTATTTTCTACTATTCTCAACGAGTTATGACTGTATTTTCTACTATTTTCAACCAGTTATGACTATATTTTCAACTATTTCCAACTAGCTATGACTATTTTGTACTAGCTATGACTATTTTCTACTCGTTATGACTATAGTCATGACTTCCTCTGAAGAAACGTGGGCGAAGAGCCTCTGAATAAAGGATTTTAAATGACTAAGCATGAAGCAGCAAGGCAGCGGCTGGAATTATCGGTCCGTATGCCAGCGTGGGGACCAGGAAGCAAAAGGTACAGGGCGCCGGGGCGGGTTGGGGTTTGCCGGGGCGGCGGCCGCGCGCGAGCCCGAGCCCGTCGGCGGATGGACGCGCGTTACGGCTGCGCTGGTCGAACAGGGGTTTCCGGGGGGGGGGGGGGCGGTTTGACTCCGCGTGTGTCCGTCGATAAACGTTTGCGAACGTGAGAGGATTTAGAAGGTGCCGCGTCTGGGTTCTCCTTGTCCTCCTCGGGTTTGTGGTGGCATCAGTTTTTACTGATACCACGTTTGTAGCTCCCCGAAGGATCGAGTTCGCTTAAGGAAATGATTGTATGAGCTTGGGGGTGGGGGGGTCAACTTTTACCTATTTACTTGGGGTTTTGATTTTGCACCCGGGGAAGAGCAGTAGGAAGGTTTCCTCCGTGTCTTGTCGTGACATCAGGGCGCGTGCCCTGGAGCACCTGCGAGCAGGAGCCAAGTAATGATCTTTTTTCCTTTCGCGGCTCCAGGAAGAGGCAGACGCGGCGGGGGGGAGTGAGTACAGCTCTGTTGCAAGCCTATAAACTCTTCTGGAAGTGTGTTGGCACGGTGCAACGCCAGCACAAAGGAGACTTGCTGTCCTTTGGCCTTGTTTATTATCTAATCTTTCGGTCTGATGGCGGGAAGACCGTCGCAGTCTCCGTGCTGCCGCTGCGCCGTGAGGCAAGAGCCCCTCTCTGCCCTCGCCAGCAGGATTTGGGGTCTCAGATGCCTCTTTAGACCCTGAACAGCCTCTTTTATAATTTCTTTTAATTTCTTTCCCCCAACCAGAGGGTGGCGGTTTATTAAACAGAGGGAAGAACTTGTATTTCGTTGTGAAGTCACCTGCCGTTTGCCAAAAACGAAATTAAAAAGGCAAAAGGAAGGAATCCGGCACTGCTGGGGTGCAGCTCTTCGTTAATTGAAACGCCTCAAGGTTATCCTTCAAGTTCTTCATCCCTTCCCAGTCTCCCACCGTCCCATCCGAATGGATATCCCGCCCATTTAATGCGTCCTTTTTTTTAAAAAAAAAAAAGGTATATAAAAGTGCAAAATGCTATAAAATCTCTCTATAAAATACCCAGATGGAAAGAAAATGTAAAGAAACAGATGGCGCTTTTATAACGCAGCGTTTTTATGGAGCTACAAGGTTTTCACATCTCCACGGCGGGGAGAGGCTCTCTGGACAGCCACCCATCACGTGCTTCAGCAACAAGATGTTTGTTTTTGAGGAGCTATTTTATGTGAAAGGAGGCAGCACTCGGACCCGCCGGAGACGCTCGCGCGCGCGAGACGCGTCCGTGGCCCTGAGGCTGCCTCTTCGAGAGCCCTCGCTGGCTCCTGCTGCCGCTGCTCAGAGGCCCCTTGCGCGATTCATCTGCTCCCCACCAGACTGAGACAAGCTTCAGGGGCGATTTCCCTTGGCCACGAAAGGATTTTTCTCTCTCCCTGCAGGAGGGACTTACAGGCAGGAGCCGGGGAGGAAAGCTGCCTTGGGGTGCTTCGCTGCAGGGCCCTGGGCTCAGCTGCTGAACAAATGTAGCTGAAGTGACCAGAATGAAGGGAAAAAAAAGCTAAGAAAAGGGAAAAATGAGCAGCTGTAATGCTGTGGATATATTTCAAGGCGGCAGCGCCATGATGATGCCCACATTGACCTGTTAGGGGTCGTGGGATGTCCCTCGGTGGCCTTCTATTAATCCACCACTTTCTGCCTACTGCAGCCTATTTCTCAGCAACAGCCTTATTTATTTTTCTGGTAGCAGCTAGAGACTTAGTCACGCTTTTAATTAAAAAATTCCAGCAGAAACCTAGAAATCTGGAACCTGAACGACGGCACAGAGAAGTTGGTACCGCTGCTCCTACGTAACTGGCGATGTGTCTTTCATAAATGCCTCTTGGTGTGTCTTGCTCCCTTCCCCTCCCCCTCCTTCATCCTTCATTTTATTTACTGGTTCCCAGCTGTTGGTTGTTTCAGCTGAAATATTTGAGGTATAAACTGGAGGTGACGTCTAAGCACAGAGCCCTAGAATGGTTGGGGTTGGAAGGGGCATTCAAAGGCTGTCTAGCTCAACCCCCCGCCATGAGCAGGGACATCTTCAACTAGAATCACGGAATCATTACGGTTGGAAAAGACCTCGAGGATCATCAGGGCCAACGGCCAACCCAACACCACCTAAACCATGTCCACAAGTGCTGCGTCTACACGGTGTTTGAAGCCCCCCAGGGATGGCGACTCCCCCGCCTCCCTGGGCAGCCTCTGCCAGCGCTTGACAGCCCTTTTGGTGAAGAAATAGTCCCCAACAGCCAACCTAAACCTCCCCAACCCAACCGGAGGCCGTTTCCTCTCCAATCGCTTGTTCCTTGGGAGCAGAGACCGACCCCCCCCTCACTCCAGCCCCTCTCAGGCAGCGGCAGAGAGCGAGAAGGGCTCCCCTCAGCCCCCTCTTCTCCAGGCTAAACCCCCCAGCCCCCTCAGCCGCCCCCCAGCACACTTGTGCTCCAGACCCTGCCCCAGCCCCGCTGCCCTTCTCTGGACACGCTCCGGCCCCTCAAGGTCCTCCTTGTCCCGAGGGGCCCAAACCTGAGCCCAGCATTCGAGGTGGGGCCTCCCCAGGGCCGAGCACAGGGGCAGGACGAGATCAGGTTGCTCAAAGCTCCGTCCAACCTGACCTCAGATATTTCCAGGGATGGGTTTTGGTCTTCCCGCTTCAAGCATTTTGGCCAAAGCCACCCAACCCGCGGCAGAGCTGAAAGGAGGTGGGTCGCCGCCTCTCCTTGAGGGTCAACAGTCCCAGTTGCAGGGACTGGCGCGGTAGAGCTGGCGGCTCTGCTTGATGCCGGTTGCATTGCGGAGCTGCTTTAGAAGCTGAGGTTTCCACCAGCTTGACCAACGGCCGTCTCCGGGGTCGGGCTTGCAGCGAACGCGCACGCTCGTCTCGCGTCACCCTTACGCGAGACCGTGGGATTCATAAAAAAGATTGTTTCTGCTAGTCTGGCTTGTGGTCCTGAGCTCGTAAAAGTGACTTGAGTGACAGAAAGTTTAAATGTGTGGGGCTTGATTTTTGTTATTTTTAGTGCAAAGCCAGAATTGCCTGCTTATCTTAGATGAGCTAGAGAACTAAGCTGTCAGGTCCTGTCTTTATAAAGCTGTTGATATCTTTGATGAACATGAGACCAAATGATCAGACGAGGATTTTTATGCAGAGCTGGACTAGCACAGCCAGACTAACAGCTTGTACCTGTCTGCTTTCAGTGAGAATAAACTTTATTTATCTTTTTTTTCTATACCAAATCCTGAACTTCCTTCCAAACCCCGTTCTGCTCCGTTGGTTTGCTCCTGCTGGCCCTTTCCACCTGACCGGCTCCTGCCTGAGGCAAGGAAAGTCTGCTTTCATCTGAAGATTCAAGAGAAAAATGGCATTATCTTTGAAAAAAAGACACCGGTCACCTCACGGTTACGTGTGGAATTTTCAGGCGCTTTACCTTCAGCTGCCTCGCCACAGCCGGGACGTTGCCGTGGTGCTTCACCTTCCCCGCTCTGCTATTTACACCCGTGGGATGCTTGAAAGGCAGCTGCCCAAAGGTAGATATTTGTCTATCCAACCTCTGCCTAAACAGGTGCTGAAAATCGAGCCCCAGCGTGCTGTTCCTCATGGCGTAAAGTGTAGGGGGGCGACGGAGACGACCCGAATCTTCAGGAGTTCAACAGCGGTTGAAGTGGTCGCCCCACGGCTCCGTGACCCGACAGCTGACCCCGTGGTTTCTTAGCGCGCCAACAGGAATGTGGTCCGTGGGGTACCCAGGCTTCTTCCTTTTGCTTTTCAGGGCTTTTCCTCATCCGGCAGCACACCCAAAATCTGTCCTGAGCCCCGCTCTCCACGGGGGTCCCCAATTCTGGGTCCACCTGAGCCGTATCTCAGCAGGAAGCTTGCGTTGATCAAACGGGGGAAGGCGAAGAGGGCGTCCCCCACTGGGTGATGGGGTGGGGGGAGCGTTGGCCTCTGAGGGCTACGCTCATCCGAGCACGCTCTGCATGACACTGGGAGCTCCTAGAGGGAACGTCCCTGGGAAGGTGGAGAGGGATCTGCTACAGCATGAGGCGCACTCAGAAAATGGTGCGTTCGGTACAAGCCTGGCTTGTAACGACCACACGAAGCAACCGTGGGGGAGGTGAGCCCACGCTTTTGCTGGCTTTTGGGAAAGCAAGACGTGCAAGGTGTCGAGGATGCATCTCTCGTTAGTGACAGTGGACGGGAATGCAATTAACATAACCCATCTCTTGCCTGCCAGCACAGGAGACAAGACCAGACGCTGACCTCAGTCCCGTTCTGCACTTGCAAAGGGCTTGGGGAGTCTCAACCCTTGGAGACACTCAAAATCTGTCCGGACGTGGTTCTGGGCCACCGCCTCCCAAGGGCGGCCCTGCTTGAGCGGGGTGGCTGGACCAGGCGACCTCCGGAGGTCCCCTTCCAACCTCAACCAGCCCGCCATCCTGTGAACTTCGCTGGAGGGTGACGAACAGAGGGCCCCGAGGCCGTGGCAAAGCGGAAAACCTGGGCGCAAGCTCTGCGTGACGCCGCTCGCGGTTCCTGCTCTGCTGGAGCGTTCTTCTGGGCCGCCGCTCTTCGGGGCGCAGCCGCCCGGTTGCCGCCCGCAGGCGTGTGCTGCTGTTTGCCGAGGCTCTCGCCGCGGTGAGGCAGGCTCGGCGATGGTGAGAAGTAGCAGCTTTGCTTAATTACTCGCCTCTTAAAAGACCGGAGGGTAACGCCCACGTACGTGCACTCGAACTTGGCAGCTCTCGCTTCTGACCTCGGTGCTTCGCCGCGGAGTTTGTTCATCCTTTAATTGGTACCTTGGGGTGAACTGGGAGACGCACCGAGACGGAGAGGTCGCTTTCTCTTCCAGCCTGAGCAGAGGTAGCCTGTGCCAAGCCCGTCCCACACCAGTGAGCAAAGCCAGGCTAGTAAATGCCCCTTGGAGCTGGCTGTCAGTCCGGAGCTCGCCGCCTGCCACGCTGGCACAGCGCTCTGGCTCATGGCTGAGTAGGCAAATTCCTGCGGTGCCTCTCGTTATTCATTCAGCAAAGGGTCCTCCTGAGGACAGCGGCAGATGGTGGTACCTCCATGCCAGGCAGTGATATTTGCAGCGCGGTGGTGACTTCACAACACCGAGCAGTTTGCCCAGAAGTACGAGTTTGGCTTAAGTTCTTTTTTTTATTATTTTTTTAATTTTTTTTTTTTTTGCTGGATCCTGCACTAAAATTAACACAGTGCCTTCACAGCATAAGATAAAGCCCCCGGCTAAGCTCTTTGCTAGGGTAAATCAAATTCTCCACGTTACATTGGCTTAACCTGAGCTGGGAACGGGAAAGCTTAAATGCAAACCAAACGGGCGTTGCTATTTTGGTAACACCTTTGAAATGAGCGCTCGCTCCAGCCCACGCCATTGCGCGCAATGGAGGGGGGAAGAATTGCATAAGGGCCTGAAGCTGGATTCTGTCTTTCCTGTAAAGCTCCTGTTTTCAGGTGAAATTGATCTTTTCTATTTTCTTTTTCCTTTTTTCCTTTCTTTGTTTCTTCATTTCTTAATTTTGTTTCCTTTTCCCCTTGTTTCCTTGTTTCCCTTGTTTCCCTTTTCCCTTGTTTCCCTGTTTCCTTGTTCCCTTGTTTCCTTTTCCCTTGTTTCCCTTGTTTCCCTGTTTCCTTGTTCCCTTGTTTCCTTTTCCCTTGTTTCCCTTGTTTCCCTGTTTCCTTGTTCCCTTGTTTCCTTTTCCCTTTTTTCCTTTCTTTGTTTCTTCATTTCTTAATTTTGTTTTCTTTTCCCCTTGTTTCCTTGTTTCCTTGTTTCCCTTTTCCCTTGTTTCCCTGTTTCCTTGTTCCCTTGTTTCCTTTTCCCTTGTTTCCCTTGTTTCCCTGTTTCCTTGTTCCCTTGTTTCCTTTTCCCTTGTTTCCCTTGTTTCCCTGTTTCCTTGTTCCCTTGTTTCCTTTTCCCTTGTTTCCCTTGTTCCCTTGTTCCCTTGTTTCCTTTTCCCTTGTTTCCCTTGTTCCCTTGTTCCCTTGTTTCCCTTTTCCCTTGTTTCCCTTGTTTCCTTTTCCCTTGTTTCCCTTGTTCCCTTGTTCCCTTGTTCCCTTGTTTCCTTTTCCCTTGTTTCCCTTGTTTCCCTGTTTCCTTGTTCCCTTGTTCCCTTGTTTCCATGTTTCCTTGTTCCCTTGTTTCCTTTTCCCTTGTTTCCCTTGTTCCCTTGTTCCCTTGTTTCCCTTTTCCCTGGTTCCCTGTTTCCTTTTTCCCTTGTTTCCTTGTTCCCTTTTCCCTTGTTTCCCTTTTCCCTTTTCCCCTTGTTCCCTTGTTCCCTTTTCCCTTGTTCCCTTGTTCCCTTCTTCATTTCCTTTTTTTCCCTTTCTTTTTTCTTGCCCTTCTGGGACGTCGTCCACGGGTACAAAACTCTGCCACGAAACAGATTGAGGCAAGCTGAGGCTCCCCCGGTCCCAAACCCCACCTTGACCCTCCGGAGCGGGAGAAGGCCGCAACGAGCCATACCACGGAGGACTTCTTGACTCTCCGTGCCCTTTTCTGGTTATTTCTGGTATTTTTTCGCCCAACTTCAGACCAGTTGACGCCTTCGATTTCTCCCTAAAACGTCTGCGCGCTCACTGGGACGTCATCAGCGCTGTCGCCTGCTCCAGCGGCGCTTGGCAGCGCGGCTCTCCCAATACCACGGAGCAAAGAAAATGTTGTCAAACCTCTCCTGGGGTGCTTTGAGCCTTTGCGTGCTGGGGGAGGTGCTGCGCTGGCCTGAACAAGGCGCGGTCTTTGAGCTGTAGGGTGGTGCTTTGCCGGTGGCGTTCTGCTTACGCATCCGTAGCTGAGGTGGTCAAGGTTTTGGACCGGGATGCTTTCAAAGGAGCTTTGGTTGCCTCCTCAGCACGGCCAACGTGACGCCCACCTTGCACCGCCCGTAGTTCATGAGATTTTATTGCGCCGTGTTCGTGCAATTTGGGCTCAGAGCGGCGTACGGCGGCACTCGTACGCCTACACGCCGCCGGGCGTTGCAACTCCCGATGGCTCACGTCAGGCACAAGGGAGCTGGTCGGGTGGTGAATCTCATGGAAAACGGGTGTCTTGGAGCAAGCAGAGCCGGCAGTGGGACACGGAGGGTCTGACTGTAAGTGCCCTTGCCCGGCAGCGCTGTCGCTTCCTTCTCTCGATGCTTAGTGCCCAAAAAATAGAGGCAAAGAGGTATTGTCACGCCAAAGGGTTGGGGTCTGGCCTGGCTGAGGGCGTGGGCGTTTCTGCCTTTGGAGGCAGGAGCCGGGCAGGGATGGGGCCCCTGTGCTCAGCACCGGTGAGGCCCCACCTCGAATGCCGGGCTCAGGTTTGGGCCCCTCGGGACAAGAAGGGCCTTGAGGGGCTGGAGCGTGTCCAGAGAAGGGCAGCGGGGCTGGGGCAGGGTCTGGAGCACAAGTGTGCTGGGGGGCGGCTGAGGGGGCTGGGGGGGTTTAGCCTGGAGAAGGGGAGGCTGAGGGGAGCCCTTCTCGCTCTCTGCAGCTGCCTGAGAGGGGCTGGAGTGAGGGGGGGGTCGGTCTCTGCTCCCAAGGAACAAGCGATTGGAGAGGAAACGGCCTCCGGTTGGGTTGGGGAGGTTTAGGTTGGCTGTTGGGGACTATTTCTTCACCAAAAGGGCTGTCAAGCGCTGGCAGAGGCTGCCCAGGGAGGCGGGGGAGTCGCCATCCCTGGGGGGCTTCAAACAACGTGTCGACGCGGCACTTGGCGACGTGGTTTAGGAGGCCGGGGGGGGTTGGGTTGGCCGTTGGCCCTGATGATCCTCGAGGTCTTTTCCAACCTTCATGATTCTACAACAGGAGGGGGTTAAGGGAGAGGGCGCTGCCGCGCTGCCCGGGCTGGCTCTTTGCACTTTCATTTAATGACTGTGCTGCTCGCCCTTCCCCGGCCTCTTTATGGACAATCTCCTCATTTCCGAAGCGAAGGCTGAGGTTTTCAGGATCTTGTAGTCTAGAGAATAAAACAGCCGCGTTGTTCCTATTTCTCCCCCCGTCTTGCCCAGAAGCTGCTGGGCAAATACCTGGCTGCAAATAAATTCTGAGAGCCGTATTTCTCTTGGATCGGTGGTTCACAGGCACCACCTTTTTTTTGGTTTTGTTATTATTTTTGTGGTGTTTTTTTTAACTTTCTTTAGCTGAGCTGAGTAGGTACTTTTTCCTGTTTTCCGCTGAGAGTTTATGGCATTCAAGACGACCTTTTTTTGGTCAATTAAGTCAGTTCCTCTTGCTTTATTTGCATTTTGATTATCTACGTGGGGGTTCTCGCTCGTGACAAAGCTCTGCACCGCAGACCAGCTCAAAACCTGGGACCATTTCTGGGAGACCCCCAAGTGCGCGTGGAGGTGTTCCGGGGGTCTTAATCACCCTGCCTTTCTTCGGTTTGCTCTGCAAAATCAGATCTTTCTCCCTTAACCTTGCGGTAACAAGAAGTTAAGAATAACTTTCAGACTTTTTGAACCTGCTTTGCCAAGCGTTTTTACTTTTTCTTCCTTTTTCCAGCTGGCTGCGTCTTCCGGTCTGATAAACTTGGCTCTAAATTAGATCTCTTGAGTGTGTAGTTTTCAGGTGCTCTTTAACCTTTTTCTGCCTGAAAGTGCAGAGGATGCTTTGGGGTGGTTTTTTTTTTGCTGCGGGGGCGTTGTGGGGACAAAGGCAGCGAAGGTAAAAGGCATTCGGGTACAGGATCAATGGGAAGAAGTAGGAGAAAGCAGCAGGCTCGCTGCAGGCGCCCTGGGAACGCGGGAACCTGGGCGGAAGGATCACCTTTGGCCTGGACAGAGCCCGAACTCCAGTTCGGATTGTTGCTGGAAGAGCTGCAATAAAGCACGACTGCAGTCTCTGCAGAGTCCCCCGGTGCAGGGATATAACGAAGATTACTCATCCAGCAATCCCAGAGCATCCTTAAACATAAGGAAGAAGCTAATTTAAAATTCAAGGCTCCTGGGTGTTGTTTGGTTGTTTATTGCTAGCTTGAAACCCTGTGCTCTTGCTGCGGCTGGCGTCGGTGCTGGCGATAGGGATAAATCCGGCTTAGTTAAGTCGCGTGGGTCAAGGACCTTGTCAGGGCCGAGAGGAAACATAAAGACCGACGCCAGCGTTCACCCGTACCGATGTTACCGGAGACTTATCGCGTTATCTCTAGTCCTTGGGGCACCAGACCGGAGTTTATCTCCGCTGGAAACTGGGCTTTCTCGTGAGCCGAGCGGCGTCAGCCCCCGCCCCGCTGCGTCACCAGCAGCATCGGGCTTTAACGTTTTGGCTGTATAAAACAGGAACGCTAACAAACCCCTACCTCGCCGCGGTCCCAGGCGACGCAGCTGGGGACGGCGCTTCGAGTCGCACTGACCTACTTTCCTCTCCGCTCGCGGAGCTTGAACGGAGCCACATCTGCCGCGGCAGAAGTGCTCGTGGGTGAGGTGACGGATTTGGTGCGAGATACGTAAAAAGGGCCGGGACTAAAGGGAATTATACCATTCCACCGGCATTTCTGCTGCCTGATGCTGACTTTGGAGTGGGTTTTTTTTTCTCCCCTCCAGCCTCCTTTTAAGCCACTTCCTTTTAATCTCTCATTTTCCAACCTTTTTTTGTTACAAGAGCAAACGCAGCGAGCGCAGCGAGCGGCAAGCGGCAGCTCCCCCTCCCCATCAAATGCACAAAAAAGCAAAGCACGTGCTTCAGTGCAAGACCAAGAAGCCCAAAGTGAGACACTCGAAGGCGGCAGCGGCAGCGCCCGCCTACCACGGCTTCGCACCGCGACCTTGGGTGAGGCGAACCTCCACGGGACCTGTTACCGGTGCCGGGGACAAGGAGGGCAGCCGCAGCCGTGCGGGTGCTGAAGGTCAGGCTTGGCCTCCGTTTAGGAGGAGTACGGGCCTCGGGTTTCCAGGGTTGCTCTTGCCGTGCCCAGCTGAAAGGCAGGTTGGGTGCTGAGGGCTGCTGAAATTCGGGGTGAGGGGTTGCAGGGCTGGCAGGGAGGTGGCGACCTTTCTAATGGGTTTAGCAGGGATCTAGAGGGTCATGGGAGGAGAGGAGGCTGCTTGGAGGATGCCATTAGGCTCCCTTGACCATAAATCGTTGTCAAACGTGCCTTGAGGGAGATCTGCAAGGGACGGCTGCCCTTTGCCTTTCTGCCTGCTCGCGCCTGTGACGCGCCTTCGTCCGGCAGCCGATTCCCGAAGCCTGGCGCGACGCCTTTGGGGGCTGCTCTTCTCGCTGGGTTCCCCGGCTCAGGGCGGGGAGGCGAAACGCTTGGGGTCGGCACCTGTGGCTTGTTCTTCACCTCGTCATTTCCCAGCGCTCCCCGCGCCTTTCCTCTCCAGCCTGTTCTTGCCCCGTTAATTACGGAGTCATCCCCGAGTTAATGGAGTCATTAGCGTTGGGTGCAACCGGAGCGAGCGCGCGCCCGGGACGCCAGCGAGGGCGGAGGTTTGTCCCTCTGTGCCTCTTGGTGACCACGTGCTCTCCCGCTTCTCTCTTACCGGCGGGAAACACGGGCCGCCCGCTCCTCGCGTGACACGCGTTTCGGGGTTAGCCTGGTGACGAGCCTCCTGCTGCTGGGCGCTGAAGGGTGTCCCCCCCCCCACCCCGGTTCATGGCTTTCTAGGCGCTAGTACCTACCTCCCCAACAAAAACCTGCCGACCCTTACGCCCGCGGCGCTGCGGCTGGGTCTTACAGCTGTCAGAGCTGTCCCTTCGCCGGCAGGATGAACTCCCCGGGGCTGGGTAGCCTTCTGCTGGTGGGGAGGGGTTGCGTTTGGGGTAGCTTTAGCCCTTCCAGTGCGGTAGATAGCGGTCAGGCTTTCCCGTGTTGCTCGTAATAATTCCGGCATCAAGAGAGTAAATAACCTTCTTTACTTTGCCTTATCTCAGAATTTTAATTTTCTTGGTGACGCAGCTTCTGACCTTAAGGTCTGATGCTATTAATTGTCTACAACACTGCAGGTCTTTAGGTAGGCTCTTGCTTTTGCCAAAGCACCTGGGTTAAACATTCCTGAGCTTCTCTGATCCGCTTGCTTCTTCTACCAAGTGAAACCTTGTTCCAGACAAGGCGACAATGCTAATTTCCAAGATTTGGGGGATTTTTTTAATTTTAAAAAAAAAAAAAAAAAAGAGTAAAATGAATCATTCTGTATGTGAAACTACAGAATCACTGAGAGAAGAATTTGTACCGACTGCGACAGGAGCCGTAGCTTTGCACGACTCTCTTCAATGGCCGCCCTCACCGTTGAGGGTCAACGTTGGCTAACCAGGGCTGACGCACGCCTTCGTGCTGGGGCGTCCGGCGGGAAGATGCGTTTCTGTGGTCGCGGCTTGAAGAACTTCGAAGCTTGGAGCTACCCAAGACTCTCCTCTTGCTATGGGGTGAAGGTTGCCGCTGGGTCTTGTTCCAGTCGAACCAGGTCCTCCAGTGAAGGACGCTGGATGCCGCCTCAACGTATTTTTGAACATATTAAAATTAAGAAGAGCTTCCTCACAAGGTTTTGGGGTTTTTTGTTTTTATTTTGTGGATGCCTCTGCAAGATTCTGGGGGTGCTGGCTGACAGCCAGCTGGGCATGAGCCAGCAGTGCCCGGGTGGCCAAGGAGGCCACCAGCCCCCGGGCTTGTGTCAGCCCTGGTGTGGCCAGCAGGAGCCGGGCAGGGATGGGGCCCCTGTGCTCGGCCCTGGGGAGGCCCCACCTCGAATGCTGGGCTCAGGTTTGGGCCCCTGGGGACAAGAAGGGCCTGGAGGGGCTGGAGCGTGTCCAGAGAAGGGCAGCGGGGCTGGGGCAGGGTCTGGAGCACAAGTGTGCTGGGGGGCGGCTGGGGGGGCTGGGGGGGTTTAGCCTGGAGAAGAGGGGGCTGAGGGGAGCCCTTCTCGCTCTCTGCAGCTGCCTGAGAGGGGCTGGAGTGAGGGGGGGGTCGGTCTCTGCTCCCCAGGAACAAGCGATTGGAGAGGAAACGGCCTCCGGTTGCGTTGGGGAGGTTTAGGTTGGCTGTTGGGGACTATTTCTTCACCAAAAGGGCTGTCAAGCGCTGGCAGAGGCTGCCCAGGGAGGCGGGGGAGTCGCCACCCCTGGAGGTATCTAAAAGAAGGGCAGACGCGGTGCTTGAGGCTGTGGTTCGGTGGTGGCCGTGGCAGCGATAGGCTGGCGGTCGGACTCGATGGCCTTAAGGGTCTTCTCCAACCTTAACCGTCCCGTGATTCCGTGACAACCTGCTGCCACGCGGCTGGGACAAAACGAACCGCGGGACGGGTTTCAGCTTGCAATAAATTGACCGAGCGAGGATGGGAGAGCAGGTACCGGCGTTGGGAGAGGACTGCTGGAAGGGCGTGTGGGCGCGTCGTGTCTCTTCCAGGACCGGAATATCTGGGAGACACCCCCCCACCACCCCCACTGCAAACCAAGCAGGACGTGTCCCGCCTTCCAAAACCCCCCCTTGGGGACTGGGATGGTTTTGCCCACGTTTAAGGCCACCGGTCAAACCGACGTGTGGCCATCCCGATGACCGCGTCGCTTTGCACGGGAGCCGCGCTGCCTGTTCGCAGCTGTGGGCGCTGTCTTGGTAATGACAGCCCCTACGTGCCTGACACGGAGGGTTTTTTTGGGTATTCAGTTGCCATGGATCTGGAGTTGCTTATTATAGCTGCTACCGATGGCGCAGGTAATGGGCTTTTCACTGTTCACAGCTCTCTGTTTGCTTATTGCTGGAGGCAACAGGCTACCAGCAGATAGGAGAGCGAGAATTATCTGAGCACGACCCATGGCCCGCTGGTTTCTTTTCCTGCCGAGTGCTTGTTGGCTGTGGGTGCTGAAAAGCGCTCGTGCCCTCTGCGTGCAAGGCTTCCCCCTAAAAGCAGGCGCGCCAAATCCTTGCCCTTCCCCACCCTCCCTCTCTTGGCCGTTCAAACTGCAGCATCCCTGAATTTACATGCAAAACCACGCTAATTCAACCCGAACTGGTCTTGCCACGCTTTGGTAACAAGTTCGCCTTGCCTAACCTGCTGACTTCCCTGCTCGGACCAGATTATTCAGGAGAGGTGAGGAGCAGATCAAGGCAAATGACACGCAGGCCCAAGAGCTGAGCGCGCCCGCCGGTGCCGTTTCCTCCAGGCAGCAACGGGCCATAAACCACTCGATGCTTCTGGTCTCCAGTGGGAAACGTAAGGATCAAGTGGCGGCGGAAAGACCTCGCTCCCCCCCTCCTGGTGGGACCATCCCACTTGTGCCGTGCCTTAAGCGGGCTTTGTTTCCTTCCCGGGAGGCCGGGAGGGTACCTTTCACCGGCAGAGATTTACGGAGTTGGCTGCGGGAGGGGAAAGCCCTGCTTGGAACAATTTCTTCTGCTTTTAGTGCTAATGTATTTGTTTTAAATCTGGTTTTAAATCTCCTCTGGAGAATTGCAGCAAGTTCCGTGCGTATTTATGCAGAACTCTGATCACACTTGAAATCGCACTAACTCCTGACAAATTAATTAAATGCATCTCTAAATTTCTGGTGGAGTTCTAGCAGCCTTTTTATTGTTCTTTCTAAGATTCAGATTAAAATAGTCTTTAATGTGGAGAATCTATTGCAAACAATAATAAACTCCCACAGGGTTAGAGCAGAAAAAAAAGCATTAAATCCCCTTCTCTGCGTTTCTCAGAGCCAGCCCCAGACCTGCCAGGCTTGCGGAGAAGCCGCCGCGGTGAACTCGCTTTGGGATCAGGGTCAAACGTTGGGAAGATGTTCCTCCACCTGGGGAGGAACGACCTCACGCACCGGGACGTGGCGGGTGGGGTGGGGGGGGGCAACCAGCCCGCAAGCAGCGTCGCAGGAGGAGCCCTGGTGGGCACCGAGGGGACCGCGAGCCGCCAATGGGCCCTGGCTGCGGAGGCCACCCAACGCTGGGGAGGCCAGTGCTGAGGCTGTGGGGTCTCCGTGCTCGGAGACGTCCGAAGGTGGTTGGACACGGTCCTGGGCCACCGGCTGTAGGTTGAGCGATGGGGTTGGACCAGGTGACCTCCAGAGGTCCCATCCAACCCTGGCCCTTCAACAGCTTGGAGGCAAGGGGTTGGGTCCCGCTCAGAGGCTGGGCTGAGGGCCGTCACGGTCGGTCTGTCCAGGGATACACCTCTGAGTCTCCACGTTGCCTTGTTTGTACCGATTCTGCCGGCGTTTGGCGCTTTCGCACGCAGAATTGTGCCCAGCCCGTCTCAGCTTAAACGTCAGCCTTTAATCAATACTTGGAGGGGGGGATGGAAAGAGCCGCGAGAAATATGTCCTGCTGGCTTTTAATTCTAAATAAATATTGTCCTCAGGAGCACGTTTCAAGAAGGAATGATCCCTACAAGGCGCAGCAGACATGCTGATGTGATTTTCTGGTCTTCAGCGCCTGTTTGTCACACCGTTTTGATGTGCAGATTTAAAAAAAAAATATAAAGAAAAGACCAGAAAAATGAAAGGTAGCTTTTTAACTAGCACAGAAAATGCGAGACTTATCAAGAGCAGGTTGTTCGGAGGCTGCCGCCGGCCTGTTCTGGGGGACAACCTTTGCAGACCAAGCCTTGGAGGTCTGTCCCCCTCCCCAAAGCAGCTCTAGGTACCGGAGGTCTCCGAGGGAGGCAGGTCGCTTCTCTGGGAGGGCACCGCAGCGGGCTGGCCTTTCCGAGGAGGCTCCTCGGTGCTCGAAAGGCTGCGCGTGAGGCAGCCGGCGGCTCCAAGACCTCGCCGAAAGAATTCACCTCAGCTCTTGAACGTGCTGGGGAATTTGGGAGCCCTGGCTTTGCCTCTGCTCCCGCTCCCAAGCCGTAAAACAAGGTCAGCAACGCATCTGTCGGCCTCGCAGGGTGATTTTTTCTTTGGTTTTTTTTTTTTGGGGGGGGGGTGTATTTTTTTGGTCCAAACTATGTTTTGCAGAACCTAATCCAGTGGTATTCGAGACTTTGCACCGCGCCGCTTTCGCTTTTCCCGAGGGACCATTGCGATGCACTTCGCAAAACCCCGCCAGGAACCCCCGGGGACTCTTTGTTGTGCGTTCAAGGTCAACACCAAGGGAGTAAAATCCTTATCATCAAAGGAAATAGCATCCAGACAAGAGCCCGACGTCGCGCATGCTCCAGGTCGCTTCTTTACGCAACGCTTTGCCCGGTGTTTAGAGGGTAAAACCCCCCGCCCGGCTGTCCCCAGCTGCGATGTACAGGCGACAGGGTCCACGCGAGCGCGGCTCCGTCTCCCAGCCGAGCTCGCGGGTGCTGGTTGCCGGCGCTTCCCCTGCTGCAGCGCGCAGAGGGGCGGCAGGACGGCGTTTCGGCGGCAGCGACCCCCGGTCTGTACCGTTCGTCCGGCGGGAGGGGGGGTGAGGGTAGCGCTCCGCTTCTCCCGTGGGAAGAGAAGCCTCTTCTTGCTATCTTGCTGCTCCAGCCGCTGAAGATAAATCAGTGCGTTGGCACCGGCAAGTACGTGTCACTCACGTAACGAAAAGATCCGTTCTCAGGACCGCCTCTTGTACCTGCTGCAGCATCTCGCTCCGGCCCTCATCGATCCCTTTTCTCTCTGGTTTTTTACTTAAATCTTTCTCAGCAATGTTGCTTTTCCTCTTGAAATCAGCCAGGGAGAGGTACGCTGCGGCTAGAAGTGGGCTCAATCCATGGGTTTGTGGGCATTTCAACACACGCAGAAAGTGGCTGGAGGAAAAAAATAAACGCCCTTCTCGTTCATTATCTGGTCCTGTGTTCCCTCAAAATATTTGAGGACCTTGGGTGAAGCCACGCTAAGAGCGGCTGGAGTCTGTAGCGCCTCCCTTCTCTTCTTTACGGTGGTCTCCCGTTGTTGTTGACTTCCCACCCAACACCAAAGCGCGTGTTGGAGCAAGGCTTCGCAGCCCGACGCGTCCAAAGGAGCCCCGCGTTGCCCTTTTTCCACGCTTTAGGTAGAGCTGTGGTTGAATTCCCGGTGTAAAACTCAAGGCCCCTCCGGAAAGCCCGCGGCGCCGGCGATGCCAGGGTGGGCAGGGCGCTGTGAGCGGACGAAGGAACCTCACGCTCGGTGGATCGCCTCTGGGAGGCAAGAAAAAAGCATCGCCATAAAGCAAAAAAAATACAAGATAGAGATTTGGTGGGTTTCTTTCTCCCGCCCTCCGTGGTCACGTCTGACGCTGGCCGAGGTTGGGAAGGCACACCAGCCTTGGGGGAAGACGCCGAGAGCCGTTCCCCGCGCTGAGGTGGGTTTGGGATGGGTTTTGCTCCCTGGATTTGGACCCGTGAGCAGCCGTGCGATGCGGCACTGCTTTTTCTGTTCTTCGGCTCTGCCAAGCAGTTTCTTCCAAACACACAAGCAGAATAAAATGGTCTGGAAAGCAGAAGAAACCCGAGCCCTTTGGGGGGTGGAGCGCTGCAGAGTGAAGCAGCAGCATCTTGGTGACCTGGTGGCCGGTTCTCCCCTGGAACTCGGGGACGCTTTGAGACGTGAGGCACGAGCGGGGCTCCCCAGGGCTCGGTGCCGGGGCCGGTCCTGTTCAATACCTTCATTGATGATCTGGGCGAGGGGATCGAGGGCGCCCTCAGGGAGTTGCAGATGACACCAAGCTGGGTGGGGGTGTCGATCTGCTGGAGGGCAGGGAGGCTCTGCAGAGGGACCTGCACAGGCTGGATCCATGGGCCGAGGCCAGTTGTGTGAGGTTTAACAAGGCCCAGGGCCGGGTCCTGCCCTTGGGTCACACCAACCCCAGGCAGCGCCCCAGGCCTGGGGCAGAGGGGCTGGGAAGTGCCCGGCGGAGAAGGCCCTGGGGGTGCTGGCTGACAGCCGGCTGGGCATGAGCCAGCAGTGCCCAGGTGGCCAAGGAGGCCACCAGCCCCCGGGCTTGTGTCAGCACTGGTGTGGCCAGCAGGAGCCGGGCAGGGATGGGGCCCCTGTGCTCGGCCCTGGGGAGGCCCCACCTCGAGTGCTGGGCTCAGGTTTGGGCCCCTCGGGACAAGAAGGCCCTGGAGGGGCTGGAGCGTGTCCAGAGAAGGGCAGCGGGGCTGGGGCAGGGTCTGGAGCACAAGTGTGCTGGGGGGCGGCTGAGGGGGCTGGGGGGGTTTAGCCTGGAGAAGGGGGGGCTGAGGGGAGCCCTTCTCGCTCTCTGCAGCTGCCTGAGAGGGGCTGGAGTGAGGGGGGGGTCGGTCTCTGCTCCCCAGGAACAAGCGATTGGAGAGGAAACGGCCTCCGGTTGCGTTGGGGAGGTTTAGGTTGGCTGTTGGGGACTATTTCTTCACCAAAAGGGCTGTCAAGCACTGGCAGAGGCTGCCCAGGGAGGCGGGGGAGTCGCCACCCCTGGAGGTATCTAAAAGAAGGGCAGACGCGGTGCTTGAGGCTGTGGTTCGGTGGTGGCCGTGGCAGCGATAGGCTGGCGGTCGGACCCGATGGCCTTAAGGGTCTTTTCCAGCCTTAACCACCCCGTGATTCTGCGAGGGGGTGTTGACCGGCTCCGCTGCAGAGCCTTTTCTCCGCCTTCCCACTGCAGTCCTGCTCTGCCGGGCAGCGTCAAGGCTCCTCTCCCCGGGGGCAGCGAGAGGTGGAGGCTGGCTTTGTGTTTGTTCTTGGCACGCAAGCCTCCCTCGGCAAACGCTCGCCCCTCATGCTCTCGGGGGTACGCGCCGCCAACCTCGAGCTCATTTGGATGCGCCTGATGCCTTCCCAGCCCAGCTCCTGCCTGTTTGATCTCGAAGCAATTAATTTCGTCCTTCAGCATCTCATCCTCCCAACTGAAATTCTTCCAAGTGGGGTAATTACATGCCTCCTCGTTATGGTTCTGGCGGTGTCCTGGGGGGCGCCGGCTTCTGTCCCCACGGCCGCCGTGACCCACGACTGGGCTGCTTTAAACCACCCGCCAGTTGCCTCCTGCTCCCACCAGCCCGAAGGGCCGTGAAGAAGCCGCCGCTAACGCCACGCTAAGCATCGGCCCTTCAGGACGGCGGTTGCGAAGCCGCAGGAGCTTCAAGGTGCCCCCCAAGGAGGGGGGAGCGAGGGCAAGGACCCGCCGTTTTGGGGCAGCAAACTTCTGCGGGGGTCAGCGTTGCACGGGCTTGACAGACGCAGCAGCGACGCCTTCGCCGTGCCGAGAGGCGCTTCTCCGGGCGAGCGACTGGTGACGGGTCGGGCTCAAAGGGTCCTAGTAAATGGGGTGACACGGGGCTGGGGGCCAGTCCCTGGTGGGGCTTCGCGGGGGCCCATCGTGGGGCCGGTGCTCTTCAATCTCTTCGTTAATGCCTTGGCTGCAGGACTGGAAGGAATTCTGATAAGTGTGGGGATGACACAAAATTGGGAGGAGCTGTTGGTGCTCTGGAGGGCGGAGAGGCCCTGCGGAGGGATCTGGAGAGCCGGGCGACCACCCGCCGTGTGGAGTTTAACAAGGACAAGGGCTGGGTTTTACCCCTGGGGCACGGCACCCCTGGATGCACAGACAGACCAGGGAACGAGGGGCTGGGGAGCAGCTCTGCGGGGAGGGACCCGGGGGTTGTGGTCCATGGCAGGTTGAACACGAGCCCCCAGCGTGCCCTGGCAGCCCAGAGGGCCAGCCGTGCCCCGGGGGGCATCGAGCCCTGCATCGCAGCCGGGCGAGGGGGGGGATTGTCCCGCTCTGCCCCGCGCTGGGGCGGCCTCACCCCGAGTGCTGTGGGCAGCGTTGGGCGCCGCAGGGTATAGGATATAAACGATATAAAGGATATAAAGCTCCTTGAGAGCGTCCAGAGAAGGGCCATGAAGTTGGGGAAGGGTTTAGAGGGGAAACCGTACGGGGGGCGGCTGGAGTCCCTGGGTTTGTTCAGCTGGAGCAGAGGAGGCCGAGGGGAGCCTCATGGCGCTCTGCAGCTCCCTCCTGAGGGGAGGAGGGGGGGCAGGGCTGGTCTCTGCTCTCTGGTGACCAACGCCAGGCCCCGAGGGAATGGCAGGGAGATGGGCCAGGGGAGGGTTAGGTTGGGCGTTAGGGAAAGGCTCTTCCCCCAGAGGGTGGCGGAGCCCTGGCACAGGCTCCCCAGGGAGGCATCACGGCACCAGCCTGGCGATGTTCCAGAAGCGCTTGGACACGGCCCTCAGAGACACGGTGTGAATTTGGGGTGTCCTGTGCAGGGACAGGGGTTGGGCTCGATGGTCCTTTCGGGTCCCTCCCAACTCAGGACATTCAATGATTCTACAATAACAGACCCATCGCTTGGTCCTTCTGGTCCCGCTTTAAGGCCGAATAGGGAAATCCCGTGAAATCAGAGGTGCCTTGCGTTTGTGGCCCTTCCGAGCGCAGAGGAGCGGGTCCTTCAGGCTGAAACCACACCGGAAGACGCGCTCCTCAGCGCTGATGGACATCGGGCCCGTGGGCCGGAGCCGCACGAAATAAACCACGTAGTTATTTTGGCGCATTCGGTCTCCCGGGGCTCTTCGCCTTGTTGGGCTATTTTAGTTTGCGAGACGCCTTTGAGGAGGTATTTTGCTGTTTCCCCTTTCGATTAGCTTAACGAGACGCCGCGTACGTGGCTCCCGTGCAACAAGCCCCCCGCTAGCGGCTGTTCCATCTGCGGACGGTTGGTGCGGGAAAAAAGACTTTGTGTGGGCCCTTACTGCCGTATAATTAAAAAAAAAACCAAGCGTTTTATTCCCGCACCCCCCCCTTTCAGTGACCTGTAGGTCGTACCCGGCGACAGGGGAGCAGTATCCGAATGGCAAAGTTTTTTTGGGGGGGGCTTTGCTGAAGGATGGTTTCAACTGGAAGACTCTCTCCCTTTCCTTGTAAATCCTATCGCCTTTGGTTAAATTCCGCAGTGAGTCAATAGAAAGTGCCTAAGTGCGTTTGGAAGTCACGAAGCGATAACGCGCGGCTGTGTTTCACGTTCCCGGCATGCGCCAAGGTGGAGGCAGCGTTTGAATTAGCGCCGATTTCTACCGAAACGAGCTTTTTCTAGACTGGCCTTCTCCTTCCTCTTCCTCCTGCGCTGGAGGAAGGGCAGTGGATCAGTTAAAAACCTCAGAAACCTGAATAACAAGGGCGGCTCTTGGCTGTGACAGGCAGGAGCGGATGAGAAGAGGGAGGTTGTTTTAGAGCCTGAATGGATTCGGCACGTAAGCGGCGTTTTTGGAAGGATTCTGATAAAAAACCCCAAAACAAAAGTGGAAGCGATGCAAGGAAGAAGCCCCAACACGACACGGCAGCTCCCAGAAACGGCTGGAGAGAGACGGACTGGGAAAATGCCGTCTGATCAACAAAGACAGAAGAAAACGTGATGGCTTGAAGTTGAGGAGGAAAATAGGGGGTGAAAAGGCCTCTGAGCCGCTGGAGTAAAGCGCAGCAGGACCTGCCGGCTGGGAAAGATAAAGCAAGACAAACTTGAAAGGGAGAAAAAGGTGGGTGGTTTGGGTTTTTTAACGGAGCTGGGGCTGCCCAAAGGGGGAACGGACTCGGTTCGAAAAGCTCAGGAGCTCGAGGGGGTCAAACAAAGCCCCTTCTGGCGGCCGTCGAGCGCGTGCTCTTGGGCAAAGTGCTGAGCAGCTGCTAAAGCCATTGAATCGACGACTCTCGTGTCCGCGGCCGAAGCTCGGGGAGAGTTTAGGCACAAGGCGGTGTCTCTTGCGGGGGGGGGGGTCTTGCGTTGGTGCCCGATGGGGCTCGGTGAGTATCGGGTCTCCGAGGCCAACATTGGCCTTACTGCCCCGTTCCTCCCGGCGCGGGAGCCGGCGAGTCGCCCTGAGCCACTCGGTCACCCCCGCGTCCCCCCAAAACCTCACTTTCCCAGCATGAAGGGTCGCGGTTTGGCCTCCAAGAGCGATGCCTGATTGGCTTCGTTGGGTTTTTATTTTGGGCGCAGCAACTGCCGTGACCCAACGCTTGGTGTAGGGCTGTGACACGGCGCAAACCCGCGGGCGCAGGGTGGGGTCGGCGTCGCCGTTCGACGCTTGACGGCTGTTTCTGGGGTGGTTTTTGGTCATGTCTTACGTGGGAGGTCTACGTCTTACCAGGCACCAGCCTGTAGAAACTCTTTAGTCTTGTTGAAAACCAAAGGACCCGCAAAAGCCTGTTCAAAAAGCTGGAAATTCTCTTTTTTTTACCCCCGTAGTCAGCTAGCGATTTTAAATTATTTTATTTTTAATCGGTTTTGCGGGCGGCTGGAGGGGAGCATCGTGGGCCTGGGCTACGGCGCTGCCCGCAGCGACGCGGCTGCTTCCAAGGCCAAATACTTTCACGATACCATTTTTTTTCCTCCCTCGGAGTCGGGAGGGAGGAAAAATTGTGGCTGGTTGGACCCTCAACACGTCGCCGCGGAAGCGTTTGTGCTGTTTGCAAAGCGGCCAGCCGCAGATATTTCTCAAAGTTAAGGGCTAATTAATTCTAGCTCTTGAACATGAGAGTAAACACAAAGGGAGCGCATATTTAATGCATTATTCCACAGCTGTAATTAAATTAAATGAAAGCGATTTTCCATCAGCTCAGGTTACAGAAAAAGGGGAAAAAAAAGATCTTGGCTGGGTTGCCGCAACGATTATTATAAGAAATTAAAACCCTTTTAGTGAAATAATGAAACCTTTTTTTTTTCGTTTCGGGGGAAAAAGATGGAATTCCAGGATTCCGCTCTGACGGCCGAGAGGTCGTTACGGGTTCGAGGGTTGGCCTCGCCGGGAGAAACGGGAGCTACGGCTGCAGTTTCGCGTGCGCTTAAGGGCGCAGCGGAGCGGTGGAGCGCGGCTGGAAGGCGAGCGCGGGAGGGCTCCCGGCCTCCCCACGCCGCTGCCGAAGCCTGGCAGCGACCGGCGGGGGAGGTTTCGCGCCTCAAAACCGCACCCTTGGGGTGCCCTGGAAGGGCTGGCGTCTCAGGGTGGCTTCGGAAAGGGTCCGGCCACGTGCCGGCGCGGCACAAAAGGAGGACGGAAAGGACTTTTCCGCGAATACGTTGTTATTGCCTTAAAAAGCTGTGCTGTAGGGTCTCGTCTGGGGCAAGCGAGGCGAGAGGTGGGTCAGGAGCCCGGGCGGAGGATTTGGTTGGCGCCCTTGGCGTCCCTGCTCTTGCTGCCACCCCTCCTGTGCGCGGGGATGCCTCTGGGTGCAGCGAGGGGCCGGAGGGGTCGCGAGGGGCCGGAGGGGCCACGAGGGGCCGGGGGGGGTCGCGAGGGGACGGAGGGGCCATGAGGGGCCAGGGGGTCGCGAGGGGCTGGGGGGGGCCCAAGGGGCCAGAGAGGCCGTGAGGGGCCGGGGGGGCCGTGAGGGGCCGGAGGGGCCGCGAGGGGCCGGGGGGGCTGCGAGGGGCCGGGGGGGTCGCAAGGGGCCGGAGGGGCTGCGAGGGGCCAGGGGGGTCGCGAGGGGCCGGAGGGGTCGCAAGGGGCTGGGGGGGCTGCGAGGGGCCGGGGGGGCTGCGAGGGGCTGGGGGGGCTGCGAGGGGCCGGAGGGGTCGCGAGGGGCCAGAGGGGCTGCGAGGGGCTGGGGGGGTCGTGGGGGGCTGGGGGGGTCACAAGGGGCCAGGGGGGTCGCGAGGGGCCAGAGGAGTCGCGAGGGGCCAGGGGGGCTGCGAGGGGTCGCAAGGGGCCAGAGGGGCTGCGAGGGGCTGGGGGGGGCCCAAGGGGCCAGAGAAGCTGTGAGGGGCCGGAGGGGTCACGAGGGGCCAGGGGGGCTGCGAGGGGCCGGGGGGGTCGCAAGGGACCGGAGGGGCTGCGAGGGGCTGGGGGGGCTGCGAGGGGCCGGAGGGGTCGCGAGGGGCCAAAGGGGTCGTGAGGGGCTGGGGGGGTCGCAAGGGGATGGAGGGGCTGTGAGGGGCCGGGGGGTTGCGAGGGGCTGGGGGGGGCCCAAGGGGCCAGAGAAGCCGTGAGGGGCCGGGGGGGTCGCGAGGGGCCAAAAGGTTCGCAAGGGGCCGGGGGGGTTGCGAGGGGCCAGGGAGGTCGCGAGGGGCCGGGGGGGGTCACGAGGGGCCGGGGGGGTCGCAAGGGGCCGGAGGGGCTGCGAGGGGCTGGGGGGGCCGCAAGGGGCCAGAGGGGTCGCGAGGGGCCAGAGGGGCTGCGAGGGGCTGGGGGGGTCGTGAGGGGCTGGGGGGGTCACAAGGGGCCAGAGGGGTCGCGAGGGGCCAGAGGGGCTGCGAGGGGCTGGGGGGGTCGTGAGGGGCTGGGGGGGTCACGAGGGGCCGGGGGGGGTCGCGAGGGGAGGGGGGGGCCGTGAGGGGCCGGAGGGGCCGCGAGGGGCCGGGGGGGCTGCGAGGGGCCGGGGGGGTCGCAAGGGGCCGGAGGGGCTGCGAGGGGCCGGGGGGGTCACGAGGGGCCGGAGGGGCTGCGAGGGGCTGGGGGGGCTGCGAGGGGCCGGGGGGGTCGCAAGGGGCCGGAGGGGCTGCGAGGGGCCAGGGGGGTCGCGAGGGGCCGGAGGGGCTGCGAGGGGCTGGGGGGGCTGCGAGGGGCTGGAGGGGCTGCGAGGGGCTGGGGGGGCTGCGAGGGGCCGGAGGGGTCGCGAGGGGCCAGAGGGGCTGCGAGGGGCTGGGGGGGTCGTGGGGGGCTGGGGGGGTCACAAGGGGCCAGGGGGGTCGCGAGGGGCCAGAGGAGTCGCGAGGGGCCAGGGGGGCTGCGAGGGGTCGCAAGGGGCCAGAGGGGCTGCGAGGGGCTGGGGGGGGCCCAAGGGGCCAGAGAAGCTGTGAGGGGCCGGAGGGGTCACGAGGGGCCAGGGGGGCTGCGAGGGGCCGGGGGGGTCGCAAGGGACCGGAGGGGCTGCGAGGGGCTGGGGGGGCTGCGAGGGGCTGGAGGGGTCGCGAGGGGCCAAAGGGGTCGTGAGGGGCTGGGGGGGTCGCAAGGGGATGGAGGGGCTGTGAGGGGCCGGGGGGTCGCGAGGGGCTGGGGGGGGCCCAAGGGGCCAGAGAAGCCGTGAGGGGCCGGGGGGGTCGCGAGGGGCCAAAAGGTTCGCAAGGGGCCGGGGGGGTTGCGAGGGGCCAGGGAGGTCGCGAGGGGCCGGGGGGGGTCACGAGGGGCCGGGGGGGTCGCAAGGGGCCGGAGGGGCTGCGAGGGGCTGGGGGGGCCGCAAGGGGCCAGAGGGGTCGCGAGGGGCCAGAGGGGCTGCAAGGGGCTGGGGGGGTCGTGAGGGGCTGGGGGGGTCACAAGGGGCC